>NC_090451.1:318145515-318464846 GCF_031143425.1 Pleurodeles waltl | reverse complement strand
GTTGGATTTTTAGAGACTGTTGCCTTTTGGGATGGATTTTTGCCACACTTCTCAGGAAGTGGTCATCACAGGGGGACGACCCTGTACCTGATTGGAGGACCAGGACCCCCCTGCTTTTCACCCAGGAGCAAGGATAAAACTGGCAGACCTGCCCCCACACCTCAGATCCCTACCAGATTTCAACAAGAAAAGAACTAAAGGAGAAGTAGGACTGCCCTGCTGGACCCCTGGCCTGCACCTGGAACCTGCACTCAGAAGGACTGCACCAGCTGCACACTTGGGCTTCACCACAAGAAGGACTTTGCCTGGCTTCAACTGGTTCAAGGAGGGACTCCCTGTTTGCTACAGGTGAAAAATTGCTATCCAGAGTCCCCTGCACCAACTCCTGAAAAAGTGACCAGCTGACCTCTGTCCAGTGGCCAAAAAGGAGTTTGCGCCAGGTGCATTCTGGGAGTTGAAGTCCGCACCCCCCAAGGACCATCACAGAACTTCTGGACCCTTGGGGTGAGCTGTGGACCCCAAAAGAACCCTAAAAGGACATCTGGGTGAAGCCCCAGAAGTTTGGAGAAGATTTGAGAATTTTTGAAAAAAAGCTCCATAGAGGGACCGACCCGCCGCGGAAATTCTAGCCGGCTTGCCTCAACCGCGACCCGGCCTGATTTGGTGGTTCGTCCCGGTAAAGAAAAATCTCCGAAAAAGAGACTAAGGCCCTCATTCTGACCCTGGCGGATACAACCCGCCAGGGCCAACGGGCGCGGGAGCACCGCGACAGGCCGGCGGTGCCCCTAAGGGCATTCTGACCGCGGTGCTAACGCCGCGGTCAGACATGGAAAACTGGCGGTCTCCCGCCAGTTTCCCGCTGCCCTGGGGAATCCTCCATGGCGGCGCAGCATGCTGCGCCGCCATGGGGATTCCGACCCCCTTCCCGCCGGCCTGGCTCTGGCGGTTCTTACCGCCAGAACCTGGCCGGCGGGAACGGGCGTCTTGGGGCCCCTGGGGGCCCCTGCAGTGCCCATGCCCACGGCATGGGCACTGCAGGGGCCCCCTAACAGGGCCCAACTAGGCTTTTCAGTGTCTGCGAAGCAGACACTGAAAAGCGCGACGGGTGCTGCTGCACCCGTCGCACGCCTTCCACTCCGCCGGCTCGATTCCGAGCCGGCTTCCTTGTGGAAGGCGCTTTCCCGCTGGGCCGGCGGGCGATCTGAATCAGATCGCCCGCCGGCCCAGCGGGAAAGTCAGAATACCCCTTGCGGTCTATTGACCGCGGGGTGGTATTCAGGCGGCTTCCGACGGGCGGGCGGCAACCGCCGCCCGCCTAGGTCGGAATGACCACCTCTGTCCGAAGGTAAAAAGTTGACCGGGACCTCCCAGCCATCGTATCCGAGAAGGGCTCCATGGACGTCGGATCAAGATCCAGGTTTTCCCCGGTCGAAGGATTTTCACCTCGAAAAAACGACTAAGTCCGAAGGTAAAAATCTCCACCGAGGAATCCAGCATCGCGTATCTGGACAAGGGCTCCAGGAGGTCGGATTCGACTGGCAGGTTCGTCCCGCTGAAGAAAATCTTCAAAATAAAGACTAAGGCCCTCATTCTGACCCTGGCGGTCGGCGGAGAGGCGGCGGTCGGACCGCGAACAGACCGGCGGTATTAAAAATGGCATTCTGACCGCGGCGGTCACCGCCGCGACCGACCGCCACTTCCCCACTCCGACAGCCACGGCGGTCATGACCGACGGGCTGGAGTCTGCGCACTCCGGTCCGGCGGTCGACCCAAGACCGCCAACGGTATCATGACCCTGCTTACCGCCGCGGTTTCTGGCGGTCGGGAACCGCCATGCGAACCATGGCGGTAGGCACTATCGGGGCCAGGGAATTCCTTCCCTGGCACTGATAGGGGTCTCCCCCACCCCCCACTGCCCCCCCGAGTCCTCCGTCCACACCCTCCACCCCCCTGCCACCCCCCAGAGGTGGTACGAACCCCCTCCCCACCCCCACCCCGACATGCACATACACGCACCCTGACATGCACACACCCCCAACATGCACATATACACACCCCCTACACACACACATACACAACGGGGACAAATACCCGCACACATACATGCCGACATGCGCACCCGCCGAACTACACACATTGCCCATAGGCACAGCAGCACTCCCCGCCTGCATGCACGCACTCACACACCCCCTCTACACACTCACACGCACACCCCCATGCACGCACACATCACACAACACCCCCCCACCCCCTCCCCTCACGGACGATCAACTTACCTTGTGCGTTGGTCCTCCGGGAGGCGACGGGAGCCATAGGGACGTGACCGCCAACAGAAGACCGCCAACAGAAGACCGCCACACAGAAATGTGGGTCGTAATTCTGGGGGCGGTGTTCTGCTGGCGTGGCGGTGGAGGTTGACCAGTCTCCACTTTCCCGCCGACCGCCAGTGTGGCTGCTGGCGGTATTCCGGCGGAATGCTCCCAGCGGTCGGAATACGCGCAGCGGCATACCGCCGCGGTCGGCGGTCTTTACTGCGGCGGTAACTCGGCGGTCTTGCGAAAAGACCGCCAAGGTCAGAATGAGGGCCTAAGTCAGAAGGTAACTTTTTAACCGAGGCCTACCGCGACCTGTAGCCGAGCAGGGCTCCATCGCGGTCGGCCTGAAAGTTTGACTTTGCCCCGGTCGAGGTGCAACCAGATGACCCGATTGGCGCTTTTTGTTTCTAAGCGCTAGAAAAGTAATAATTCTTTAAAAATTCATATCTCCGGTTCCCTTTATCCGATTTTATTCGTTTTGGTGTCATTTTAAAGATAAAAATATAAACTATTTTTATAAATTGGTTTTGGATTTTTAAACTGTTTCCTGTGTTTTATTTAGTTACTGTTTTGTGATATTTGAATGCTTTACACTTTGGCCCTCATTCTGACCTTGGCGGTCTTTTCGCAAGACCGCCGAGTTACCGCCGCGGTAAAGACCGCCGACCGCGGCGGTATGCGGCTGCGCGTATTCCGACCGCTGGGAGCGTTCCGCCGGAATACCGCCAGCAGCCACACTGGCGGTCGGCGGGAAAGTGGAGACTGGTCAACCTCCACCGCCACGCCAGCAGAACACCGCCCCCAGAATTACGACCCACATTTCTGTGTGGCGGTCTTCTGTTGGCGGTCTTCTGTTGGCGGTCACGTCCCTATGGCTCCCGTCGCCTCCCGGAGGACCAACGCACAAGGTAAGTTGATCGTCCGTGAGGGGAGGGGGTGGGGGGGTGTTGTGTGATGTGTGCGTGCATGGGGGTGTGCGTGTGAGTGTGTAGAGGGGGTGTGTGAGTGCATGCATGCGGGCGGGGAGTGCTGCTGTGCCTATGGGCAATGTGTTTAGTTCGGCGGGTGTGCATGTCGGCATGTATGTGTGCGGGTATGTGTCCCCGTTGTGTATGTGTGTGTAGGGGGTGTGTATATGTGCATGTTGGGGGTGTGTGCATGTCGGGGTGCATGTATGTGCATGTCGGGGTGGGGGTGGGGAGGGGGTTCGTACCACCTCTGGGGGGTGGCAGGGGGGTGGAGGGTGTGGGGGGAGGACTCGGGTGGGTAGTGGGGGGTGGGGGAGACCCCTATCAGTGCCAGGGAAGGAATTCCCTGGCCCCGATAGTGCTTACCGCCATGGTTCGCACGGCGGTTCCCGCCCGCAAGAAACCGCGGCGGTAGGCAGGGTCATAATACCCTTGGCGGTCTTGGGACGGCCGCCGGGCCGGAGTGCGCAAACTCCAGCCCCGCGGTCATGACCGCCGCGGCGGTCGGAGTGGAGAAGTGGCGGTCGGTCGCGGCGGGGACCGCCGCGGTCAGAATGCCATTTTTAATACCGCCGGTCTGTTCGCGGTCCGACCGCCGTCTCTCCGCCGACCGCCAGGGTCAGAATGAGGGCCTTTGTCTCCAAAGTTAAGCCTTGACGCTCGTTGCCAAGCTACCAAGGGTTGAGCTGGGATTAATTTACTGAGACCTAGCTGTACCTAAGTGGAGGTTGGTGGCTTGTTGCTAGGTGTAGGTACCTACCTGCCCTTACCAATAACCCATTTTCCAACATTTTTGGAAGCAGCGACGGGATCCTGTACTTGTGTTCAATATCACGTTATAGTTTTAAGTAAAACAAATTAAAAATCCTTTAAATTGTCCTAGTGCAAAAATTGTTTTTAATTTTTAATTTGGATTAATTTCAATTATAGAATATTTGTAATTTTTCTAAATTCTTGTTTCCAATTTTTGCAAAAAGTTTTTGTTGACACAAAACTATGGAACCATGGAGCTTGATCTGGCTAGCCTACCCACACTGACAGTAGTCCAGCTTAGGGGGTTGTGTATTGAAAGAGGGTTGCCTGCAACCACTGATCTCAGGAAGCAAATCCTGATCACATCCCTGACAGCATGGGCTGAGGCCCAAGAGGTAGAGTCAGAAGAAGCTCCAGAGGAGGGAGAAAAAGGGGAGGATGCTAACTCTAACCACTCAGGGGAGGGAAGGCATCTGAGCCTAAGTGAGGATGAGGAAGAACGGTCCTCAGTAAATACAGTCACTAGGGGCAGACCCAAAGCTAGTGGTGGGAAGGGGCTCCTTTCAGGAGGAGATAACCCATCCATCAGAGAAAGAGAGCTGGAGGCCCAGCTAGCATACATAGCTTTGGAAGCAGACAAGCTGGCCCTAGAAAAGAAAAAGTGGGCATACAAAGAGAAAAGAGATGGAGGCAGCGATAAAGAAGCTGAGGTGTCCATGGGTGGGGGAGTTTGCCCCAGATTACCCAAAGGGGTGGTTCCTGCTTATGTAGAGGGGGATGACATAGATAAGTGGCTGGGGGCCTTTGAGAGGGCACTCCAAATGAGAAGGGTTAGGCCTCAATACTGGGGTTCCCTTTTGTGGGAGTTGGTCCCCAACTCAGGGAGGGATAGGCTTCTGACCTTAAGGGGGGAGGAGGCAGATTCATACCCTAGTATGAAGAGGTGCTTAGCCAAGAAGTTTGGTCTGACCCCAGAGCAATATAGAATGAAGTTCAGGGACACCCAGAAGGTCAGTACCCAGTCTTGGGTTGACTTTGTGGACATTTCACTAAAGGCACTAGAGGGCTGGATTATTGGTAACAAAGTAGATACTTATGAGGGGTTATACAATCTGATCATGAGAGAGCACATCTTGACCAATTGTACCCAAGAAAGGTTACGCCAGCATCTAGTGGACTCTAAGCAGACCAACCCTAGAGAGCTAGGGGAGGCAGCTGATGAGTGGTTGAGAACCAGGGTGGATGTCAAGTCCCAGGGGGGAGACTCCAAGAAGAGGGGGACAGGTCCCCAAAAACCTAAGGAGGGAGGTGGTAAGCCCACCACAGAGACTCCCTATGTACCCCAGAACCCTAAGAAGGAGGAGAGTAAATCCTACTCCCAGTCTGACCAGCAGAGACAGTTAGACCCAGGGTTAAAAAAGCTCTTGGACAGTAGGGCTTGCTTTGACTGTCAGCAGACAGGTCACTTCAGAGGAGATGCAGCCTGTCCAAAGAAGGTGGTTAGCACTGGGCTGTCCAGTGTAGCCATAGAGGAGGATTCCTCAGATGATGAAGTCCTCCTAGCATTGAGCTGGGAGACAGGACCAGATGGTAAGCTGGTGATCCCTGAGAGTGGGAGTAGGCACTTCCACCACATTCAAGTGAATGGGATCCCTACCACTGGCCTGAGAGACACCTGTGCCAGTCACACTATAGTGAGTGACCGGTTAGTGACCCCAGACATGTATGTCCCAGGAAAGACAAAGAAAGTCAGGATAGCCACAGGGGAGGTCACCTCCAAACCTGTAGCCATAGTGCCCCTAGAGAGGGAGGGTATCCTTGACTGGATTAGGGTGGTAGTCAGTGCTGACCTTCCCCTAGATTGTATCCTGGGCAATGACCTCCCAGAGGTGAGTCTGGTCACAGATGGGGTGGTCGCCCAGGGCGCCCCCCCAACCCAAAGTCCTGGGGAGTCAGTCCCTACAGTTAGGAGACAGGGGTCCCCAAGAAAAGGAAAGAAGAAAAGGAAGGGTAGGCCACTCTTAAAGAGAGTTCCAGGGAGCCAAGGGCCTTCTGCCCCAGTAAGGGGGGAGCCCAGAGTTGGCACTGGTGAGGCCTCACCTAACCCCAAGGAAGTCCTGAGCAGTCAGGCAGCTGTCCAGATGCAAGGTGTTGCCCCTGCACTGACAGAAGGGAGAGTGGAAGGAGGGTGTCTGCCACAGGAGGTGGTAGCCCCCCACTCTAGACAGCAAGAGGGGTGCCAGGACCCCAAAGTTGCCCCTAAAGCAGCTCAGCCACCTGTCAGTGGAGAGCTTAGGGTGTGGTTCTGGGTACTGACAGCTGTCAGTAGCCTCTGCTGGGTGCTAGCCTTCCTGGCAGCACTGTACTTGGCCTGGAAGGCAGACCCCAGGGCCAATAGCAAATTAGGCCCCCTGACCCTATTGGTCATGGTGGGGTTGCTCAAGTGTTGGGTGACCTCTTTGGGTAAGCTAGGTGTTGCCCTAGCAAAGTTTGGAGTAGGGGAGGTGGGCACCTCACTACCCAAGTTGGCAGAGAGAAAGGAGGAAGACCCCCCTAGAGGAAAGTTTCAGTTTGAGTTGGGTCCTTTTACTGTTGGGATGGCTTCACTACCCATAGGGAGTGACCCTGACAGGAGGACATAAGGCAGAGTAGGCCCTGCAAAGGGACAGCCAGTTTTTTTCACTGTCTTCCTCGCCTAACAAGCCAGGAAGACTCTCCCAGGGTGGGGCTGAGTCTCCTGGGCGTGTGGGCTGGGGGGGGGGGGTTGTGTGAGAAAACAGGGCTGATTGCAGAGGCCCCATAACTTTTTGCCCCCATTTTCCTCTTTTTGCTGGTGTTTTCCTGACTTTGATGGTGCCCTGGGTACTGCTAACCAGTCCCAGGGCCTGTGCTCTGTGTAAAATGGATATGCAAATTAGGCTAATTATAATTGGCTAAGTTAACCTACCTATAAGTCCCTAGTATATGGTAGGGCATGTAGGTTTAGGGACCACAGCATAGGTGGTGCACACCTAGGTGCACTGCTGAGGTGCCCAGTGTCATTTTAAAAGCAAGCCTGCCTTGCTGGCTGCTTTTAAATTAAAGTTATATGCAAATTCGACTTTGGAATTAAAGATACTTCCAAAGTCTTAAACTACCTTATTTTTACATATAAGTCACCCCTAAGGTGTGCCCTATGTGCCCCTAGGGCTGGGTGCCATGTAGCTATAAGCAGGGACTTTATAAAAATAGATTTTACCTGGTGAGGTAAAAACAGCCAAATTCGTTTTTCTCTCATTGAAGTAAATGGCCTTCATAGGTTAGAATGGGCAGACTTTATTTTAAATTTTAAAGTCTCCTTAAATGTTACATACCAAGAATTTGGTATCAAATTACTTGTTGTAATAAATCCCACAACTTCCAGTTGTGGGATTTAATATAACTTGTTCAGGTAAAAAGTTTAGACTTTACCTAAAAAGTTGCCAATTTCAGCTCTGCATTGTTTTTGCTGCTGTGCTCTGATTGGCCAGCCTGCAGCAGCTTCTGCCAGGCTGCCTTGATGAGGTGTGAAGTGGCCTGGCTTCACACAAAGGAATGTGCTTGGGGGAGAGAATCTCCCCTCAGCAGATGGTGAGGCAGGAAGGGGGAGGGCTGCCAAACTGGTCTTCAAAGGCAGAGAAGGACATCTGGAGCACCCAGCAACACCCCCACATCCTGCAACCCCAGACAGCTAGGTGCCCCCTTGATTAGATTAGGAGAGGGCAGGAGAGGGGTGTGTTTATGATTTTTAGCCACACCAGTGGGTGGGCTCAGCCAGATGTAACCTCCAAAAATCAGATTCAGCCATGTTGGATTTTTAGAGACTGTTGCCTTTTGGGATGGATTTTTGCCACACTTCCCAGGAAGTGGTCATCACAGGGGGACGACCCTGTACCTGATTGGAGGAGCAGGACCCCCCTGCTTTTCACCCAGGAGCAAGGATAAAACTGGCAGACCTGCCCCCACACCTCAGATCCCTTCCAGATTTCAACAAGAAAAGAACTAAAGGAGAAGTAGGACTGCCCTGCTGAACCCCTGGCCTGCACCTGGAACCTTCACTCAGAAGGACTGCACCAGCTGCACACTTGGGCTTCACCACAAGAAGGACTTTGCCTGGCTTCAACTGGTTCAAGGAGGGACTCCCTGTTTGCTACAGGTGAAAAATTGCTATCCAGAGTCCCCTGCACCAACTCCTGAAAAAGTGACCAGCTGACCACTGTCC
This sequence comes from Pleurodeles waltl, assembly GCF_031143425.1. Taxonomy (NCBI): domain Eukaryota; kingdom Metazoa; phylum Chordata; class Amphibia; order Caudata; family Salamandridae; genus Pleurodeles; species Pleurodeles waltl. The sequence continues at coordinate 318,456,570 of NC_090451.1, read as the reverse complement.
AGTGGCCAAAAAGGAGTTTGCGCCAGGTGCATTCTGGGAGTTGAAGTCCGCACCCCCCAAGGACCATCACAGAACTTCTGGACCCTTGGGGTGAGCTGTGGACCCCAAAAGAACCCTAAAAGGACATCTGGGTGAAGCCCCAGAAGTTTGGAGAAGATTTGAGAATTTTTGAAAAAAAGCTCCATAGAGGGACCGACCCGCCGCGGAAATTCTAGCCGGCTTGCCTCAACCGCGACCCGGCCTGATTTGGTGGTTCGTCCCGGTAAAGAAAAATCTCAGAAAAAGAGACTAAGTACGAAGGTAAAAAGTTGACCGGGACCTCCCAGCCATCGTATCCGAGAAGGGCTCCATGGACGTCGGATCAAGATCCAGGTTTACCCCGGTCGAAGGATTTTCACCTCGAAAAAACGACTAAGTCCGAAGGTAAAAATCTCCACCGAGGAATCCAGCATCGCGTATCCGGACAAGGGCTCCAGGAGGTCGGATTCGACTGGCAGGTTCTTCCCGCTGAAGAAAATCTTCAAAATAAAGACTAAGGCCCTCATTCTGACCCTGGCGGTCGGTGATAAAGCGGCGGCCAAGCCGCCAACAGGCCGGCGGTCTAAAATATGCAATTCTGACCCTGGCGGGAACCGCCAACACAGCCCGCCTTATTAACACTCCGCCCGCCACGGCGGTACAAACAAACAGCGCGGCGGTCCCCGCCAACAGCCAGGCGGCAGACAATGTACCGCCCACCCTATCACGACCCACCAATCCGCCACCTTTTCCGGGGCGGGAGCACCGCCGATAAGAACACGGCGGAAACAGACTACGAACGGGAAAACGCTCACCTCTACGCACTCCACGCGAGATTCCGGCAGTATGGAACCAGAGTTGCAGGTCATCCCCGCACTCCTATACCTGCTCATATACCAGGAGCACGCCCGGCGGCACGGAAGACATCGGTGAGTACTGCACCTACGACACAGGGGAGGGAAAAGATTACCGGCACACACCCACCCACCCACACCCACTACAACACACACATCAATGCATTCCCACAGATCACTGTCACAACCCACAAACCACCCCCCTCCGAAATAATGCAAAGACCAAAATAAGAGATCATAAACGGGCAGATATATTGAAATATGTACACCAGTAATCCCAATAAATAAATAAACTATGTACAAAATATACACAGCTACTAAATGTAGTCCAACCACTGTCCGTGGATCACAGGGGTCCTGTGCAAAGGGGCAAGGCCCAGTCCCACGACAAGAACTCCACGGAGAGAACACTGCAGGGGCATCAGAAAGAAAATAGGACAGGCACCTCAGGGGGAAGGGAAGGGGGGGCACCTCAGCCACTTGAGTACACGACGCCAGATCCACGAGGGGACTCCATGACCACTGGGCCATCCTGGGGAGTGCTAAGCCACAGTCCATACAGTCCATACAGTGGGTGGCCTGCCCACTGGGCCATCCTGGGGAGAGCAAAGCCACAGTCCAAACAGTCCATACAGTGGGTGGCCTGCCCACTGGGCCATTCTGGGGAGTGCAAAGCCACAGTCCATACAGTCCATACAGTGGGTGGCCTGCCCACTGGGCCATCCTGGGGAGTGCAAAGCCACTGTCCATACAGTCCATACAGTGGGTGGCCTGCCCACTGGGCCATCCTGGGGAGAGCAAAGCCACTGTCCAAACAGTCCATACAGTGGGTGGCCTGCCCACTGGGCCATCCTGGGGAGAGCAAAGCCACAGTCCAAACAGTCCATACAGTGGGTGGCCTGCCCACTGGGCCATCCTGGGGAGTGCAAAGCCACAGTCCATACAGTCCATACAGTGGGTGGCCTGCCCACTGGGCCATCCTGGGGAGTGCAAAGCCACTGTCCATACAGTCCATACAGTGGGTGGCCTGCCCACTGGGCCATCCTGGGGAGAGCAAAGCCACAGTCCAAACAGTCCATACAGTGGGTGGCCTGCCCACTGGGCCATCCTGGGGAGTGCAAAGCCACGGTCCATACAGTCCATAACAGACCCCACTGCCACTGGAGGAGGCAAGTTGGCCAGAGGACATCCTGCAGCCCTGCCCGAGATAGATCCTGCCCTGCCACGTCTGCCAAAGGGCCAGCGGTTCTTGCCTTGAAGGGCCCAGTTCAGCGGTTCTTGAGACGGCGGGGCCCAGCGGAGCGGTTCATGATACGGCGGGGCCCAGTTCAGCGGTTCTTGAGACGGGTGGGCCCAGTTCAGCGCTCCTTGCCTTGAAGGGCCCAGTTCAGCGGTTCTTGAGACGGCGGGGCCCAGCGGAGCGGTTCATGAGACGGCGGGGCCCAGTTCAGCGGTTCTGGAGACGGCGGGGCCCAGTTCAGCGCTCCTTGCCTTGAAGGGCCCAGTTCAGCGGTTCTTGAGACGGCGGGGCCCAGCGGAGCGGTGCTTTAGACGGCGGGGCCCAGTTCAGCGCTCCTTGCCTTGAAGGGCCCAGTTCAGCGGTTCTTGAGACGGCGGGGCCCAGCTGAGCGGTTCATGAGACGGCGGGGCCCAGTTCAGCGGTTCTGGAGACGGCGGGGCCCAGTTCAGCGCTCCTTGCCTTGAAGGGCCCAGTTCAGCGGTTCTTGAGACGGCGGGGCCCAGCGGAGCGGTGCTTGAGACGGCGGACCCAGTTCAGCGGTTCTTGAGACGGCGGGGCCCAGTTCAGCGCTCCTTGCCTTGAAGGGCCCAGTTCAGCGGTTCTTGAGACGGCGGGGCCCAGCGGAGCGGTTCTTGAGACGGCGGGGCCCAGTTCAGCGGTTCTGGAGACGGCGGCCGGTCTATGGCCAACTGCTCATTGCCTGGTGGTGCCCTCCTGGGCAGCGGGGATGGTGCTCCTTCAATGCCCACCTGGGCTGTGGGTGGTGGGGCCCTCCTGGCCAGCTGGGCTGGGTCCTCCCTGGGCAGCGGCTATGGGGGTGGTGGGCTCTCCCGGGGCAGCTGTGCCGGTTCCTCCCGGGGCAGCGGCTATGGGGGTTGTGGGCTCCTCCTGGGCAGCAGGCCTGCTGCCTGACCTCTCCGACTTGCTGCCCTTGCCCTCCTTAGTCGTGGGCCTGTGGCCCTTTCCTCCCTTTGGAGCTGTGGCTGGTGACTGTCTCTGGGTGGTGTCCGGGGGGGATGTAGAAGGCGGGCTCCTGCGGCGCCCCTTCCGCCTTCTGCTCCTCTTCCCAGGGGGTGGGCTGGCTGTCCCCTTGCTGCTGGGCGAAGATCCAGACATGCGGGCTGGCGGGCTCCAATACCCCTGCACCCTTGTCAAGGGGGCTGCAGGGCTGGTGGTGGCTGAGGTGCTCTTCTTACCCCGACGAGAAGGAGGGGGGGGCTCAGGGTCAGGAAAGAAGTTAGTAGTGGCGAGGAAGAGTTTCTTGGGACAATGGAGAGTGGTAGGTACAGTGGGAATGGGAGTGGAGGGAGAGGATGTGGTTGTAGGTGAGTCACGTTTGCTGTCTTTGGGTGCAGGTGCAGGAGGGATAGCCTGTCGTGAGGTGGATGGCTGTTGGGTGGGTTGGTTTTTTTGCGTTTGTGTGGTGTGGAAGAGGGGGTGAAAGACACAGTGGGAGAGGACACAGGGGACGTGTAAATGGCAGTGGGGGTGGTGACTGCACGTGTGCGGACTGGAGTGGAGGGTGTGCTGGTGATGGAAACACTGGCTGATGGTGAGGTGAATGGAGGTGTGAGTGTAGACGTCACAGGGAGGGAGGAGGGAGACGAGGAGGTGGGGGTCACAGAGGTGGTAGTGACTGTTGGCATGTCTGCATCGGAATGTTGCGTGTGTGAATGTCTGCGTGATCTGTGGTGCTTATGTTTGGATGAGCTTCTCTTGGGTGTTGGGGTGTGTGCAGGCTGGTCTGATGGTGTGGGTGGGACAGGCAGAGGAACAGGAGACTGGGAGGAGGGAGTTAGTAGAGGGAGGCAGGAGACAGGGACAATGGCTGCCATCAGTGCTGAGGCCAGAGCCTGGAACGATCGCTGATGGGCAGCCTGACCCGAATGAATGCCCTCCAGGTACGCATTGCTGCGATGAACCTCCCTCTCCACCCCCTGGATGGCATTCAAAAGGGTAGTCTGCCCAACAATGAGCGTTCGGAGGAGGTCAATGACCTCCTCACTGAGGGCAGCGGGGGTAACAGGGGCAGGGCCTGAGGTGCCTGGGGCGAAGGAGATGCCCGGCTTCCTGGCAGAGCGGGCACGGGGCGAACGCTGAGGGGCTGCTGGGAGGGCGGAGATGGTGCGCTGGGTGGCGGCTGTACCTGTAATGGCGGGGGGCACGGATGGTGCCACCCCCGCAAGGGAGCCCCCTTCCGAGGACGTGTCCGTGTCGCTGCAGGGTCCAGTCGTCCCCGTCGTGGAGCTCCCCTCGCCCTCCGTCTCACTGGTCCAGTCTGACTCTGTGGCATGGCCCTCCTGGGCCATGTGAGATGCAGCTCCCTCCTGCCCCGATGCCACTTCTCCTCCGCCTGATGATGCTGATGCACACAAGCACAGAAAGACAAACAAAAAGGGGGGGGGAGAGAGAAATAAAGGGATATTGAGTACATGGATCTCCGGTACAGTTAGCGGACATGACAGACACAGATGCCCCCTGCACTAAGTTGCGCACTTGGGGTCTGCTACGCATTCCGTGGAACATGCCCTACACGCCTAGAGTTGACAACTGCACCCATGGATGACACGGCCCAGGGATGGCTGTACTGACAAACTACTGAGGGTGGTGGCTGGGGACACAGGGGCTTACGGGGGTGCCCAGCCTACAGATATCGCCCGGGCCTAGGGGGACCCCCAGCCCTCCTCCCCCACCCAGACACCTCCACTGCGCGACAACAGAGTAGATAATGCTTGTACTCACCCCCTTGTGTCTGCTGTGCTGCCCTCACGCGCCCATCCAAATCAGGGTAGGCCACCGCCAGGATCCGGAACATCAGGGGGCTCAGTTGACGGCAGGCACCCCGCCTACGTTGGGAGGCCATCCCCAGCAGAGACTCGGCGGTCTTCTTGGTCCCGCGGCGGATGTCCTCCCACCTCTTGCGGCAGTGGGTGCCCCGTCGATGGTGGACCCCCAGGGTCCGGACTTCCTTGGCGATGGCACGCCAAATCCCGATCTTCTCATGGGCGCGGACCTATGTGACACGTACAGGGAGGGAGAAATACCACGTTCAAGTTTGTCAGCATTTTCCTTGCCAGTGGCCCAACGCCCCCCATCCCCGCCAGGCCCCCCGCCATGCCCCCCGCCAGGCCCAACATGCCCCTCATCCCCGCCAGGCCCCCCGCCATGCCCAACATGCCCCCCATCCCCGCCAGGCCCCCCGCCAGGCCCAACATGCCCCCCATCCCCGCCAGGCCCCCCGCCATGCCCCCCGCCAGGCCCAACATGCCCCCCATCCCCGCCAGGCCCCCCGCCATGCCCCCGCCAGGCCCAACATGCCCCCCATCCCCGCCAGGCCCCCCGCCATGCCCCCGCCAGGCCCAACATGCCCCCCATCCCCGCCAGGCCCCCCGCCATGCCCAACATGCCCCCCATCCCCGCCAGGCCCAACATGCCCCCCATCCCCGCCAGGCCCCCCGCCATGCCCCCCGCCAGGCCCAACATGCCCCCCATCCCCGCCATGCCCAACATGCCCCCCATCCCCGCCAGGCCCCCTGCCAGGCCCAACATGCCCCCCATCCCCGCCAGGCCCCCCGCCATGCCCCCCGCCAGGCCCAATATGCCCCCCATCCCCGCCAGGCCCCCCGCCAGGCCCCCAAGCCAGCCAGTGGCCCCAAATCCAGATTGAATTAAACTCACTTGTTGGTCTGGAGGACCGTAGAGTAGCGCATACTGGGGGAGGACCCCATCCACAAGTTTCTCCAACTCCTCTCCAGTGAAGGCAGGGGCCCTTTCCCCAGGCGCAGCAGCCTTTGTCCCTTCCAGACCGAGGTCACAGCAACACTTGCAGTATAGGTCCTCTCCTGTGAAAGTTCAAGTCGCAAGTGGATAAGTAGATAGAAAATGGCGGTCACGTCCGCGGCGGTGCGTACCGCGGCGGTGCGTCCCGCCACCGCCGGCGCCCTTCACCATTGGCTCCTGAAACCCATAGGCTTCAATGTTAACCAATGCGGCTTCGCACCGCGGTCTTCGCCCGCCGCCCGCCGCGGTGTGCCACGCCAGCGCATTGACCTCACATCCCATTGTCACACTTCACAGGTCAGGCAGCCGCCATTTCCAGGGCCCACATGGCTCAATTTCAACTGCGTCACACAGGCCTAGGCCTTGCATAGCCACTCAGACACGCCATTCACTGCATAGAGAATCGTTTACTGTGCTAGCTGTGAGTACGTACCTGTGGGTTGCTTGACTGTGTGCTCCATGTTGTCCTTCCTAGGCACCGTCCGCTGGGTTGGGCGAGGAGACGGATGAATCCTCCCGTGTACCGACCGCTGGTGGACCTGTCGACAATGGAAGAACGCCACATTATCCTGACCTACCGTCTTAACCGTGCCACTATCCATGAACTGTGTGCCCAGCTGGAGCCCGACCTGATGTCCCCCATCCGCCAACCCACAGGGATTCCCCCTCTGGTGCAGGTCATGTCAGTACTCCATTTCTTGGCAAGTGGGTCATTTCAGACAACAGTGGGAATTGCTTCTGGGATGTCTCAGCCCATGTTTTCGAAGGTGTTATCCAGAGTGTTGTCTGCCCTGATGAAATCCGTGAGGAGCTACATCATTTTCCCTGAGGTGGGCGAATTGGCTACAGTGAAGGGTGATTTCTACGCCCTTGGACATATTCCCAGCGTAATTGGTGCCATTGATGGGACCCATGTGGCTTTGGTTCCCCCAAGAGACAGGGAGCAGGTGTACAGGAACAGAAAAAATTACCATTCAATGAACATCCAGGTGGTGTGTTTGGCTGACCAGTACATCTCGCATGTAAATGCCAAATTCCCAGGGTCAGTGCATGACGCCTACATCCTCAGGAATAGCAGCATCCCTTACGTGATGGAACAGCTACAGAGACACCGTGTATGGCTAGTGGGGGACTCTGGGTACCCCAACCTGTCGTGGCTACTGACCCCAGTAAGGAATCCCCGGACCAGGGCAGAGGAACGGTACAATGAGGCCCATGGGCGTACTAGGAGGGTGATCGAACGCACCTTTGGCCTCCTAAAGGCCAGGTTTAGGTGCCTGCATATGACAGGTGGATCCCTAATGTACTCACCTAAGAAGGTGTGTCACATCATCGTGGCCTGCTGCATGCTTCACAACCTGGCTTTGCGCCGCCAGGTGCCTTTCCTGCAGGAGGATGGTCGAGACGGTGGTGTTGTGGCAGCGGTGGAACCTGAGGAGAGTGACGAGGAGGAAGACGACGGGGCTGAAACAGACAACAGGGACAGAATCATTGAACAGTACTTCCAATAGGACACAGGTAACATTTCAAAGATAATTTAGTAAATGTTAACTACTCTCCTGCATCTCTGCTGCCTGTCTATTTGTCCCAGTGTATGATGACTGAGTTTTGGCTTTTCCCTCCCTATTTCAGATCTGGGGTCCCCACTACGAGTCCTGTGCTTCGTTTCCCCATGGACTACAGCTTTGTGGCAGCTGTTTGTTGACTTCACCATGTACAAGGACATATTTGCACTGTCATGTCAATTACAATATATTGAAATCACAGCCAGACTCCAGATAGTTTTGTGCAAAATAGGTGTTTATTTAAGTGCTCAAAATGGGATGGGTGGTTTCAAGTGGGTGGGGGCTATGGTGAAGGAATGTCCATGGCAGAGTCCAGAGTAACAGTCACACAGGTGCATTGTCCAGAGGCCTGTGGAGAGATGGAGCATGGGCAGTTCAAGGATGGACAGGGTGACAATGTGGGACAGTGGGATGACATCAGGTGGTATCCATTGCTGGCGGGGGTCTTGACATCCTACTCTGTCTTCTTGCGAGATCTCAGGGCCCTCTTGCGGGGTGGTTCTTCTCCTGCAGGAGGTGGGGGTCTGGTGGGCTGCTGCTGTGCGGGGGCCTCCTGTCCACTAGCGCCGGCAGAGGTGGTTGGCTGTTCTTGGTCCAGGCTAGTGGCAGGGGCCCTTGGGTGTTGTTGAGTGTCCGCCCTGGTGTTGACGAGGTCCTGCAGCAGCCCTACCATGGTAACCAGGGTGGTGTTGATGGCTCTGATGTCCTCCCTGTACCCCCGATAGTGTTCCTCCTGCAGTACCTGGATCTCCCGGAACCGGGCCAGTACCGTCGCCATCGTCTCCTGGGAGCGGTTGTATGCTCCCATGATGGTGGTGAGGACCTCGTGGAGAGTGGGTTCCCTGGGCCCGTCCCCCCCCTGTCGCACAGCTGCCCTCCGAGTTGCCCTGTTTCCCTGGGCCTCTGCCCCCTGGCCGGTGTGCCCACTACCACTGCCCCCAGGTCCCTGTTGTTGTTGGGGTGGTGGGTTATCCTGGGTGCCCTGTAGTGGTAGACACACCGCAGATTGACGCGCCCTGGAGACAGAGGCATGGGCCCGCTGGGTGGGAGCTGTGCTGGTGTTCCCAGAGGGGTTTGGGTCTGTAGTGGCCTGGGCCTGTGTGAGGGGAACCGACTGTCCAGAGGTCCCCGATGGTCCGGGCTGGTCATCGGTGTCCAGGTCGACAGAGCTGCTGTCATCGCTGACGGCCTCTTGGGTGGGGGGTGTGGAGAATTCTGGCCAATCCGCCGCGGTGTGTTGACGGTCGGGTCCTGCAGGGGTATAGAGGTATGGTTATAGTTTCAATGGGTGGCATATGGGTGTATCTATGGGTTCTCGTGTCCCCAAGTGCTGCCATTCGTGTGTGGGGGCTTTGGTGAGGGTGGCTTGTGGGGGGGATGTGTATATGCATTGGGCATGCTTTGGTGATGGGTGTCCATGCTTAGTGGACGCATGCAGGCCTAGGTTTTGGGATGTGTGGGTTGTGATGGTGAGACATTGGCGGGGAATAGGTGTGCTGGGGGTGGGGGTGAGGATGGTGGTGGGGGTGAGGATGGTGGTGGGGGTGAGGGTGGGGGTGAGGATGGGGGTGGGGGTGAGGGTGGGGTTCGAGGATGGGGGTGAGGGTTGGGGTATGATTTGGCATGCAGGTGGGAGGGAAGCAGTATTGAAGCTTCAACTTACCAGTATCCATTCCTCCGCCGACTCCTGCGAGGCCGTCAGGATGCAGGATGTTCAAGACTTCCTCCTCCCATGATGTGAATTGTGGGGGTTGAGGTGGGGGTCCTCCGCCAGTCTTCTGCACGGCGATGTTGTGCCTGGATACCATGGAACGCACCTTCCCCCGTAGGTCGTTCCATCGCTTCCTGATGTCTTCCCGATTTCTGGGGTGCTGTCCCACTGCGTTGACCCTGTCGACAATCCTCTGCCATAGCTCCGTCCTCCGGGCAATGCTGGTGTATTGTATCTGTGTGCCGAACAGCTGGGGCTCTACCCGAACGATTTCCTCCACCATGACCCTGAGTTCTTCGTCTGTGAAGCGGGGTTGTCTTTGGGGTGCCATGGGGTGGTGTGTATGATGTGTGGGGTGGAGTATGTGTAGTTAAGTGTGTTGAGTGTGGTGGTGTGTGTTGTTTTGTGTGTGGATAGTGTGTGGGTGATGGTGTTGAGTGGCTGTGGCTGTTAGTTTGTGGATGCTGGTGTCTCGCTCTGGCCTTCTTTCAGAATTTTTTTGCGTAGGGGTTTGTGGGTGATGTGGGTGGGTGTTTTATATTGTATTGTGTGTGTGGGAGTGGTGTGTGTATGTGTATCAGGTGTGTGGGATTCAAATCGTCCAATGTGGCTGAGTTTTGTTCGTTTGTGTGTATTCTGACCGCGGCGGTGTGTCCCGCCAATGGAATACCGCATTTGAATGACCGCCGCGTGGATTCGTGGGTCGTAATTGCATGGGCGTATTTCTGTTGGCGTGGCGGTGGAGGTTTGGTCACCTCCACCTTTCCGCCGACCGCTGGTCTGGCGGTCGGTTGTGGCTGTCGGATTTTCGGAGGTTTGCCTTCTGCGGGTCAGAATGACCGTGGCGGGTTTCCGCGGTCGCGGCGGTGTTATGGCGGTCTTCTGACCGGCGGTAAGTGCATTTTACCGCCGGGGTCAGAATGACCACCTAAGTCAGAAGGTAACTTTTTAACCGAGGCCTCCCGCGACCTGTAGCCGAGCAGGGCTCCATCGCGGTCGGCCTGAAAGTTTGACTTTGCCCCGGTCGAGGTGCAACCAGATGACCCGATTGGCGCTTTTTGTTTCTAAGCGCTAGAAAAGTAATAATTCTTTAAAAATTCATATCTCCGGTTCCCTTTATCCGATTTTATTCGTTTTGGTGTCATTTTAAAGATAAAAATATAAACTATTTTTATAAATTGGTTTTGGATTTTTAAACTGTTTCCTGTGTTTTATTTAATTACTGTTTTGTGATATTTGAATGCTTTACACTTTGGGCCTGATTCTAACTTTGGAGGACGGTGTTAAACCGTCCCAAAAGTGGCGGATATACCACCTACCGTATTACAAGTTCCATAGGATATAATGGACTCGTAATACGGTAGGTGGTATATCCGCCACTTTTGGGACGGTTTAACACCGTCCTCCAGAGTTAGAATCAGGCCCCTTGTCTCCTAAGTTAAGCCTTGATGCTCGTTGCCAAGCTACCAAGGGTTGAGCTGGGATTAATTTACTGAGACCTAACTGTACCTAAGTGGAGGTTGGTGGCTTGTTGCTAGGTGTAGGTACCTACCTGCCCTTACCAATAACCCATTTTCCAACAATGGAATAAAGCGTTTCCAGTTCCTGTAGACTTGTTCATAAATCCTGGGTGGAACCAAGGCAATGTGGGTGCCATCTATGACCCCTATCACATGAGGGACATGTGCCAAATCATTGAAGGCAGCCTTAACAGTGGTCAAATCTGCACGTTGAGCGAACATGATGTAGCAGGAAAGATGTTTGAGCAAAGCACACAGTACATCCTTCAACATATTGCTGAACATCAGCTGTGACATCCCTACTACCAAGTCCACTGTCATCTGAAACAACTCTGAGGAAAGGAAGAAGAAAACTGACTACACAGCTCCATGATGGTCTGACTGTTCAGACGATACATCTGAATGACATGCCTCTTTTCCAGGGTAGCCTGATTGACTAGGGGGCGGTACACAGGAGAATGTCTCATCATCACCATTGCATCATACCTGGGAATAAGAGAGAGGAGAAGTCAAAAGTTGATGTATGCAATGTGTCGACATTGTCAATCCATGCAGTAGTCATTATATATCATCCATGACGCTCATAAAATTCATCTATTATCCACTTATTGCATTTTAAATGGCAGTTGCCTGTCCTGCATGCAAAGGACAGTTGGAAGTGACCTCAATCTGCCGGCGTTAGACGTCATAGCAGTAGGCGGTCTGGACCGCTGTGCAACTCCTCATTGGATAATATTGTTGCCTATGGGAGACTGGGGCCAATTGTGATCACCTCCGGCCATGACAGTCATGTAAGCGGCGGGCGTAACTGCCATTTACTGTTACATAGCTCACTTGACTCCTGACATGTGTGCAAGCAAGATCTCCACTTTGTATGCTGCTGTGTTCTAAGCCAATGTGCCATGTCCTGCAGGAGATCGGGCCCCAGCCTTCACCCAGCTGGGCAAGCTTGTGGATGGGGCCGTACCCCTGTATGGACAGTTGTATGGGGCGTGTGTGAAGAAGAACGGCATTGGGAGAGGCAGACAGAGGAGATGCATGGAGATGGGTGAGGAGTTTGAGCATTAGTGGCATGATGACATGTGAGTGTGGTCATGAAATGTGTCTGATGTGTGATGTCCACTGCTGACCTTGTATTGCTAATCTTCATGACTCTGCCCTTCTATCTGTGTTACCCATGCAGGTCAGAAGAAGGGGATTTGGCGTGCCATCACCAAGCAAGTGTGGACTCTGGGGGTCCATAGCCGGTGGAGCACCCAGTGCAGAAAGTGGTGGGAGGACCTGAGATGCTGGGCCCGGAAGACCGCAGCGGCCCAGCTGAGGATGTCCTCCTAATGAGGGAGGGGCGCCTGTCAGACCCTGACCCCCTAATGGGCTGCATGTTGGCAGTAGCCTACCCTGAGGTAGGTGGGCACTTGAGGGTAGGACATAAGCCACAAGGGGGTAAGCACACACTGACACCTCGATAATGTTACGCCTTTATGAATTTGAGTTTATTACTAGTGGAAAGATGTAGCCTAGGTCATTCTTAGTAGCACACCGACTATGGGTGACTTATGAGGGCATTTACATCCAATTTCAGATTTGTGTGGTCACCCTCTATAAGGTGTAAGAGCCAAGCTCCTAATATCAGCATCAGAATAAGTGAGGTGTCAGGGCATTGCCATCCGCATCAACTTACCACTGTGACAAAGGTAATTAGTGTGTCCTGAATCATCTGCCATGTACTGTATGTGTAGCTAGGTACAATGGGGCCACATGTCTTTGTGCTACTTGTCAATAGAATAGTGGGCATGCTACCTACCCATGCATGATTCTGTTGAGTAAAGTGTACAGGAAATGTCTCCACTCACAACCATGAGAATGTGCCAGGTACTGGGCAAGTGTGACTAGGACATCCCTCAAGTACATGAGTGCTACAGCTCCACCATTGGCAGTTTACTTCAGCATAGCTGTAGTTTCCCCCATGGTTTTCTACTGTTGTAGCATGTATAGGTGAGGGCATGGCCTGCCATGGCATAGCAGCAGATAATGATGTTGTTACTCTGTGTGTATATAGGGTTGGTATTGACCTGTTGCACCCAGTGTTTCTCTGCAACCCTCCCTCCCTATCCACCTCTGTCTTTGGGTGCATCAGCATCATCAGGTGAAGGAGAAGGGGTACCCGCGATTGGAAAAGCTGCAGCCCACAAGACCCAGGAAGCTGATACCAGTGGATCCGAAGGAACCAGAGGGACGGAGGGTGAGGGGAGTGCCACTGGAGAGACAGTGGCAGACCCATCTGGGAACATCCCAGCACCATCCTTGTCTGTCATCCCCATTACCAGCACCGCTCTCTCTCTAGCTTCCCACCCAGTTGCCTTTGCCCGCTCACTGAGGAGGGTGGGGAACTCCTTCGCTGCAGACCCCTCTGCCCCTGCCCCAGTCAGCCCTGCTGCCCTCAATGAGGTCCATCTCTGTGGAGCAGTCAACCATCATGAATGTCATCAAGGGATTGGCATCACAGATGCAGCAGTCGAATGCCTACCTGGAAGGCATTCACAGTACCTTGGCTGCCCTGCAGAGATCTTTTCAGGCTCTGGCCTCCTCATTGATGGCAGTCAGTGTTTCTTCTTCTTCTGTCTCCCCTCCAACTACCAGTTCCCATTCCAACATCCCTCTCCCTTCACGCCTCCAAGGCACAACTTCATACCATCATGCATCCAGATCAACAGACCCAGATCACAAGGACAACCACAAGGACCACAAAAGACACCACTGCCATGCATGCACACAACAGACACATGAAGACAAAACAACATCCACTCCCTACACGAACTCCCCCACCACCACCCCTCTCACAGACTCTACATCACTCATACCTGCAGTTACCACATCATCACTCCCAAATCCTGCCACAAGTGCACTCATTCCCACCGTTCCCACAACAGCAGACCCCCATGCATGCACCCCATACACCACATGTGCACTCAGCACAACTGTCAACAACCTCACATGCAACACATCCACCCTACCTGCAGACACCACCACAACATACATTTGCACATCTACCCAGCCATCCTCTTGCATCTCCTCCCCCCTTCTCCCACTACACCTAAATGTCCACACTTACACACCCAGCAGTCACACAGCACACATGACATCCACGCTCAAACCTGCACCCAAGTCACCTTACTATACTCATCTCACAACCACTCCCTCTCCCTCCATTCCCAAATGTTACTCCCATGACCCACCTTGTGCCCCTAAAAAACATTTCTTACATGGGTTTTCCCTGTTCCCTCACACTGACCCAATCCCTGTCCCACCAAGTGCTCTGTTCCACTCCCCAAACCCTGCCTTCAACCTCACAGTCCTCCCATAGTCCACCTGGAACTAGCCATGCCCCGCTTCCACCTAAGACATCTACCCCCACCAAGCCCAAGGTTACCCCTCCAAAATCAAAAGCCAAGCCCCCACCCCCAGAATCAAAATCCATAGCTAAAGCCCCTCCCCAACCCAAACCAAAGGACCCCCCCTCCACTCCAAACCTAAGAACCCCACTCAAAACAAAAGTTTCACATTGCCCCCCCAACACCCCTGAGGTGCCTGCAAGTCCCATTGATGCCCCTGCCACGTGGAGGCTACTTTGCAGTCAGGAGTTGATTTTGGCAATGGGCATTGCCCTGTGTGCCTGGGGCACACGTTCCTAATGAACTGGCCAGTAGGCCTCTGTAGTTTATTGTTTTATTATTTATTGAGAGTGATCTTCAATATATCTGCACCAGGGACTCTTTGGTGTCGAGGGTTACATACATTTCCTGACTTTCCTTCCACATGTATGTGTTGCATATGTATGATTTGTTGTGTGTGGTTTGTGTGTCAGTATGTGTGTGTGTTTTGGTACAGGTGTTTGTGTGTGTGCGTGGCAACCGCTAGCCGTGCCGGGTGTGTGTGTTGTGTGTGTGTACTAATGGACTTCCTTCCAATGTGTACTTAGGGTAGTTGTCTTCGTTGCCGTAGCTGGTTCTGGAGTTGCATGGGTAGCAGGATCATTGGGAAGAATTCCAGTTTGAGTTCCATGGTGGCTGCAGACGTGCCTGTTTTTCTGAAGGTGAGTGTCTAGTGTCCCCTTTTATGTTGTTCGTTTTTGCCAGTTTTTTCATGGCAGGGCAACCATGGCTGAAATCCTGGCAGTGTGCAACCTCATAATATGGTCGGCGGAAACATGCTCCCTGCCAGCCTGGAGATGCCTACTGCTGGCTGCCGCAGCCTGTCCGCACTGGCGAGACTGGCAGTGACTTGGCTTTGTTCCGGTCGGAACACCGCCATGGTCATAATATGGTAGTCTGCTCTGTTGGGACCTCCACCACGGTGGTCCTCGGACTGCCAAACTCATAATGAGGGCCTTAATGTTTGTTATCTGAGAAATTGTAATATAAAACCTTCTTTGATAGTAAAGTCGCATTTCAAGTCACAAATTTAAATATGTCACTTTTAGAAAGATGCACTAACTATTTGGTGCCTTCAGTCTTTTCTTGGGACACATGACTGTGTGCAGTTGGCAGTTAAACTTTGTTTATTCTTCATACGCAGCCGCACAATAGTGAGTTTAGGTATGCCTGGGCGGTGAAGTTGGGCACTGCCCCAATTACAGCTGAATAGTCTATACCCTGCCTTCACACAAAGAACCTGCCATCACTGCATGGCAGCAGAGGCAGGAAACTTCAAACATTTCAAAGGAATTCTCCAGAAATACCTCTTACTTCATAGAAGGACCTATGTGTAAAGATAGGACCCTCAAACCCTCATCAGTTCACTTTCTGGAACTGCAGAAGGACTATCAGAGGACTACCGGCTTCTGTGGCTTGATGTGTACTTCAAAAGAGTGATTTGCTGCACCTGAAAGGACTGCTTTGCTGCCTGGAGCCTATCTTGAACCCTCAGAGGCCTGCCCTTCTTCTTGAACCCTGTGCCACTGCTTGAACCCAGGACTACCAGAGTAACTCCATGGAAAAGTTGGCTTACCTCCTGAATTAGACCCTCAGAGATTGAAAAGGCTCCAACCAAGCTCAACCCACACCTGGGCCAACCTGGAGTAGGTCCATGCCTCCCAAGTGGTGCCTCTCCAGTGCTGCACCCATGTGGTGATGTTAGTGGTGCCCAGATAGCCTAAATCCAGAATTTGGGACTCAGAATATTTTGGGCTAAAAACTGTCCTGAGAACTGAAAGGAGACCGGGACCAACCTGCTCATCTATCCGCTCAAGGTGTATTAACAGTCAACCTGAATTTACAGTCACTTCCGCGAAGTTCTTCGCTGCAGCAAAATCCTTCTTAGTGGTCCTTCGCCACAATTGTGTAGAGCCATATTTTTTTACTTTGACCCGATTTTGCAAGTCTAGATGTCCAAGGTTGATTCTTTGACCTTTTAGGTGCTAGGTTTAACTTTAAAATTTAAAAAATCATAACTCTGGTTCTACTGATTAGATTTTTGTCATTTTGGTGTCAGATAATGTATTAAAATGTAATCGACATTTCTAAATTGCTGTGTGATTCTTCTTTTAATAAGTTTTCACTCTTTTATTGTTTCTGTGGTGCATAAATACTTAAACTTCCTCCAAAGCTGCAGGAAGGTTAAGAACAGATTCATTTAGTGACTTTAATGGTTCACCCTAACAGGATTGTGGCTGTTTTTGAGCAGGGTAACTACCCCATTCAACCAACAACCCTATTTCTCACACTTAGAGATAAACAAGATTTCAGATAGAGTTGAATCCTCAGAAATACTCATCAGGGTGCTTTTTCAGATTAGTTCATACTTTTAGAACTGGATTGGCTCACAGTAAAAAGAAGGATCTCAAAATTTAGTAGGAAGCTCAAATTCACCAAATACTATGCTATTAAACAAAATTTCCAGAGGAGAATAAACCATTTTGACACCACCGTAGAGATCGGTGGTGTAGACCAACATTAGAATTTATTGGAGCTAGAGAGAAAAGGAGAAGAATGTGTGATAGAATAGGATTGAAATATATGGGTGAGAGAATTAAACATTGATAACAATTTGAGTAATGCAGTTGGTTTTGAATCATATTTACATCTAATGCAACTGGTGTTAATGAGCAATTGTGACTTTCTTTCCAGGAAGCAAAGTATTAAGAAAAATGAGGAGTTTTTTTGGTAAAAATGATTACAAAATAAAGCAACATATCCTCTGAGAAAAGGCAAATGAATTGTGAATAATCCTGCAGGTTACAGAGGCAATTTGGTTACAGTAGCCACATGTGTTTTGAATAGGCACGGGGCGGTTGAATGATGGTGAATGCTATCAACTAAAATCAAGGGATGCATAGAAATGTATAGTGGTTAAGTAGCATATGAAATTGTATGAAAGAAGATGTAGATGCTGACGTTGGTTTCCTAGATACACTTCACCATGATGTGAGTGTCTTCAAATTTTAAACTACATCTCTCTGTCCATATCCATTGAAGACTTTATTTAATTCAGTATTATTGGATAGTATATTGGCATCACAATTGAATGGTCAACATATTTATCCTTCTCCATATTGCCAAAGTTCTATCCATATGGAAAATACTACCATACTTTGAGATGTCATATCTTGTTCCGCTGTAGAGAAAAGTTGAATTTGAATTACATACTTCTCGGATTCTACCAATAGAGTCTGTCAGTCTATAGAGATCCAGGAACACAAAGAGAGATTTAAAGTGAGGATTTACTTGTAGATAAAAGAAACAACCACCCCAGAACAGACAGATTCCCAGTCAGCTCTCCACCATCATAAAAATTGTCCCACACATTTCAGAAACTTCCATTCTAAATAACGCTCCGGCACATGAACCTTCCAGTTGGTCACAATTTCAAGCAGAAGGATCAAATGAAGATAATACCTGCATACCTCTTTCCCTATACAGCATTAAAACAGTTACAAAGACAGCGAAAAAAAAGCTAAATATTATGTTACTACTACATAGAACTACTTCATTAAACACCATTAAAGGAATGAAATACTTCCATAATCAGATTCAAAAAATTGTAGACTGACTGTTATTCTGGACAATGAAGCAACATTCTATACCAGCCCACTAATGGATCTACAGCATGGGTGGTGAGAAGGGGGATTATCTTGTTAGTCAGATCAATTCTATTGGGCAAAGCAATCACCTCATGCCCCTTGTTGCACTGCTGCTTTGTAAGCTTCAAGGTGGCGTTGGACTCTGTGCCAAGGGGAGCCTCCTGGTTAAAACTAAAGAAATGGGGCATTCCGTCCTAATTCCTGGAGTCCATTATTCAGCTATAGTCTATCATCTGGCTTTGCATCAAACTGGGTGCTGGTGCCTGCGTGTCAAGAAAAATCCCCACCACGCAGGGCGTAAAGTATTGGTGTGTTAGCCCCCCTCCTTTTCAACTTGCTTATTTCCAATTTGTCCAAGCCCTCAACACCATCAACAGCCACTCACAAAAGATATGTGGGGAACACATCAGCAACCTGCTTCATGCAGATGACATTGCCTTATTTAGCTTTACAGGAGGAAGGTTGCAGTTGACACCTCCAGCAACAGCCTTGAGGTCAAACTAAAGAATACCAAATTTGTAACACTTGGAAGGAAATCATGCCAGGGCAGCAGCTGGTTTTATAATGGCAAGACGATTATGAAGCATCACTCAAATAAATACCTGGGGTCCTTATTGATGCAAGACGCTCCTTTGTTCGGCAACAAAAGAAAGTTGAAAAAAAAGCTCTGCCTCTGTCAGATGTCTCTGTCAAAATTATCAAACACACTGTGGAGGCCAAGCCTTTTCCTCCTCTAGTAAGTTATGTGGGCAAAACTTATTCCATCATTGTCCTATGGCATTGACATTCTATTGGGAAAATACTATAAACGTCTGAACAAACTTGTCACAAGAATATGCAAAGTTGTCTTACAACTGCTGAGATGCTCTTCCACCACCTAGGTCAGGCTGGAACTGAGCCTGCATGATCAGCATGCTGCCAGAGCTGGTGCCTTTTTAAACCTGTGCCACAAACTCAGGGATGCCAGGGGCAGCAGTTTAGAGGCCCTACTGTGGAATGCGATTAAACCTGGTTGCCCTAGGCTACCACACAATCTGTACCTTGAGGACCACCTCAGCACCTTGTATGTGAGAGAGCTCTGGCCATCCATCTTGAGTCAACCCGCCTTCAAACAATGTATTAAACATTTTTTACGCCTCTGTTCATATCACTGTGACAGGGCCACTCCAGCTCCGCAAATGCATGGCTGTATAATTATCTATTCTTAACAGCTGGCGTCCTCTTCATCTTATCTGGCCTGCACCTACTCCAAACTCCAGAGGGCAAGATTTATGGCCCTTAGACTCAGGGAATGGCCCTTTTTAAAACAACTTGCCAGATGGCCGTTGGAAGGAACAACATGCACGGGCTGGGGTTTGTGAGAGGAATCCCTTAAACACATAGTCCTCCTCTGCCCATCCCTCCTAGAGGAAGGAAAATCTCTCCTGAAGCGAGAGTGGAACAAACTGGGAATTAATTTATGCCGGCGGGCCATCATTGCCTCTCTTGACCCAGGCAACACCATCCTAAACATTCTGCTGGCCAAGTTTGTTGCTCTAGCTATCAATAAACTTGGCTGTTGAGTTGCCCTGGTCACTTACTTTTTGCAGACCCCTCACTGGGACCCGATGTTAAAGACAGCTTCTTTGGAAGGTATAGTCACTGCTATGGCGGCCATCGAGTGGACCATTGTTTAATTATTATTGTGTGTTTTTATAAAAAATTTGCCACTGGCTGGATGCTGTGAACTTTCACCTCTTATCTGATTATTCTGAAGTTCACCAACGGATTTTATGGGCCCACCTTCACCATTTCATCCCCTTACACTTAATGTTTTGTAGTTACAATTGGCGTAAAGTGTTCTTTGGCTCCCCACTGTCCAGACCACTAGCCAGATGCCTCAGACCTGACTGTGAAATATTGCTGCTATTACCCTGTATCCCTACCAGTTGAGTACCTCAGATTTGACCATGAATTAATTACTGCTATCACCCTGCCACTGCACTACTTTGCCATAAACTTGTATTATTTTTTCATTCATCTTTTTAACTTGAAGTCTGTTTTAAATGCTCAGAAACCATTAACAATGCTTCTATTGCTTTTTAGTCTGATGTTTGACGGGATATAATTGAGATTCTATTTTTTCATGTTCCTGCATTTAGTTTGGTGTACTTATGCCTCATATACATTGCCCTTCCTATTACAAAGCTGAACATCTGCATTTCCCCTCATTCTGCTATTTTTAACTTATTTGTGTTCTTATTAAAATTGTAATGGTTTTGAATGAAATGGTGAGTCTTATCCTATACATCATTATGACAAACAAAAAATAAAATAAAAGAGCCAAACAGTAAAATATGCAACAAAAACCAAACACAACACACACCAAAAACATATACACCAAAAAATGTTCCATGCTTGAAAAATACCTGTAGTTACTTTGTAACATGACAACAGAATGCCTGTACCTAGTAGGCACCTACTGTGCTTTCTAGAACTCTTTTGAACTCTCTCCAGAGCACGATTATTATCATTACACTTGACATTAACAGAGTTTCTGTGAAATTCATTTTCTGGTGGCCCGCCAACATTGTTTCCTGGGGAATGAACAGTCTTAGAATCTCCTTTAATGTGAACCTTACCACTTTGGCTACATTCCACCAATGGTGACCATTCAGACATACAGCAATACCAGACATCCTGTCAACCCATGGGCGATCAGAAAATGTTGTCCCTTCTTTACAAATATTTCTTTTTACAAACTAAGGGCCAGATTACGAAGCTGGAGTTTGAAGACCACTAGCCTTGCAGTGTCTGTTGTATCACTGCAGATGTGGCGGTTCAACTGCCACATTTCGAGGTTGTCAGACAATCCCGACAATCTCCCACCATCCCCACCAGGATCTCAGATCCTCACTGGCTGATGCTGGCGCAGGTTGTAATCAGCCTGGGCAGCTCTGAAACTAATGAGCTGGCAACAATGTTACTAACCCTTTCCCATTGGGCTGACCAGTGGAAACCTGATTTTTTCGGCAATAAATCCAGTGGGAAAGTCATAATAGGGCCAGCAGGGAGGTCGACTCCATGGTGACACCCACCCCATCGGGAGTTTGGTGGACGGGTGTTTCCGTCCGCCAAACTCTTGATCAGCCTCTATGGGCCACATCTATCAAACATTTTTGAATTCGCAAATGATGCCAATCGCTGAAATCCACCATTCAGGAATGCAAAAGTACCTTTCCAAATCTCTGAAAGACATTGCCAGTCCCATTTTAGAGAATTGCAATTTTTTGCGATTCCCAAAATTGTGACTCCAAATAGGGAATCAAAATTAACAATTCCCTAAAAAGGAAATCGCAAATAGGGATTTCCTATTTGTGATTCCCGAAGCATATGTAACAATCATTTCCTAAATGCAAAATAGGCATTTAGGAAATGCTATTACCATCAACTCCAAGTTGGTGGTAACCATGTGAAATTTTAAAAAATTGATTAAAAATTTATTTTTTAAAGTACCATGTAGCATGTCCACCTACGGCATGTGTGCGCTTTACATGTTCACACATGTTTTTTCAGGGTGCATCAATGGGGGCCTTAGGTATTTGGCACCCTTGGTTTTGCATTTCCCAATTTTGCGATTTCCTAACAGGAAATCCCAATTTAGGTAATGCAAAACCATTCACATCTATGGGCCTTCAGGCCCCTAGGAACAAATGGAACAGCAATCCCAAAAAAGTGATTCCCTAATAGTGATTGCGATTCTGTAGGAATTGCTATTAGAGATTTGCTATTTTGTTGCATACCATTTTTCATTCTTTTAATAGCGATTTCTTAAAATTCACTATATAGAGAATGCAAAATGGGATTTTGATACATCTGGACACATATCACCTTTAGCAAAAGGTTTTACAGAAAAACTTTTATTTTATCACAAAAACATTTTTGTTTGTTTTGAGCACATAATATATTGCTCCTTAGATATGAATCAACAGAAAGATTTTGTCAAAGCCACTTCGATATTCAAGCAGGTTTAAATTCAGTTATGGCTTTCCTATCCCTTAGTAGTTGAATTGAAGAGGCATTGGTAGAGGAATGAGGTGTTGTTCTATAAATCCATACTATGGTTGTGACAGCAACAGACTCAACACATCTATGCAACAAAGCCCAATGCATACATTCCCCCAACACTCTATTTAAGGTGGGAATGAGTGCACTTGTGGCAGGATTTGGGAGTGATGATGTGGTGACTGCAGGCATGAGTGATGTAGAGTCTGTGAGAGGGGTGGTGGTGGGGGAGTTCGTGTAGGGAGTGGATGTTGTTTTGTCTATTAAAGTGAGCTTTGAAGGTAACGGATAAAGGTCACCCTTACAAAATCTTCCACTTCAGATTGTACAAGTTGAACACCATTATCAGAGACTAGGAGACCTGGAAACCCTTTCCTCATGAACACATCTTTCTAAAAGTCAAATGCCATTTTAGAATCTGACTCACCTAAAATCCTGACCTCTGGCCATTTGAAATAATAATCAACTAATACCAGAACAAAACAAGAATACTGTGGTAGTGAATTAAATTGTCCCATGAGATCAATTTCCAGTTTCACCCATGGTCCTGATGGTAATTTAATAGGGGTTTACGGAGGTGTAGACAATTTCATCACCTTGTCACTGCTTGAACAAATGGCACATTTTCCAACCATTAGTTCAATATTTCTGTCCATCTGCGGCCACCAAAAGGCTTTGTGGACTCTGCTTTTGATGAGAGTAGCTTTCAATTGTCCCTCATGAACACTCTTTAGGATAATTCCTAATTCTAATCTCATAGTTAAACCATCTTCTAAAGATAGTTCATCAGCAACCTTAATTAAAGGTTAAAGACTATGGTCACCGTTCTTCTTTTTTGGGCCACCCCTAGAGTATATAATGAGATACCAATTTCAGAACAATGTCTTGACTAGTAGCAGCTTTCCATTCTGCTTCAGGAAACAGATGCACTGTTCCACCTTTAACACTGCCACTACACAATTTTCCAAATCAGCATCATCATTCACTCCTGATTCCACATTTTAACACACCTGCTCATCCTCACTCATAGAAAACTGTGATAAATAATCATCCCTGGTGTTTCTACCACTAGGAATGTGTTCCACATTAAACTGAAATTGCAACAATTTAGCAATATGTGGCTTATTGTTCTTGTTACTTGTGTCTCCAAGTATGTACACTAAAGGCTTATGGTCCATTTGTAAAGAGAACCTTTTACCTTACAAATAGCTCTGAAACTTTTCAATTGCCCATCAACATGCCAAAAGTAATTTTTTAATTGGATAGTGTTTTTCTACATTGTGAAGTACCCTTGATGCAAAACCAATAGTATGTTCTTCTTAATTTTTGAGTGAGCAACACACCAAAACCATGATTACTCACATCAACCGTCAGATAACATGGGACTGATGAACCATAAGGTTCCAGAGACTTGACATCCACCAATTCTGTTTTTACCAACTCAAAAGCTTCTTGATACTTCTCATCCCAAATAAACTCTATGCTTTTTCAAATAGAGATTAGTCTAACTCTGGACGCATAATCTGGGTAAATATGAGTGAAATTCAATTAGACCAAGATGTTACTTTGCAGCAACCTTATCAGCTGGAGTGGTGCCTCAATGATGGCACTCACCAACACTGGTCTGGGTAGAATCCTGACACTGAAAATACTGTGACCTAGACATTCTATTGATTCTTTATGGGTTCACAATCACGAATATAAATCAAATCATCATCTTGATAAATAGCTATGATTTTACACCTTTTAGCAATGTAAACATCACCCAGTGGAAGGCAGACGCAGCTGAAGCTAAGAGCCATCCTTTATTTTGACCTTATGTTTAAAACCTTTAATTCTACCCAACTCCCCAGAAAAACGCTGGGAAACTGGTTAAGAAATCTCTTCCACAAAGTTGCTGTTTCTTATAACTAGAACTTGCTCTTTTGCTTCTGGCCATAAAATCATGTCAAATAAACCTTGATGAAACAAACTAAGAATGTTGAGTCCCTGCACAGCTACATACACCTTGCCTTGGATGTGGCTTCCCATAAACTCCAAAATGCCCTATAAAATCACCAACCAACTCTATCTTGCGGACCTCATGGGACACTGAAGCCGATCTGATGGTAACCACCTTTTGTGTGCACCAAAATCCCCCAATAAATTCAAAATCGTATCTCTTACTATGATGTCCACATGTGGCTCAACACACTCAGATAGATCACCTTTTCTGATTTCCCCATCACCAACCGCACCTCCTGCATGTCACCAATAGGATCTTGTGAGTCACCTCCTTTGTCATCTATGACACATGCTACTTTCACTCCTACATGTTTCATGCTTTGACCTACCTTTGTAAAATGACCTATTTTTTTTGCACAATCTACAAATAATATTTTTGTCTTGGGAATACTTACCCCCTTCATTATAACTCTGATTTCCACACCTAAAACAAACATTAGTTTGCTTAAAGAAATTACTAGAGTGACATTAACTTTTTCTTTTGTTGTAGTCAGTAGTTAGTTGCACCACATTCAACTATTCAACTACACTATCATCCAATTCTTTAGCTGATTTTTGTGAGGTCTCAATAATGTTAGCTTTTCTAATAGTGTTCTCCAAAGAGGGATTACCAATGATAAAAGTTTTTGTTGAATGCGTCCATCAACACTATGGCTAATAAATTAGTCACACACTAATTGGTCACTGAAATTTTTTAATTGACACTCTGTAACCAATTTCTGTAATACAGTAATGGAGGTATCCACATCTTCTCCAGTCCTTTGAACCCTTTTAAAGAACTTATGTCTTAAAACAACCAAGCTTGGCTGCACATCAAAGCTATTTGCAAGTTTCTTAATAGCTTCCTGAAATCATCCACCAATACTATTTCTGAAAGATGTTTAAATAGTGATCTTTCTCCAAAACCAAGTGAATTGAGCAACAGCTATTTCATTCTGGTCTAAACCTTGGTGACCCAATAGCCCCTAAGTAGGTTTCAATGGCATCTAGCTATTGCCTCCATGGAATAGGTGGTTCACCAGGGCTGTCAAGAAATGGAGGTACAAAATGTACAGCCTGCAATCATAAAAAGAATGTATTGTAATGAAAGTAGAAAGAAATATACTTTACGGGTTTTTTAAAGGTCTGCAGATCTTTTGAGTATAAATCCTTTTACCTTAGGAAAGAAAAACCTCACTTTTACCTTAGGAAAGAAAAACCTCAATCAACAAAAACCAACATATTTTAAGAAAAAAAAAAAACACTGTTATCTGTCAAAGGTGTCGTAATACTGTAATATTATAGGACTGCAACCATTGTTGTAAGGTTCACCTTGCCAACAACTATTCATTTTAATGAGTACCGCTGTGAGTAGTTTAACTGTAATAACTAATGCTTGAGGTGTGCATGTCACCATGCTGACTGATGTTTTTTATGAAGTGTGCATCACAATGTGAGGTGTGTGTGTGTCACTGCACTCACCAACATTCATTGTAAGGTATCACCATGCTGACCAATGTTCTTTAAAATGGTGTGTGCTATATCACGCTGACCAAATGGACTTCTACACAACCTGGTACAAAAAGTAAGATGTGGCACCAGTATGTATGTTCAACCCTGGTTACAGCTCATGGATACCCACAGCAAGAGCAAAGTTTAAGTTACCGCAAGTCTATAAATGGTGACACCCCTTCCTTGTTCTAGAGTAAACTAGAAATAGACAACAGACCCCCTGGTACCAAACTACTCCACTTATATGAGCACTACTCTGTGGCTTTGAAGTTGCCATGGAAGGGGTTAAAAACCAAACAAGAATGCTGAAGTGGTGCCACTCAGCAGGCACCAATGCTCACAATAGAGGAGGCAGGATTAAACACCAGATTGATACCTGAAGAGCTTGTGGAAAAACAGGAGACCGATCCTAGCAATGTGGTTTCCATTGCTGATACCACATGTATGTCAAGCTGCTCATCGTTTTGAAGACTGAAGCTTGGTTGTGGTAAAATACTTTCCTTTTTAGGACTAGTAAGCTCTTTGTTTTGCTGGATGGTTAGAAAGGCTTGATGAGACTTTTCTTATGTAGAGATCCATGAACACATGCAGGGAGAAATTGTAAGTGAAGATGTATTTGCATATAGAAGGAACAATCACCCAGAAGTTGACAGGCACCTAGTCAGCTCTCTGCCACCACCAAACTGACCCCAAATTTTCAAAACCTAACTTTCTAAAGACCCCCCAAAACATGAATCTTCCAATGGGTCACCATGTCAAACAGAAGTCTTAAGTGAAGCTAACTGCTTCAAAGTCCATTATTTAGTTGACTACCAGGCTATGGGTTAGAGGATCACATCTACAAAAATATGTTAATATTAATAATCCTCAACTTGCTCGAAAAAGTCTTTCATCTTAGAAACCTCAAGAAATTAATTCTAGAAACTTGCTTTGAAGGGCTCTAAATGAATCTACTCTCACAATGTCCTATCCTTTTCTTGTTCTACAGTGAGAATGCATTATTTTCCAAGAACTTTGCCATGATAAAATACTATCATGCTAAATGACATTTAAACAAACTGCTACCTTTACCGGGTTTGTGGCAGGGGTAATACCAGACCATGATTTGTTTTTGCTTTATGTTCCAAGGATGCTTCAATTCCTGCTCAAATGTGGATGGCACTTTTAATTAATGTGTTACAATCACTTGGAAAGTCAGCATTCTGTTTGTCCTCGCAAGGAAAGGGGGTCTAATCAGTTAGGGCAATTTAGCATTTTGTCTATCTAAATCCTTCATGGTCCAAAAATGTTCTCTTTTCATTGATGCTTTCATTTGTAGATTGCTTGCAATGCTGCCTCTCTTGTTGCCTTTCCCAATAAAGATTTGTGTTCATATCAGCTCAAAAAATTTGAACACTTCATATTCTAAAACAGACCCTTTGTCCTTTGAGATAAATCACTTTGTTGTGACATATAACTAAAACATGCTTTATAGAAATTACAAGAAACTTGCAGACCAGGAAGCAGTCTCAATATTTTATTGGAATAGTTTATTAATTGTAACAGTGTCACACATGGAAAGAAGATGTGCTCAGATACACAAATTAATATGATTAGCCACATGATTACCAATTTCCAAAATAAAAAGACACCAACATTATTGTTTTTTCTAGCTACAGTGTTCCCCAAAATATAATATTACTTCCCATTTAAATAAATAAATCAATTTAATTTACTTACTGGTGATGCCATTTGAATGATATGGATCACATTGCCCACCCTTAGAAAAGTTGCTCTAAGAACATTTTGCCTCATTTTGCACACTTTTTCAGTATTAACTGAGGAAAATACAGATATTATTGCTACCCTAGTTATGTTAGGATGCAACCAGGCTATAAACAACGTAATAAACTATGAGAAATTCAAAAACACTTTACTGGATCTAGAGTTCAATATATGGCAAGGTCTCAAAGGCAGTGTAGCTTGTAGCTATCATACAATTGCAGTACAAATCTCCAAATGAGACCTGGAAATAGCAAACAAAATGACAAATAATGGGGGACTCAATTCAATATACTATCCTCTGGATCAAAGAGGTCTTCATTGATTAAACTGACCATTCAGTGACCTAATTCAGTTATGACACAAATACATACCATGGATCTGAAGAAGGCTACAGAGCCCGTTTGAAAAATGGTAATGAACTTATATAACATGAATGCAGATCTTCTTAAACCACACATATGCAAGTATTAAGCATAACATTTTAATTTATTCCATTTTATAACAAGTTAGCATGCCATTGGATGAAGTATTGAATAAGATACCTGCCACGATTAGGGACAAGGAGAAAAGGTTATTCCTAAAACAAAGAAGCCTGAGATTAGTGACTTCACAATATCAATTGACTATGGGACACCAGATATTTTTCATGAAAAGGTAAAGGAGCGCAGGGCACGTTCAAAGGTAACTTAAAACAAATATAACATGCTTACGCATGAGAAATGTTAATATGCAGTATGCAGAATGTGTCAGGCAAAAAAACAAGCAGAGGTATTTGGGAATGTAAGGCTCTGGTCTGATGCCATCAGATATATATAAAACATAAGGGATTTATTGCCTTTCATATTGATATCTTGGTTGATAGTGGTTTCTTTCAGAAACATGAAAGAGGCCGCGTGGAGAGTTTTTAGGATGCTGAGAGATCTGTTTAACCTTTAGAAGGATAATATGTTTTCTGAGACTGAGTCCGCAATACTTAGGGAAAGAACAATTTGATCAAGGCCTTCATGGAAAAACATGTTTCAAACAACAACAATAAGTTTATTACAATCATGAGAATGGTAGGAGACTAGTCTTGCCTTTTGAAAGGCATTCTCTGAGAAGACGATCTGTATGAGAGTGATGTTCAAGCAAGGTACTCATTTAGAATGATATGTCAATGCTAGTGGTGATACATAAAAATGAATAAATGTGAACCCATGGGTCCTGTTTTATGTCATATTGATGTGTGAGCAGGGACCATATGATCCAAAGTTGCCAATAAACACACAGCTTTCTCAGAATAAGACTGGTCTACATATTAATGAATGGTGCTAGAAAGGCTGAATAATAATTAAAAAGAGGCATTTACCAGAGAGCATTATCCTATATTTGTTCTTTCTCTAGGTCACCGGCACCAATAAACAATAAAATACATCACAATTCTTGAAACATAGGCCCTCATTCTGACCTTGGCGGGCGGCGGAGGCCGACCGCCAAAGTCCCGCCGTCAGGTTACCGTTCCGCGGTCGAAAGACCGCGGCGGTAATTCTGACTTTCCCGCTGGGCTGGCGGGCGGTCGCCTTCAGACCGCCAGCCAACCCAGCGGGAAAGAGGCTTCCACGATGAAGCCGGCTCGTAATCGAGCCGGCGGAGTGGAAGCTGTGCGACGGGTGCAGTTGCACCCGTCGCGTATTTCACTGTCTGCGCAGCAGACAGTGAAATACATGTAGGGGCCCTCTTACGGGGGCCCCTGCAATGCCCATGCCAGTGGCATGGGCACTGCAGGGGCCCCCAGGGGCCCCGCGACCCCCCCTACCGCCATCCGGATCTCGGCGGTCCGACCGCCGGGATCTGGATGGCGGTAGGGGGGGTCGGAATCCCCGCGGCGGTGCAGCAAGCTGCGCCGCCGCGGAGGATTCAATGGGGCCGCGGTACACTGGCGGGACCCCGCCAGTGGTGCCGGTCCGACCGCGGCTTTACCGCCGCGGTCGGAATCCCCATTGGAGCACCGCCGGCCTGTCGGCGGTGCTCCCGCGGTCCTCCGCCCTGGCGGTCAAAGACCGCCAGGGTCAGAATGACCACCATAATCTTTAATAACAAGGGGTTAAGTGTTGAATCAGCTAACACACCAAATCAATTAAAGTAAGGATTGTTCATTTCAAGCACTTTGTTTTCTGGTGGGTGCTGCTTCTCTAAATTTCACTTGTTAAACCTGTTCTATTGATTTTTACCCAAAAACGTTTGCCCATTGAACACCACCATTTACCCGCATGTGAGGAATGCATTATGGGTCACTGGGTAGTCTGTAACTTGTTTGGAGAACTGCATGTTTTTGTTCAACATTATATTGTGTTCTTTAATTTCTACATAATTTACTTGCTAGGCTTACCTTATTTTTGTGATTTGTAAGGTAAGGTTAGCAGATATTTTGATGTCAATGGGAATACACACCACCAGTCCTGTGCTCCCCTTTATAAATGTCTTTGTAGCGTTGTAGTTGTGTCTGATTGATTAGCTTGATGTGAACCACGACTCCTAGAAGGCACCAGGCTGCTCAATATCGAATTGCACCGCTATTGATATGGAATCACCTGCTCACTCAATACTCAGCACTCACACCCCATCTGAGGGGATACCACACTGAATTCTGATGTGTACTTCTAGTTTTATTCATGTTATTTTCATGCTATTTGAGCATGCCACCTACATCACACTCATGAGTCAAAAACATGACTACTGACCATGCATGAAAAGAGATGTTAAGGGGACACATTTAAAATAACATTATTGTCAGATTTTGCTTATTTTTGTTCTTTTGAATATGCATGCTTACAACTCAAACCTTTAAAGTTTAGTAAAGTTGCTTGCTTCTTTGTTTTGCAATGTCACATAAACAAATGACTTATCAGGGACTTTGAAGTCCATCACTACATCTGACTCAATTACGGACAAAACAATGCTAAAAATAATGATCTTCAGTAATTAATGTGCTGAAAAAATGCTGCAGAAAACATGATAGTTTGCTGCAAAATGTCCATATTTCTACTTCAAAATGTCCTGTTTCATACTGAAAAATCCTGGAGGGCCTGCTTATTGTTTTTCTCACTGCTTGTCCTTGTATTGTTTTGCCCAGCACATTTCTACCTCCCCAGCTTGATCTTTGATTGTGTTAGGTAAGAGATATACATTTGTCGTCCTGCTTTGGCATTGTTAAAGAGAAGTCATATCCTCCTGGTGGTACAGAGTAACTTGGTGAAACAAAGCCTACAAACTGTGGTACAATATATAAAGAGCTATCTGGGTTTGTCTTGTTCACTCTGATTGGGATAAATTGGATGTATAATGGTAGTCTCATCTTTATAGGCCTCATTGGGGAAGGCATACTAGACTTAGCACAGTTGGTGTTTTCCAGCACAGCTGTTTCACAGTAATTAGACAGTAGAGAAATTACTTGGCCCAAAATATTTTACACTGGAATAATTAGAGCAATTTTGGTAAGGTCCAGTTACTCTTGTGATGTGAAATAAACGAAAATTGCACCTGCATGTATAATTTCAGAGCATTTCAGAACAAAACTGCTTACAGCAAGAGCACAGAAACAGAGGGCACACAGCTATTGGCTTTTGCTGTTCTCATTCTCTTGCATTCAGCACTAGTTTCATAGTGCAAAATGCATTTTCTCTGATCCAATTCGGACTTAAGGGTACATTTTGAAAATTGCTATGAAAACCATGCCAAGTGCTTGGTTAAACCTCTTGCATAATTCCATGTAAATTGCCATACTTTTGCTGTAATTTCTCATAAGTACCCTCCAGCAAATTATGCCACCTTAGTTTAGATCAACTAAGAATAGGTATATACCTCTACCTCAACACATCTTTAATATTGAGCTTCAGGTTTCAGAGGAGCTTTTTCCAAATGTGATGCCCACTAACATTTAAAAGTTAAAGAAATCACACATGTGACCTAAATAAAACCCATACAAGGAATGTGTGAGGTCTCTTTGTTCTTGATGATGGTTAGTGTTAATGTACTTCAGACAAAGAATGTGCACAGAGATATTATCAGCATCTTGTTATTCAATATTTTCTTGCCTACTCAATAGTCTATACATTTCTAACTGCAGAAATCTTACCTCTTTTCCAAGTAGCTGTTAAAAGAAAAGGATGTATGTCAAATTGTTAAAGAGTCTCTCTTGGTCTGTACCCATTTCCAGAACTGGTAAAAACAACTCTCCAACTTACTTCTAAGACAAACATAGTACTGTGTTTGTTGTATTGCCCTGGATATCTGCTGGGTGAAACTAGTGGTAGGAGGCCCTTTTCTCTTTGTAACACAGTGTTCTACTGGGAACAAATAATTCAGCTACAGCGGTGAATTACTGTGTGCTCCATATATCATCAGATGGGTTGCACACTACTTTGAGGCAAATATCTAAATATTGTTCAGGATATATTTGGTAATGCCAGACAGTAAACATTGACATTTAAACACTGTGATAAAATTATGACTTTTAGAATGGGAAAAGCATGAATCTCACAACATCATAACACTGCAGGTACCTCCTTTTCAAGTCTCACTTGTATTTCTGCTTAAGTGAGCTGAGGAACCAATGCTATGTCTCAACTCCCCAATCAGCCTGATGGGCCCAACACTAGTCAAAGCCTCACCAGACCAACATGGAAGAAGGGAATGGATTACACAAATACTGGTTCTGTCTTCAATGTTCTGCTTGAGGTATATCTGCTAAATGAACTGCCTTTGAACCTCAACCTTAAAAATGAAAGAGAGTCTTGTTAGGGCAATTCTACTCTGAAATAGATTAGTTCTCGCTGTGTGCTTTAATTTCTGAACCAAACCGAATACCCTATATTAATATTCCTTTCTCCCACTGATAATGAATGTTGAGAATGGCAGTTATGTTGTGTTCCAAAGAGGGCATGAGAAAAGACATCTGGAATTGATGGCACAGCTTATGAAATACAAGAACAGCAAGATTATACCACCACCTTACTATTTCTTTTGTTGACATACACACATATATATATATATATATATATATATATATATATATATATATATAAACGAGTTCTGCACACCTACCTGTGTCAACAAAACGCAATGGGACAGGAGACTAATTTGTGGTGTAACTTACAACCAGCAGATGATCAAAAGTACTAGAACATGCACAGGATATGAAAAATAGAGAAACCAAGCCAACTAATGTAGAGTGTAAAAACAACAGTATCTCCACAACATTGGGTAAGCATTGCATCCTGCCAAGAACATAGCTCTATAACATAAAAATATATATCTCTTGCTGGAAAGTCCTTTGCAAACAAGTAAAAGGGAAATGGTTAGAACTACACTAGTAATAAGTTCTCTGTTTTCTTTTGACTAAACTGCTTGTTAAATAAATGAGGAATCCCAATACCCTGTGCATTGTTCTAGTGCTCAACAGTCAGATAACTATTGATTTTTGCAAGTGCTGAGCATTTTACCACTTGTTGAATTAGATGTCTGGTTTATCATGTGTTGTCTGTTTATTCTTTTTGCAGGATTCAGCAAAACAATGAAACAAGTGACAGGCTGAGTGGCACGTTCCAAGAAACTGCAGCCAATACCTAACGGCCTGAGGGAATGAGGCTGCCAGCAAATCTGAAGAATTCCAGGAGCAGAAACGGGGACTGCAACAAGGAAAGTGGGTGGAGTACAGAAGTGTACGAGCTATGAAAAATAGGAGGAATGACAAGCAATTTCTTGTAGGGCAGACCATGGCTTTATGGCCAGAACGACCTTACCCCCAAGATGGGTACCCCAAACATACTTCTAAAAGCAAACAGAAATGTGTCCAGTCCTTGCTGATGCTAACCCAACAGGTATGACAACCCCATCCTGATCACAGGAGATGTTTTCACTAACATTGTGTTCTTGCAAACTTTGTCTGAAATTCCTGGCTGATCTATGTTGTCCATGGAAGATTTGAGCTAATTGAGACCACAGTGACTACATATCCCAGAATGTTTTGTGGCCCCAGGAGGCGGCCATTTTCAGCATCACCTGCTCCCACTTGCCAGGCCAACGAGTGCTATAAAGCACGAGGGGGCACACCGAAATGTGGAATGCACTAACCGAGACCAGAGGGACTACATATCCCAGACTGTTTTGTGGCCCCAGCAGGAGGCCATTTTCAGCATCACCTGTTTCCACTTTCCAGACCAACTCACGGTATAAAGTGTGAGGGGACACAGCACTGGACGTGCTCGGAACACTCCCAGGCCAAGGGCAGGCCCATCTGTGCCCATCCGTGGAGACCGAGGTAGGGCTGGGCCACCTCCCTAAGTCTGGTTACCATTTCTTGGCCATTTTTCGATAGCTTTGTTTCCCTCCAGTTCCTCCCTAACGCATCTTCTCAGGCCCCTTGTCCTGTCTCAATATATTGCCAAAGTGATGGGTAAAAGAAAAGTGACTAAAGGTGGTGTGGGGATGGGGGAAAAAGCATAAGAAAAACTCCAAAAAGTCGGGCTGTAATGAAGTGCTTG
Organism: Pleurodeles waltl; assembly: GCF_031143425.1. Taxonomy (NCBI): domain Eukaryota; kingdom Metazoa; phylum Chordata; class Amphibia; order Caudata; family Salamandridae; genus Pleurodeles; species Pleurodeles waltl. The sequence continues at coordinate 318,422,980 of NC_090451.1, read as the reverse complement.
ACCGTATTGACAACCTTCTGGCAGATTGCGGGGAAATATTAGCTCCACCACCTGGTATAGGCCAACCAAGGGGTCCCCAACTGTCCTCAATCTCCCAACTGCTGACTAACAAGCAGGAAAGTATATCCAATATGTTTAATAAACCCAGGGCACGGATGAGCAATAAGACCAGCACAGTGCCCCAAAACATTTTGGATCTAGTTTCCCTCCCTCCCCCATCCCTTCACCAATCGCTTCCTATCATTAACATGTATCCCAGATCTACCTACAACTCAAGATTTTGCAGTCTCTCTTGCTCAAGCTGGGGCAGGTTGCCTACACACAAACAGCCACAACACCCCTCCCCAAATGATGACCTCCTAGGCTGTATAGAAACACTTGGGTGGTCATTATAACCGTGGCGGTCGGTGTTAAAGCGGCGGTAAAACCGCCAACAGGCCGGCGGAAAACAAATGGAATTACGACCGAGGCGGAAACCGCCAACATAGACAGCCACTTTAACACTCCGACCGCCAAGGCGGTACAAACAAACACAGCGGCGGTAACTACCAACAGACAGGCGGAGGACAATTTACCACCCACAGAATTACAACAGGCCAATCCACCACCTTTTCCGGGGCGGATTCACCGCGAACAAAAACACGGTGGAAACAGGACTTGGAAGGGGAAACGCTCACCTCTACACATCCCACGAGAAACCAGGACGCCATGGAACCGGAACTTCAGATTCTTCCAGCCTTTATCTTCCTGCTCCTCTACCAGGAGCACGAACGCCAGCGGCGAAGATCACAGTGAGTACTGCGCCTATGAAACAGGGGAGGGGGGAGGGAAAAAACAGTGACACACACACGCAACAAGCAACACTCCCACCCCCACCCTCACCCACGACAACACACACACTAGTACATCATGATACATTACAGTTACACCCCCCAAATCCCCCTGGAAGAATACAAGGACAAAAGGAAATGAGTCAAATGATTGTAATATATCCAAAGACAGTAATCAAAAATATATACATATATAAAGGTATTCACACTATAAACAAATATATACACCAAGAATACAATTCCAAGGTATTCCACTATCATAGTCCGTGGACCACTGGGCCCAAAAGGCATGGGCGAGGCCCACACTCTATACCCGAACAAGACAGAGAGAACACTGCTGGGGCATCAGATAGAAATAAAACAGGCACCTCAGGGGGAAGTGAAGGGGGGGCACCTCAGCCGGATGAGTGCACGACGCCAGATCCACAAGGGGGCTTCATTCCCACTGTTCAATCCTGGGGAGTGCAAAGCCACAGTCTCTCAAGTCTCTCCAGTGGGTGGTTTGCCCACTGTTCAGTCCTGGGGAGTGCAAAGCCACAGTCTCTCAAGTCTCTACAGTGGGTGGTTTGCCCACTGTTCAATCCTGGGGAGTGCAAAGCCACAGTCTCTCAAGTGGATAACATTCTCCACTGGTTTCTGGAGGGGTCTTTGTGCCCAGAGTGCTTCATCCTGCCAAGGACTGAGGTAGTGGATGTCAATCTCCACTGGTTCTGGAGGGGGCTTTGTGCCCAGAGTGCTTCATCCAGCTCGTGGCGGCCGCAGTAGCGTCGGAATCTTTGGCGCTCACTGGCCTGCGGTGCTGGTGGCGGCGGTGTCCTGGGCAGCGGTGCTGGTGACGGTGGTGTCCTGGGCAGTGGTGCTGGTGGCGGCGGTTTCCTGGGCAGCGGTGATGGTGGCAGTGGTGTCCTGGGTGCTGGTGGGGGCGGTGTCCTGGGCAGCGGTGCTGGTGGCGATCTTGTCCGCCTTGCAGATTTTCCCAGACTTGCCGGTTTTACTGTGCCCCTTCCCCACCTTGGATGGTGGCGCAGCTGTCTCCACACTCCCAACTGTACCCCTGGCAGCGGGTTTGGTGGTTGATTTCTTTCCTCTCTCCCGCCGGGCACTGTCCAACTTTTTGTGCTTTACAGGTGGGGGACTGTCCGTGCTCTGGCTCCTTGCCACACTGGCTGCCCTGCTGCCTGGAGCACTCCAGAAGCCAGTTACTACTGGCACCACTGGTCCCGCAGATGTTGTGGCTGAGGTGCTGCGTTGGGACCTGGAGAGGCGGGCCCTAGGAGACTGAAGGGGTGGGGGAGGTGAGGGGAAGGGGTCAAGGGTGGACAGGAAAAGTTTTTGTGGAACACTGGGACGGGTAGATGGAGGGGGTTTGGGAGTGAAGGAAGAGGTAGTGGTTGTAGGAGGTGTACGTTTGCTGACTTTGGGTGAAGGTGCATGGGCTGGAGGCTGTCGTGAGGTGGATGGCTGTTGGGTGGGTGTGTGGCTGCGTTTGTGTAGTTTGGGAGGGGGGCTCACAGACACACTGGTACAGGACACAGGGGATGTGTGAATGGTAGTGGGGGTGGTGAGTACACGTGAGCAGGGTGTGGTGGTGGGTGTGCTGGTGATGGATGTAGTGGCAGAGGATGTAGTGCATGCAGGTGTGAGTGGAGACGAGACAGGGAAGGAGGAGGGAGACGTGGAGGAGGGGGACACAGTGGAGGCAGTGGATGTTGGTGTGTCTGCATGTGTATGATGCGTGCGTGAGTGCCTGTGGGATGTGTGGTGCTCATGGGTGGAGGAAGTTGGAAGGGCGAGGCTAGAGACAGGGACAATGGCTGCCATCAGTGCTGAGGCCAGAGTCTGAAAAGATCCCTAATGGGCTGCCTGACCGGAATGAACGCCCTCCAGGTATGCATTGGTTTGTTGCAATTGCCTCTCTACACCCTGGATGACATTCAAAATGGTAGACTGCCCAACAGTGAGGGACCTGAGGAGGTCAATGGCCTCCTCACTGAGGGCAGCAGGGGTGACAGGGGCTGAGATGCCTGGGGCGAAGAAGATGCCCACCATCCTGGGTGAGCGGGCACAGGACACACGCTGAGTGGCTGCTGGGAGGGCGGTGCTGGTAGGGGGGTGGCGGCTGTACCTGTAGATGCAGTGGGCACAGAGGTGACCGCCACTGCAAGGGAGCTCCCATCAGAGGAGGAGTCCGTATCGCTGGTCTCAGCTCCTGTCCCCGCCGTGGAGCTCCCCTCGCCCTCCGTCACACTAGTGAATTCAGACTCCGTTGTGTCGCCCTCCAGGGCCATGTGGGATGCAGCTCCCTCCTGCTCCGGTGCCACTGCTCCTCCGCCTGATGATGCTAATGCACACAAGAACAGGGAGACCAGAAAAAGGGGGGGAAGGGGCAGGGGAGACAGAAGAAAGACATGTTGAGTGCATGCAATAGCGCTACCGTTGGCAGACACTACAGACACATAAGCACCCTGCACTACGCTGTGCACTTGGAGTTCCCTAATCAATCCCAGGGACATGGGTTACAAGGCTATGCCCGATTGCTGCACAAATGGATGTCACAGGAGCCTGACTAGGTGTAGTTGGCACTGTACAAAGGTGGGGTGGGGTGCCACAGGTCCTGCCTTAAGGGACCTCGCACACTAAACTCACCCTGGCCTAGGGGAACCCACAGCCCACTTGCCCCACCGAGACACCTCCAATGCACGCTGAATCAGCAGAATGAGAGTGTACTCACCCCCTTGTGGCTGCTGTGATGCCCTCAAGCGCCCATCCAACTCCGGGTACGCCACCACCAGGATCCTGAACATCAGGGGGTCATGGTGCGACGGGCACCCTTCCCACGTTGGAGGCCATCCCCAGCTGGGTCTCCTCCGTCTTCTTGCTCCAGCGGCGAATGTCCTCCCATCTTATCCGGCAGTGGGTGCTCCGTCTGTGGTAGACCCCCAGGGTCCGGACTTCCTTGGTGATGGCACGCCAAATGTCCTTCTTCTGGTGGGCGCTTACCTACAGGAATAGTACAAGGGAAAAGGAGAAGATATTACCGTCTGCACCGTCACAGTCATTGGCTTGCATCCCTACCCTTGCCATGACGCACATGCATTCACCGTTGTTTCATGTACCCCTCACTCTCACCCCCCCATCTTTCATCCACACCACTCGACACAAGCATTGCCCATACAGCATGCTCACAGTGTACTTACCTGTTTGTCTGGAGAACCGTAGAGTAGTGAGTACTGGGGGAGGACCCCATCCACTAGTTTGTCCAACTCCTCCGTGCTGAAGGCAGGGGCCCTTTCCCCAGACACACGAGCCATTGTCTCTTCCAGACTGAGGTCACAGCAGCACTTGCAGTGTAGGTCCTCTCCTGTCAAAGATCAGGTATCAAGTGATTGAGCAGAGAGAAAATGGCTGTCACGTCTGCGGCGGTGTGTACCGTCACCGCCGGCGTACATCGTCTTTGGATCTTGGACCCATAGGGTCCAATGTTAACCAATGCAGGATTGCGCCGCGGTCTTCGACCGCCTACCGCAACAGTGTACAACGCTAGCGCACTTACTTCATATCCCCTAGTCCCACTTTACAGGTCAGGCAGCCGCCATTTCAGGGGGCCACATGGCATTATTTTGGGCTGCGTCACACATATCTAGGCCTTGCTTAAATACTAATACAGACATATGTGGATTTGCTAATATTTTCCAATTAAGCTGTGTTTACGTACCTCAGAGTTGGTTGACTCTCTGCTCGCTGTTCTCCTCCATAGGCACCATCCGCTGGGGCATGTGAGGAGATGGCGGCATCCTCCGGTGTACCGACCAGTGGTGGACCTGTCGACAATGGAGGAGCGACATGTGATCATCACCTTTAGACTTGATCGTACCACAATCCTGGAACTGTGTGCCCAGTTGGAGCCAGACCTGATGTCAGCTATCCGCCATCCCGCAGGAATCCCCCCTCAAGTGCCGGTGCTGTCAGTACTCCATTTCCTAGCAAGTGGGTCTTTTCAAACTACAGTGGCCATAGCATCAGGGATGTCCCAGCCTATGTTTTCCAACGTGTTGTCTAGAGTGTTGTCTGCCCTGCTGAAACACATGCGGAGCTACATCGTTTTCCCTCACGTGGAGGATTTGCCTACAGTGAAAGGTGATTTCTATGCCCTGGGACATATCATAGGTGCCATTGATGGGACACATGTGGCCTTGGTCCCCCCACGCAGGAGTGAACAGGTGTACAGAAACCGGAAGGGTTACCATTCGATGAATGTGCAGATGGTGTGTTTGGCAGACCAGTACATCTCCCATGTGAATACCAAATTTCCTGGCTCAGTGCATGACGCTTACATTTTGAGGAATAGCAGCATCCCTTATGTGATGGGGAAACTCCAGAGGCACCGTGTGTGGCTATTAGGTGAGGACATGGACCCAATACAGTGTGACTAAGTGTCTGGGCCTGGGGATGTCCGTATGAGTTAGTGTGTGTCTAACAGTTGTCCCCTGACATTTGCAGGTAACTCTGGTTACCCCAACCTGTCATGGCTACTGACCCCAGTGAGGAATCCCAGGACAAGGGCAGAGGAACGCTACAATGAGGCCCATGGGCAAACTAGGAGGGTGATCGAGCGGACCTTAGGCCTTCTGAAGGCCAGGTTCAGGTGCCTCCATATGACAGGTGGATCCCTATTATACTCACCAAAGAAGGTGTGCCAGATCATTGTGGCCTGCTGTATGCTTCACAACTTGGCTTTGTGACGAAAGGTGCCTTTTCTGCAGGAGGATGGTCCAGATGGAGGTGTTGTGGCAGTTGTGGAGCCTGTGGACAGTGAAGACGAGGAAGCAGAAGAAGAGGACATAGACAACAGGAACATGGTGACCCTGCAATACTTCCAGTGAGACACAGGTAAGGAGACAACACTGGCTGCTACATCTGATTTAATTCTACTACCTCTCATCTGTCTGTCATTTTCACCCAGTGTATGGTCACTGAGTTGTAATTTTCCCTTACAATTTCACAGATGGGGGTCCCACTGTATGACATCTGCTTTGTTTCCGCATGGACTAGAGCTGTGTGACATAGGTATGTTGACATTACATTTGATATAGCATTTTGCCACTGTTATTGCTAATACACATTTTCGAAAGCACAGACAGACTCCTGATTGTTTTGTGATTTAAGGGTGTTTATTTAAGTGCTCAATAGTGGAGGGGTTTGCAAAATGGTCAGGGGTGATGGTGGAGGAATGTCCATGGCAGAGTCCAGTCTCTGAGTCTCACAGGTGCATTGTCCAAAGGGACATAGGAAGTGGAGCTGGGGCAGTTTAAGTATGGACAGGGTGGCAAAGTGGGACAGAAGGATGACAATCAGGGTGGTCTCATTTCTTGGCGGGGTCTTGGAATTGTTCTCTGTCTTTGTCCTGGATCTCAGGGACCGCTTGCGGGGTGGTTCTCCATCTGCAGGGGGTGGGGTGCTGGTGTGGTGGTCCTGTGGCGGTGACTCCTGTCCACTAGCGCCGGCGGAGGTGGTGGGCAGTTCATCGTCCATGCTAGTGTCAGGGGCCCCTTGTTGTGCCACAGTGTCCCTCCTGGTGTTCACGAGTTCCTTCAGCACCCCTACAATGGTGCTCAGGGTGGAATGGATGGATTAGAATTCCTCCCTGAAGCCCAAATACTGTTCCTCTGTAGCTGCTGGGTCTCCAGAAACTTGGCCAGTACCGTTGCCATCGTCTCCTGGGAATGGTGGTAGGCTCCCATGATGTTGGAGAGGGCCTCGTGGAGAGTGGGTTCCCTGGGCCTGTCCTCCCCCTGTCGCACAGCAGCCCTCCCAGTTCCCCTGTGTTCCTGTGCCTCTGTCCCCTGAACCGTGTGCCCACTACCACTGCCCCCAGGTCCCTGGTGTTGTTGGGGTGGTGGGTTAGCCTGGGTTCCCAGTAGTGGTGGACACACTGCTGCTTGACGTGTCCTGGGGACAGAGGTATGGGCCCGCTGGGTGGGTGCTGTGCTGGTGTTTCCAGAGGGAGGAAGCTCTGTAGTGGCCTGTGCCAGTGTGAGGGGAACCGACTGTCCCGAGGTCCCAGATGGGCCAGGCTGGTCATCTTGATCCAGTTGGACAGAGCTGCTGTCATCACTGTGGGCCTCTTCTGTGGGTGGAGTGGACATATCTGGACCCTCCTGTCCGGTGACGTTGGGTAGGGGTCCTATAGGGGTGTAAAGGCATGATTATTGCATCTGTGTGTGCCATGGTGTGCAATGGGTGGGTGACCCTGCACCCCAGTGCTTGCATTCCTGTGTAGGACCTTGTGTGATAATGGTTTAGGGGGTTGTATGGGTATGTGCAGTGGCCATGCTTTGGTGGTGGGTGTCCATGCTTTGGTGTTACATGCAAGGCTTGGGTTTGGGATGTGGTTTGTGATATTGGGACATACGTGAGGAGTTGGAGTGATGGGGGTGAGGGCGAGGATTGGGGTATGTGATAGCATGCAGGTGGGTGGGGGATGAAGTAGTTAAAGGTTTGACTTACCAGAGTCCATTCCTCCTGCTACTCCTGCGAGGCCCTCAGGATGCAGTATAGCCAAGACCTGCTCCTCCCATGTTGTTAGTTGTGGGAGAGGAGGTGGGGGTCCGCTGCCAGTCCTCTGAACCGCAAGGTGGTGTCTTGAGACCACGGAATGAACCTTCCCCCATAGGTCATTCCACGTCTTCCTGATGTCATCCCTAGTTCTTGGGTGGTGTCCCACTGCGTTGACCCTGTCCACGATTCTACGCCACAGCTCCATCTTCCTAGCTATGGTGGTGTGCTGCACCTGTGTTCCGAATAGCTGTGGTTCTACCTGGATGATTTCCTCCACCATGACCCTGAGCTCCTCCTCAGAGAACCTGGGGTGTCTTTGCGGTGCCATGGGGTGGTGTGGGTGATGTGTGGGGTGGTGTGTGTTGTGATGTGTGGGGTGATATTTAGATGAGTGTTGTGTGAGGTGCTTGGATGTTGTGAGTGATGGTGTTGAGTGCCTGTGGATGCTAGATTGTAGATCGTGGTGTCTCTCTTTGGCCTTCAATCGCAATTGTTGACGTAAGGGTTTGTGGGTGATGTGGGTGTGTGTTTTATATTGTATTGGATGTGTGGGAGTGTTGTGTGTATGTATATCAGGTTTGTGTATTTTGAATTGTCCAATGTGGTAGTGTTTTGTAAATGTGTGTATTTTGAGCGCAGCGGTGTGTACCACCAATGGAATACCACGGTTGAAAGACTGCCGCATGGATTCGTGGGTCGTGATAGTGTTGGCGTATTCCTGTTGGCATGATGGTGGAGGTTTTGTTATCGCCAGTTTATCACTGACCTTTGGTGTGGCGGACTTGTGTGGGTGTCTGGATTTTGGCGGATTCTGTGCTGTGGCTCATAATGACCGTGGCGGAATTCAGCAGCCGCAGCGGTGTGTTGGCGGTCTTCTGCACGGCGGTAAGTGGCTTTTACCGCCAATGTTGTAATGAGGGCCTTAGTGTAGAAATAGCAGCCCTAAAGTGCATGATAAGTGACTTTGTGGCTACTGTGGGGCATCTCATGGAAGAGAGGGGGAGAACACCTAGGGAAGGAGTTGCAATCCCAGTCTTGACCAACACCCCGCTCCGGCACCCAATGCTCTCACTAAGCCCCCCCATGTAAAACACCTTGGATGGTTACCGAGCAGGTGTGCCAAATGAATCCACTTCCCTTTACCCACAGAGCAAAGGTCTCAACTTTTTACTCCCTACATTAGGGGAGGGTTGTCACTTTAGTAGAACACAAGCTGTCAGAACCATCACTCCCTCCCCTCAAAATGTTTTTTTGACCAATGTACCTACCTAAACCCAACTCCTGGGGGGGGCGGAAGGGGAAGACGCCTTGATTAACAAAGTCACCTACTGGATTCGGCATAGTAGAGGATGTCTTTCAGTAATTAGAAGAGATCATCACAGGGCCAGACGGCATAGGCCCCTGAGCTCTCCATCGGACTGCATTGAACTTCTTCTAGAGAATGGGCAGATAACTTATGACCTAGTGGCTCTAGACCAAAGAACCAATCCTCCGGATGGGTCTACTATACAGTTTAAACTCGAACCAACCCTCCCTTTTTTCGCACCCCCCCACTCCATTGTAGATGAAGGCACTATCTGTTCCAAGTTAGATTGACCCATTGAGGCCAAGGCACAGGGCTCCCATGATAGCTCCAATAGCTGCACTAGCTCCAACTACTCTCTCCGCACTCAGCAGATATGCTCGATCAGAGAGGCAGGAAGGCCCATATTGCATAACATAATGCCGTTGCACTAGTCACCAAGAAAGCCTGTAGACTTTCTACAGGCTTCATAGATTCCCAGGCAAATCCAACCTCATCACTTAACTCCAGGACTACTTGTCGGAAAGCAAACATCGTCTCCTGGAATGTGGCAGGTCCTGAATCTAAACTTTCATTGCCCCACTGGACTACTCTCAGTGACCAATACGATATACGCATTTTCCAGGAAACCTGGCTTGCTGAACCTCTCTACAAATCTGGTTATGCAACCTACCACATTCCCGCTATTTCTAGTAATGTGGGTTGACCATCGGGGGGGGCTTCTAATATGGGGGAATATCGCACTTCAGTGCGTAGTGAAATGGCTACCTACCGACAGACCTGATATTCTTGGCATTAGTCTCAAGGGACCTGGGACCACTGTCACTGACATATTCAACATCTACGCTAGTGGAACAAGGGGGCACAACTACTCCGCCACCCTGCAGTCTCTCAAGATCCTCCTAGGTGAGAGACCGTCCAATTACACCCTTATTGTAGCAGGGACTTCAATGCTACTTTTAAACCCCTCGGTCTGGACAATAAGCACGATTTCCTGGAAGAAGATAACCTTTGGCATGTACCCAGACTTTAGCCCCCCCATCAAGAAGTGGCATCAAGCTGCATTGCAACTAAATGCCTTGACCGATAGGCATGCTGCCCATACTTTCATTGGCACACAGGGGAAGAGTCGCATTGACTACATCCTGATGGACCTCAGACATTGGCATCTTGTAGATGACATGGTAGTTCAGAACCAAATAGACAGTGACCTCAGTCCTCTTTTCCTTAGCCTAGAGCGCCCATGGGGTAGGGCGCCTACTGCGCCAGTCACTGCCAAAGTAACCAAAGTGGCCCAGGCCGAGAAGAACAGACAGTGTTTAAGATGGAGTAAGGTCGTCCTGCATGACAACATTCTCTCTACCATCAACCAGGATCTGACACACTGTGTAGCATTGATATCTACGATAGAAGAGGGGAAATGCTCCCCTGTGTTAGATGTACATACTGGGTTTTTCAAAAGATTGGAACAGCTACTAACTATGCCAGCTGCCCACACCACACATAGGGGGTCATTACAACATTGGCGGTAAATCCCGCAATGCAGAAGACCGCCAACACACCGCCGTGGCAGCGGAATTCCGCCACAGCTATTACGAGCCATAGCTCGGAATCCGCCAAAATCCAGACACCCACACAAGTTCGCCACACCAAAGGTCAGTGATAAACTGGCGATAACAAAACCTCCTCTGTCACGCCAACAGGAGTATGCCCACACTATCACGACCCACGAATCCACGCGGCGGTCTTTCAACCGCAGTATTCCATTGAAGGTACACACCGCTGCGCTCAGAATACACACACATTTACAAAACATTACCACATTGGACAATTCCAAATACACACACCTGATACACATACACACACCACTCCCACACACCCAATCTAATATAAAGCATACACCCACTATCTGGAGTCAGTCTGTGCTTTCGAAAATGTGTATTTGCAATAACTGAGCAAAAATGATATATCCATTGTATTGTCAACTTACCTATGTCACAATGCTCTAGTCCATGAGGAAACAAAGCAGATGTTTCCTCATGGACTAGAGTGGGACCCACATCTGTGAAATCAAAAGGGAAAGTGACAACTCAGGCTCCATACACTGGGTGAAAGTGACAGACAGATGAGAGGTAGAACAAGTGTATCAGATGTAGCAGGCAGTGATGTATTCTTACCTGTGTCTCACTGGAAGTATTGATTAATCACCGTGTTTCTGTTGTCGATATCCTCTTCTTCTGCTTCCTCGTCTTTACTGTCCACAGGCTCCACAGCTGCCACAACACCTCCATCTGGACCATCCTCCTGCAGAAAAGGCACCTTTCGTCGCAAAGCCAAGTTGTGAAGCATACAGCTGGCCACGATGATCTGGCACACCTTCTTTGGTGAGTAGAATAGGGAACCACCTGTCATATGGAGGCACCTGAACCTGGCCTTCAGGAGGCCGAAGGTCCTCTCTATAACCCTCCTAGTTCGCCAATGTGCCTCATTGTAGCGTTCCTCTGCCCTTGTCCTGGGATTCCTCACTGGGGTCAGTAGCCATGACAGGTTGGTGTAACCAGAGTCACCTGCAAATGTTGAGGGACAACTGTTAGACACACACTAACCCTTAGGGACAACCCCAGACCCAGGCACCTAGTTACACTGTATAGGGTCCATGTCCTCACTTAATAGCCAGACACGGTGCCTCTGGAGTTGCCCCATCACATAAGGGATGCTGCTATTCTTCAAAATGTAAGCGTCATGCACTGAGCCAGGAAATTTGGTGTTCACACGGGAGATGTACTGGTCGGACAAACACACCATCTGCACATTCATAGAATGGTAACTCTTCTGGTTTCTGTACACCTGTTCATTCCTGCGGGGGGACAAAACAAATGCCACATGTGTACCATCAATGGCACCAATGATGTTGGGGATATGTCCCAGGGCATAAAAGTCATCTTTCACTGTGGACAAATCCTCCACCTGAGGGAACACGATGTAGCTGCGCATGTGTTTCAGCAGGGCAGATAACACTGTGGACAACACGTTAGAGAACATTGGCTGTGACATCCCTGATTCCATGGCCACTGTTGTTTGAAAAGACCCACTGGCCAGGAAATGGAGTACTGACAGCACCTGCACTAGAGGGGGCATTCCTGTGGGATGGCGGATAGCTGACATCAGGTCCGGCTCCAGCTGGGCACACAGTTCCAAGATTGTGGCACGGTTCAGTCTGTAGGTGACAATTACATGTCGCTCTTCCATTTTTGACAGGTCCACCAGCGGTCTGTACACGGGAGGATGCCGCCATCTCCTCACCTGCCCCAGCGGACGTGCTCTATGGAGGAGAACAGCGCTCTGAGGGTCAGCCAACACTGAGGTACGAAAACACTACTTTATTGCACACATTTTTCAATCCGCTATGTCCGTGTCGTGATGTGTATGCAAGGCCTAGATATGTGTAACGCATTTAAAATTAATGCCATGTGGCCCCCTGAAATGGCGGCTCCCTGACCTGTAATGTGGGACAAGGGGATCTGAGATAACTGCGCTGGCGTTGTACACGTCGCGGTAGGCGGTCGAAGACCGCGGCGCAATCCTGCATTGGTTAACATTGGACCCTATGGGTCCCAGGAGCCAATGACGATGTACGCCGGCAGTGACGGTATGCACCGCCGCTGACGTGACCGCCATTTTCTCTCTGTTCGCTCACTTGATACCTGATCTTCGACAGGAGAGGACCTACACTGCAAGTGCTGCTGTGACCTGTGTCTGGAAGCGACGATGGCTCATGTGTCTGGGGAAAGGGCCCCTGCCTTCACTTCGGAGGAGTTGGCGAAACTAGTGGATGGGGTCCTCCCCAGTACATGCAACTGTACGGTCCTCGAGACAAACAGATGAGTGCACTGCGAGCATGCTGCCACCAGCACCACTGCCCAGGACACCTCCCCCACCAGCACTGCTGCCCAGGACACCGCTGCCACCAGCACGCTCACTGAGCCACCCACCAGCACTGCCACTACTGAGGCCGCCACGAGCAGGATGAAGCACTCTGGGCACCAAGCCCCCTCCAAAACCAGTGGAGAAAGGCATCCACTACCTCAGTCCTTGGCAGGATGAAGCACTCTGGGCACCAAGCCCCCTCCAAAACCAGTGGAGATAGGCATCCACTACCTTTGTCCTTGGCAGGATGAAGCACTCTGGGCACCAAGCCCCCTCCAGAACCAGTGGAGAAAGGCATCCAATACCTCTGTCCTTGGCAGGATGAAGCACTCTGGGCACCAAGCCCCCTCCAGAACCAGTGGAGAAAGGCATCCACTACCTCTTTACTTGGCAGGATGAAGCACTCTGGGCACCAAGCCCCCTCCAGAACCAGTGGAGACTGTTATCCACTTGAGAGACTGTGGCTTTGCACTCCCCAGGATAAAGCAGTGGACAACCCACCCACTTGAGAGACTTGAGAGACTGCGGTTTTGCACTCCCCAGGATAAAGCAGTGGGGAAACCACCCACTTGAGAGACTTGAGAGACTGTGGCTTTGCGCTCCTCAGGATAAAGCAGTGGGCAAACCACCCATTGGAGAGAATTAAGAGACTGTGGCTTTGCACTCCCCAGGACACAGCAGTGGGCATGGACCCTCCTTGTGGATCTGGCGTTGTGCACTCATCCGGCTGAGGTGCCCCCCTTCCCTTCCCCCTGAGGTGCCTGTTGTATTTCTATCTGATGCCCCTGCAGTGTTCTCTCCGTTTTGATCGGGTATCGAGTGTGGGCCTCGCCCATGCATTTTGGGCCCAGTGGTCCACGGACTTTAATGGTGCAATACCTGGACTTGTATTATTGGTGTATATACTTGTTTATAGTGTATATATATTTTTGAGTACTGGATTTTAATAGATTACAATCGTTAAAATAATTTCCTTTTGTCTTTGCATTCTTACAGGGAGGTTGAGGGGGTGTAACTGTACTGTATCAACATGTATTAGTGTGTGTGTTGTAGTGGGTGAGGGTGGGGGTGTTGGTGGGGGTGTTGCGTGTGTGTGTCACTCTCTTTTCCCTCCCCCTTCCCCTGTGTCTTAGGTGCAGTACTCACCGTGGTCTTCGCCGACGGCGTTCGTGCTCCTGGTAGAAGAGCAGGAAGACAAAGGCAGGTAGAATATGGAGGTCCGGCTCCATGGCGTCCTGGTTCCTCGTGGGATGTGTAGAAGTGAGCGTTTTCCCTTCCAAGTCCTGTTTCCGCCGTGTTTTTGTTCACGGTGAAACCACCCCGGAAAAGGTGGCGGATTGGCCTGTTGTAATACTGTGGGCAGTACATTGTCTTCCGTCTGTCTTTTGGCGGTTACTGCCGCGGTGTTTGTTTGTACTGCTGTGGCGGTCGGAGTGTTAAAGTGGCTGTCTTTGTTGGCGGTTTACGCCATGGTCGTGATTATATTTTTTTTTCCGCTGGCCTGTTGCCGGTTTTACCGCCGCTTTAACACCGACCGCCAAGGTTGTAATGAGGGCCATAGTTCTTTACCCCATGAGGGAGATAACTGGTTTAACCGAGACTGCCGGTTGACCCGAGAAAACCTAATTAGTGCAAACAAGCAAAAAGATGTTGTTCGTGTTAGGAGTCCGTGGTACCAGTACAAACTGATGCAGACCAAGGCCAAGAAAGACTGGGAGGAGGAAAGATGGAGGCATATGAAGGTCACTTGCAAACACAGGGATTCCAAATCCTTCTGGCTTCTGGTAAACAAAAGAAACCAAAGGGGAGTTCCTGCAATTGGCAATAACATTCAGCCCTCTGACTGGTTTTAACATTTTAACTCCCTTTACAATGCTGAAAGCCAATTCCCAACCACCTCCATTCTTTTACTCCCCCCACAGCTGAGTACTAACCACTGGGAGGGTTTGTTTAACCTGTGAGATATTCGTGATGCAATAATTAACATAGTACGTATGAAAGCTGCTAGCCGTGATGGTATTCCAGGTGACCTTTTTCTACATAACACTGACAAATGCGCTGAGTTCATCCTCCTTTTTATACAGTGCAATTACCAGGAGAGCCTCCATTCCTCAGGCATGGAGGTGTGCTGAGGTAATACCTATCTACAAGAAAGGGAATAGGTCTCTACCTGCCAACTATAGGCCATTAAGCTTCATAGATACAATACAAAACGTATTCTGGTGTGCTTTATTATCCAAAATCCATGACTGGATTACTGAGAACAACATCGTGTCACCACTCCAGGCCGGCTTCAGGTCTAAAAATAGTACCAAAGATCAGATGTTTTGGTTTCTGATTTTGTATTGGAAGGTTGTAGTGATAGGGGAGGGGAGTCTCTATGTAGCCTTAATAGACCTTAAATCTGCCTTTGACCTGGTCCCAAGAGGCAAACCTTGGGAGGTTCTCAATGAGATGGGAATGCTCTCGGAGTTCCTGACCATAATCATCTGACTACATGCAGCCAGCTTTGCAAGAGTACGTTGGGGGAACCAAGGCAACCTCACCGATCCAATTAGGTAGCCGGCAGGGTTGTGTACTAGCTCCAACTCTCTTTTCCCTATATCTGAATGAGGTTGTTCAACATCTCACCTCGAAGCCCTCTGATGCACCAGCCCTAAGCAATGAAAAGATCACAAAACTCTTGTTTGCTGATGACACCTTGTTAGTATCTAAAACCTTGACGGGTCTCCAATCTTTGCTGAAAAGATTTGATGACTTCTGCTCAAAGAGAGGTTTAGAAATAAACACTTTCAAAACTAAGTTCATGGTTAAAAACCCACACAGATCATAAAGGGGGAACTTTTCCCTAGGTGGGTCTAAATTAGAACAAGTTAATACCTTTGAATATTTGGGGCTCAAACTATCAGGCTCAATGACCTGGAAAAAACCCACATTAATTCCACATTGTTAAAATTTAGACAGTTGGTGGATGTCCTTCTAAGGGAGCACCATGCATCCACTATACTACCAATAGCTGCCGCTCTCCAGATTTATAACATGAAGTCGGTCAGTGCAGCATTCTACGGGGCTGGACTCTGGGGCTTCGAGGATGTAAAGGAGCTTACACGCACAGAAAACATGTTCATGAGAAAGCTCACCTCCCTGTCCCCGAGTACTCTGCTCCTCCCCTTGCATTTCGATGTGGCTAATAAACCATTAGCTGCCATAATTGGCCTTAGACCTTTGTTGTTTTGGAGGAGAATCATGGCTACTCCTGAACTGCCTTCCTATGGCATTGCGTTCAGGGAAGTTTGTCTGCTTGATACTTCCAATAACATCAAGTGGATCAACACAGTTAAGTCATCATTGATCGCCATTGGAATGAGAGACACATGGAATGGCTCATTCACAGGGTCACCACCCACTAAAGAAAGAGTGACATCTTGCTATTGGGAGTAGATTTCAAGTCTATCTGGCTGCTAGAGCCCTATCTGGATAGCATTCTAGACCCAACTGACAGGAAGCTCTATATGCAATTTAGATTTGTCTCACTCCCACTCAAAACTTTCACTAATAGATGGCAGAATAGGGCCTCTACTAACTCGTTATGTCACTGGTGTGGATGGAAGATACGTGGGGGGAGCTGAGGCCTGCATGTGCGGATGGGGAGTGTAAGTGTGTCAGGGCAAGGGTGGAAACTGGGGGGCAATGAGTATGACGGTCCGGAGGGGTAAGTAATTTCCTTTCCCCCTGTACCATTCCTCTAGGTCAGCGCCCACCAGAAGAAGGGTATTTGGCGTGCCATTGCCAAGGAAGTTCGGGCCCTGGGGGTCTACCTCAGATGGAGCACCCACTGCCGGAAAAGATGGGAGGACCTGCGCCGCTGGAGCAAGAAGACGGCGGAAGCCCAGCTGGGGATCGCCTCCCAACGTGGGAGGGGTGCCTGTCGCACCATGACCCCCCTGATGTTCCGGATCGTGGCGGTGGCGTATCTGGAGTTGAATGGGTGCTTGAGAGCATCACAGCAGCCACAAGGGTGGGAGTACACTCTCATTCAGCTGACTCTGCGCTTATGACGAGGTGTCTGGGAGGTGGGCAGTGGATTCCCCTAGGCCAGGGTGAACTTGGTAGGCAAGGTCCC
The DNA here is from genome assembly GCF_031143425.1 of Pleurodeles waltl. NCBI lineage: Eukaryota > Metazoa > Chordata > Amphibia > Caudata > Salamandridae > Pleurodeles > Pleurodeles waltl. The sequence goes on along the minus strand of NC_090451.1, from coordinate 318,406,239 downwards.
TTGTGAGGCAGGCCATGTGGCACCCGAAACCCACCAGTGGTAATAGCCATCAACACCTCGTCAGGCCCCTGTGACTTCCAGGTGTGCAGCAATTGGTCTTAGGCCTCGTACCCCATGGTCAGCTGAAATTTCAAGGAACTGTCAGTGCATGGCGTAGTGCAGAGGGCTGCTCCCTGTGTGTTGTGTCCACCAACGGTAGTGGTGTTGCATGCACTGAACATGTCTTTCTTCTGTCTCCCCCCCTTTTTGTGGTCTCCCTGTTCTTGTGTGCAATAGCATCATCAGGAGGAAGAGCATTGGCACCGGAGCAGGGGGCAGCTGCAACCTACTTGGCCCTGGAGGGCGAAACAACGGAGTCTGAAGCCACCAGTGGGACGGAGGGCGAGGGGAGCTCCACAGCGGGAACAGGAGCAGACAGCAGTGACAGCGACAGCGACTCCTCCTCTGATGGGAGCTCCCTTGCGGTGGCGGGCACCTCAGTGCCCACCGCATCAACAGGTACAGCCGCCACCCCCCCTACCAGCACCACCCTCCCAGCAGCCCCTCAGCGTGTGTTCCGTGCCCGCTCACCGAGGAGGGTGGGCATCTCCTTCGCCCCAGGCACCTCAGGCCCTGCCCCAGTCAGCCCTGCTGCCCTCAGTGAGGAGGCTATTGACCTCCTGAGATCCCTCACTGTTGGGCAATCTACCATTGTGAATGCCATCCAGGGTGTTGAGAGGCATTTGCAACAAACAAATGCATACCTGTGTATCAATGAGCCCTCCTCCCAAAGTACACAAACACAGGCACACACCCACACAACAGCCATCCACCTCACAACAGCCTCCGGCCCATGCATCTTCACCCAAGTTCAGCAGACGTACACCTCCTACAACCACTACATCTACCTCCTCTCCTAAACCCCCTCCATCTTCCGGTCCCAGTGTGTCAAAAAAACTTTTCCTGGCAAACCTTGACCTCTTCCCTTCACCTCTCCCACGTCCTTCCCCTAGGGCCAGGCTTTCCATGTCCCAGCCCAGCACCTCAGCCACCAAATCCCCAGGCACAGTGGTGCCAGCAACTGCGGGGTCATCGAGTGCGCCACCCATCAGGGCTGCCAATGTGCCACGTAGCGAGGGCAAGGACATTCCACCACCTGCCAAGGTGAAAAAGGTGCCCACATCCCAGAAGGAGAAGCTGAAAGTACCGGCCACCAAGGGCTCAGCAAAAAACAAAGGAGATAGTGGCAAGACAACAGCAGCACCATCAAAGCTGGGGAAGGGCCAAAAGATGAAGAGCAGGTCAGGAGAGGGCATGCTGGCACCTACTGAGGGACCAGTGTCACACTTTCTGTCCACGACCACGCCAACCTGTACGGCGGCGAACACCGCTAGCTGCCCCACCACCACAACCGCCACCTGCACCGCCACATGCCACATGCACCGCCCCCGGCACGTCTACAGCCTCAACGACAGTCCCCAGCCTCTTCCCCAGTGGGCAGCCATCCGAGGCTGCAGGAGTCGTCCTGCTGTGTCCCTCAGCAGGTGCTGAGCCATGTACCGCCACCAGCACCGCCACAACAGATACCGTCGCAAGTACCGCCACCGGCCCCGCGGCGTCCTCGGACACAGTCACCACTGCTGACATGGCTACCATCCCCAGTGGTCAGTCGTCTGAGGCTGGAGGAGAGGTCCTGGACCATGGGCAGCTTCCATGAGGCTTTCCTTCCATAACTGTTTGCACCTGCAGGTGGAAGGCACAGCTGCAGCAGTGTCGGGTATGTCGCTGCTTCATGGCATATCATGCTACCTGAACCTCGCAAATCTCGCGGCACGCACACCCAGGTGAGGGAATTGTACCGGCCACACTGCACGTGGAGCACTCTGGGCACAAAGCCCCCTCCAGAGCCAGTGGAGAAAGGCATCCACTACTAATTCAGTCCTTGGCAGGATGAAGCACTCTGGGCACAAAGCCCCCTCCAGAACCAGTGGAGAAAGGCATCCACTACCTCAGTCCTTGGCAGGATTATCCACTCTGGGCACAAAGCCCACTCCAGAATCTGCGGAGTATCACATCCCGACCTCAGTCCTTGGCAGGATGAAGCACTCAGGGCACAAAGCCCCCTCCAGAACCAGTGGAGAAAGGCATCCACTACCTCAGTCCTTGGCAGGATGAAGCACTCTGGGCACAAAGCCCCCTCCAGAACCAGTGGAGACTGTTATCCACTTGAGAGACTGTGGCTTTGCACTCCCCAGGATAAAGCAGTGGGCAAACCACCCACTGGAAAGACCAGAAAGACTGTGACTTTGCACTCCCCAGGATAAAGCAGTGGGCAACCCACCCACTGGAGAGACTGTGGCTTTGCACTCCTCAGGATAAAGTAGTGGGCAAACCACCCACTGGAGAGACTTGAGAGACTGTGGCTTTGCACTCCTCAGGATACATCAATTGGCATGGAGCCCCCTTGTGCAGCAGTGGCATTGTGCGTTCATCAGGCTGAGGTGTTCCCCCTCCCTCTCCCCCTGAGGTCCCTGTTTATTTTCGATCTGATGCCCCAGCAGTGTTCTCTCCGTTTAAAGTCAGATATCATGTGTGGGCCCTGCCCATGCATTTTGGGCCCAGTGGTCCACGGACAATGATTAGTACACTATCTGGTGTGGGGGGGTGTGTATGTAATGTTGCTGCATGTATTTGTGTGTATGTTGTTGTGTGTGAGGGTGAGGGTGGGGTGTTGCGTGTTGCGTGTGTGTATTACTCTCTTTCCTACCCCCCTCCCCTGTGTTGTAGATGCAGTACTCACTGTGGTCGCCGCTGCCGCCGTTCGTACTCCTGGTAGGAGAGGAGGTAAACCAACATGGGCAGTACGTGTAACTCGGGCTCCATGGCGTCCTCGTTCCTCATTGGGTGTTGAGAGGTGAGTGTTTTCCCTTCTGTGTACTGTTTCCGCCGTGCTTTTGATGTCGTAGTTTCCGCTCCAGAAAAGGTGGCGGATAGGCCTTTTGTAATACAGTAGGTGGTACTTTGTCTCCCACCTGTCTATTGGCGGTGTCTGCCGCGCTGTTTGTTTCTATCGCCGTCGGAGTGTTAAAGGGCTGTCTATGTTGGCGGTTTACGCCACGGTCGTAATCCCATTTTATTTCCTGCGGGACTGTTGGCGGTATTACCGCCACTTTAACACCGACCGCCAGGGTTGTAATGAGGGCCATAATATGATGTGGACCTAAACTATAGTATGTTTCCTATTCATGTTTGATGAGTGCAACCCAAAATTCCTTGAAACTACACACTACAAAAATGTGAGACAAGCTACAATTTAGGGATTGTTTTGTTTACTTATTGTGGAAACCACTGGTAAGGTTTTTGTGGGAGTTTAAGCACAGTCAATATACTTTCTTCTATGAAATCAACAGTTACATTATTAGGTGTGAAAGAGCCTCCTGAAAAACACTCAAAACATACGATAAAGGAGGATTTTGTTACACATTTATCTCAAATCTCCAACCGTAAACAACAGAATTGAACAAGACTAAAGATGTTGGCCCTTAAAGTGCTTAATTTTCATAGGCCTTCAGCACTATATAGCTAGGTTTCAGAACTTTGGAGCTGACAGGAGGGTTCACTTGCCTTCCCTTGGGCATAGAGGTTAAGCAGAGTGTTTATGAGACTGCTAAATCTGCTTTAAGGTCTAAAAACTGTGTTTGGAAAGTATATGTAAACCTTGTTTTTTTGGCTAGAAAATGGGATTTGTTGAATTGAGCAAAAATCTGTATTTAAGGGGGCCAGATTTTGGCCTACCTGCAGGCTGAACCTGGACCAGCAAAGTGTGGATTGAGCCTGTCTGTATCCAAGGTGATTCTTTACTTCAGGAGCAGCTCACTGCCCCCTGACCATCAGTCTGTGCTTGAAGTCACAGACTCCCTCATATAAACTACTATTGGACGTTACATCTGTGCTGTGATTGGTTCCTGTATCGGGTGTTTTCTACTGGTAGAGCTTAGGGTTTGAGATTCTGATTGGTTTATAGATCTGGGGCTGTGATTGGTCCCTGAGGATAAGGTTTCCATTGGACTTAGGAGTAGGCTTCTGATTGGCTGATAGGTTTTAGGTTCTAATTTGTTCTTAGGGCTAGGGTTCTTATTGTTCTTAGGGCTTAGGTATAGGGTTTTGATTGACTGCTAGGGCTAGAGCTGTGATTGGTTGTATAGGATTGGTCTCCCATTGGTCCTAGGGTTTGAGGCTACAATGGCAACTTGACTCACACACAAAACACCATTCACACCACTCTATCCTATACCACTATGTAATCCACACATCAACAACACAACCCAAATTCACACTATATGTAACTATATCTCATTCAGACACAAACTCCCTGTTCATACAAAGGACCTGTTCTACTCTCTACTGACTACATACAGACCTGTTTCTGTCAGCACCAAACCTATACTTAGCTTTCCATCTTTACATCCACCAACACCCTCTTCCTCTTTTTACCAACATAATCTAACCACACAACCCTTACGTTACACTCTACCATACATATTACCCCTTCCAATGATTACATCTAATACAAACACTGTGAACTCTTGTCCATCAACTCTCACACACCACATACACTCTTTTCCAAAACACATCACTTCCCCTTTACCTTTCAGCTTCCACTCACAAACAATACTGTACAAACACTTCTCAGAAAACAAGTACATCATCACCTTTCACTACTCCTCAAAACCTAAAACTCACACCAGCACATCAAAATCACTCTAACACACACACACAATACCTCATGATACTTTCAATCACATACTAGAAACATACACCTACTCCCATCCTCCTGACTACACAATAGCACCTACTCTAAACCAACTCTACTGCCAAGCTCAATGTAGCAACTTTCTTTTAACCGCCTCTCATCCATTGGAATATTTAGAACATTACAAAATGACCCACATGCTGTACCACCACCCCTAACTTATACACCTTCTACCATAAACAGATGCAAACAAATTAAACAACATGCCACTCTTCACAATGTTGTGTTGCCATGTCTACTGCACAACAAACCAACAAGGAATATGATACCAAAATGCTACTACTATCCCCACACAGCTAATACCAGCACTAACAACAAAGCTGCTACAAGTCCACAAAATACTAGTCACTCTTCTACAAAACAAAGTCACACCATGACCAAAACACATCCTCTAAACTGCCCACTAATAAATGATTGATCACTCTAAAATAACAAGCACCACATCTATGACCGTCTCACTGACACACAACCTGACTTACTCTTCATAAATGAATCATGGTCGGGTGATTATATGGTTCCAGTGTTGCATGAAGCCATTCCTCTAGGCTATCAAACTATCACACAAAATCATATAGGCAAAGGAGGAGGTGGCCTAGCTGTTGTATTCAAGCAAACATTAAATATCACTAAAGCTGACAACGTCTTCATACAAGATTGTTGGGTCCTCTTTACCAGATGCAAACCCACACCATCTTCATCCTGTGACTCCCTACACCTTTACAAACCTCCACCTAGCAATGCATCATTCCCAAACACACTTCTAAACACAGTTTCAAACCTGATAACACTGCACTCCAACCTATCCGTTCTTGGTGACCTAAACATTTGGTTTGACAAACCCAAAATGGCCCATCCGAAAACAATCATCACTGGGCTAGACACACTCAACCTACATCAGATAGTCCACAAATCCACACACATCGCTGGACACATCCTCCAGTCACATGATCATACCACCATTTGCTTGCTTTCCAACATAAAACAACACACCTAAAACAAACTTACATGCAGCCACCCATTGACTGTGGAACAAACTCAATTTCGAACACTTAGAAAGACAGCTAACATCTAATACAGATCTACGAGCAATACATCCTGTTCAAAAACTATATGAGTTGCTACAGGAAACTTTTGATAGCCTAATACCACTATGAACAACAAAACAGTACAAAAGAAAATAGGCACCTTGGAGAAATACAGAGCTAAAAGAGATTAAACATCAAATTACAATGGTGCAACACACCTGGTTCAAACAAACACCATTTAAGACAAACTTCAACTACAGAAACTTTACAGATTCTACAAGTCAGCAATCAAAAAAGCTCAAAAATACTATTCAGACAGAATTCAAAATGCTAAATGTGCAAAAAAAGAATTCATCACAATTCTCACTGAATTTAATAAACCAATCTGCCTAGAAGGAACTCATCCCATTACTCAAGAATTTGCAGACAAACTGTCAAATCATTACACAACCAAAGCAGACACACCGGACTTCTATTTAAAACAAAGGAAAACTACCTGCACCAACCCTTTTTCAAACATCACCACCAGGAACAGGCTAACCTATCCTCTTCATTCCTTTCAACAAATATCACACAATGAATTTTTGGATCTGGTCAAAACAAGCAGGCCTGCTGGCAGCCCTTCTGACCCATGTCCACCACAAACTTTTAAGAATTCCTTATCTACAAAAAACTTCCTATAGCTATCACACATAAAGAAAATAAACCTGGACCAACTTAACCCTGACAACTACTGACTTATTACAAATTGACCTTTCCCGGGCACTGATAGAAAGAGCAGCATTCACCAAGATGTCACAATTCATTAAAGATAATTCCATGCTTCCAGACTTCAAAACAAGATTCTATTCAAGAAGAGGCACAGAATCTGCCCTCATTGCCATCTAGGATGATCTGTAGAACACAGTTGACCGGGACAGGGTTGTTACACTACTTCACTTGGACCTCACAGCTGCTTTTGACACAGTTGACAATGATACTCTAATACAAAGACTCTATGAAGTTGGCATAGAGGAGACTGCCCTCAACTGGATCACTTCCTACCTTCAAAATACAGAACATATGTCATCATTACCCCCCTTTCTCATCCAAACCATACTTCACAAAAACAGGAGCCCCTCAAGGCTCTATCATCTCACCCATGCTGTTCAAAATCTACATGAAGTCATTACAGGCACAGATCAATGATTTTCACCTCACATGATAAAACTATGCAGATGACACACGAATACTCCTTAAACTGGAAAGCAACCAAAGAAATTGGAAACTGACAAATTTTCAGTTGCCTCAGAGCTGTTCATCAGTAGATGACATGGAGCCATCTCAAATTGAATGCTTCCAAAATGGAAATACTCACATGTGGCAGTTGGAAAAATGATAACCCACTCACCGCCTGGCCTGACGATCTGGGAACACTGCTTAAAGTATCCAAAGAAGCAAGAAACCTCAAAATTGCCAAGGACTCCAAGCTACAATGAATGCCAAGTAGACAAACTAGCAAAATCAAGCTTCCTTACTATAAAAACACTGTGACGCATCTTCCCCCATCTGAGATTTTCACACAAGGTCCAGGCTACTACCTCTCTTGTTCCGTCTAAACTTGATTATGCCAGTAGCCTCTACCATGGATCATCTTTGACAACTATGAAAAAACTTCAACAGATTCAGAACTCTGCTTCCAGACAATTCTTATAGCTAAAGCCACAAGCTCACATCTCCTCTGGCTTGAAGGCCCTATATTGGATACCAGTTGCCAGAAGATTCACATTCAATCTGCCTTGTATTACCCACAAAGCAATAGATGGAACAGGACCGCTTTCGTATGGAATAAGATCACCAAATACATTCAACAAAGGAACCAGTGCTCTAAAATGGCACCACGCCTCAAAATCTCATCATGCAAGAAAAAAAGCATAGGTGTCACATCCTTTTCTGTAGCTAAACTATGGAACATTTTACACCTAAAAATAATATCCACGGATAACTATCTTATCTTCAGAAGACTACTCAAGAGTTGGCTTTTTCCCACATAATCACTATACTCAAACATAAATGTACAGCATATCCCTGTGTATATAAACATTTATTTGGGGTATATATGTGTATCTAGATATGTGTATTCATTTGCATAAATGTAAATAATAATTATGTTTATAAATATATAGAAATGTGTTAGTTATGTTTAACAAATGTACATATTTCTTATGGTTATTATTTTATGCTTACCATGTAAATAGGTGACTGCATAAATAAGTACATTTGTAATATAGCTATCTACAATAACTTCACTGTTGAACTAATAATATATATATATATATATATATATATATATATATATATATATATATATATATTTATATATATATATATATAAATATATATATATATATATATATATATATATATATATATATATATATATATATATATATATATATATATATATATGATCAAAGTACAGCAACATTTGAAAGTCTGTATTTACCTTCCATGTACATATATATCTTTACATTTATTTCTTTACTCCTAATTCAGCATCCCCAAAGCACTACCCGATATCTCACCCTATACCTTTCTCAATAAATCCTCTGCCTCCACTCTCTGATTCATCCCAAACCTCATTCTACCACTCTCTCCTATGCACTACCCTATTTCTCACCCCATCCTTCTTTTAATATGTCCTCTATCTCCCCTCTCTAACTCATCCCAAACTCCTTTCTACTACTATGATCCCCAAAATAACACTGTCTAGACTATTCTCCTCTCTACCCCTCCTTTCATCATCTCAAACCTCTTTTACTATTCAGATCCCCCAAAACACCTTTCTAAACCCTTCCCTCTGACTCTTCCCCCCACACCTCTCCTTTACTCGACCCAAACCTCCTCCTACTTCTTTGGTCTCCAATTAAACACTTTCTAAACCCTTTCTTCTTCTATCCCTCCACTATCCTTTTCAATCCAACTAACAGACTCACATGCCCACGGCTTAATTTAATTTAATACTGTATTTCCCTATACTATTTCACCACTAATACTTTTTGAATTTTTTGAGTTCTGGAGTAGTGTGCTACTCGACAAACAACGCTTAGATGCCTCATCAGGGGTAGTAAATGCTACATAAATACAAACTCTTTCCTCTTTTATCACTCTACTTTCCTTTTTTCCAGTCAAATTACAGACTCACATGCCCACCGCTCAAATTAATCCCATATTTCTTGATACTAATTCACCATTAATCCCTTGTGGGTTCTGGTGTAGTGTGCTACTTGCCAAAATGCACTTCGACACCTCATCAGAGGTAGTAAGCGCTATATAAATGTGATTACAATTACAATTACAATAGTTAATGAACATAGGGCCAGATGTACTGAGCAGTTTCTTGGTCGCAAATGGCCAGATTCAAGGAATCAGGCCATTTGTGACCAAGAAAAAGCATTTTCCTATGTACAAACCCAAATTTGCAATTCAGTAATCTATTTACGAATCGTGAAATGGGCTTGTGACCTTCTATTGGGAAGGGGGGTGCCAAGGGTGCCCCTTCCTAATGGTGACTCGCTGGGGGATGTATGATTGTTTTGTGACCGTGAATGTGGTCTCAAAACAATAACAGTTACTACCAATTTCTATTTGGCGGTAACCCATTTGCAAAAGGAAGGTGGTCCGCAAGTGACCTCTTCCCCTTTGTGAATGCATGAAATTTTTTTTTTCAAGAGCAGACAGTGGTCCAACAGACCACTGCCTACTCATAAACAATGAAACTGAAACTTTTCATTTTTTGCTTTTTAAACGCATCACGTTTTCCTTTAAGGAAAACGGTTGTGTTAAAAAAAGATTGCTTCATTTAGGAGCAATCACAGACATAGTGGTCTGCTGACCCCAGCAGGCCATCATCCCTGTGATTTTTGTGATTCCCAGTGGATCACAAATTGTGACCTAATTCATTAATATTGATGAGGTAGGTCTATTTGCGTCCCACTGGGTATCGCAAAAGAAACCCAATGGAGTTTCGTACATTTGGAATTGAGATTTCCTTATTGCAATTCACAATAAGGAAATCTCAATTCCAAACGTTCACACATGTGGCCCATAGTTTAGTACAGGCCTACCTCAGACTTGCATGATACTCAGAAGTGTACATTCAAATAGGTGGGATCTCCCACTTTCTTCAGAGTATTCAAAGTCAACCATAATTATATCTATTTTATAAGCACTTTCTGAAACTGACCTAAACTATAAAAGATGCCAGATTAATATAAACAAATAAGTAAAATATTAACATTGAAAATAAATAGAAAACAGGCAGTAAATAACTAACATTAAGAAGTAAAGAAAACCGCATGCACTTTCTGCCAAACTGATAGGAATATATACCTTCTAATCTCCCCATGAATCTCCTTAGATCAACAATGGTGAACGCCCCTGTTGTGGAAACAATGTTCACAGTTCATGGGCAGAGTTCTTGGCTTACTTTACCTAGTACAAAAATAATTCTCTCAGTGATAGATATATAGGGCCTCATTATGAGTCTGGCGGTCGCAGTGGCACTCAGACCACTGCTGAAAGGGGTGGTGCGACCGCCCTATTATGACTGTGGCAGAGCCACCACAGTCCAACTGCCGGCACCACCAGGTTGCCGACAGCTGACAGCCTGGTGTGCCGGCAGTCTCAATCAGCCAGGGCAGCACTGCAAGCAGGATTACAAGTCCCCTTTCCACCAGCCTTTGCATGGCTGTCTCCTGGGTGGCAGGACTTCATGGGGGCACCTGCACTGCCTAGGCATTTGACATGGGCAGTGCAGGGGTCCCCATACGCAGCCCCATTACGCTTTTCACTGCCTGAAATACAAGCAGTGTAAAGCGCAACAGGTGCCGTTGCACCCGACGCACTGACACATTGCCACCTGCTCTATTACGAGCCGGAGTCAATGGTGTGGTGTGTTTCCTGCTGGGCTGGCAGGCAGAAGCGCTGTTTCCACCCACCAGCCCAGCAGGAAACTTGTGATAGGTACCGCAGAGGGATGGCTGCATATGCCCGCCAAAATCATAATGAGGGCCATAATGTTTCGCTCCAAAAACATGAGAACTTTACTTGTTACATTCATCACCGAACATTAGGTCACTGTGTGATCGTGGACTTCATTTAGGGTCACCAGGGGTCACAGCTGTCACCTCTGGCTTGTCCCTTGCTACTCGTCGCATTGACTTAGCGATCCGTGGCCCCAGAGGTGGCAAAATCAGTGCCAAGGACACAGGGGTGCCTCGCGTTACAAGAGTCTTGCTCCAACCTCCTTTTCTGTTTATTACATGAAAAGTGAATAAGAATCTGGAAAGGGACCTTTTATGGCATCTCAAGTAAAAAAATATATATATATATGCTTTTCAATCTATGCTATTTTTATGTCGGTGGGTGAGAGAGTTTGGGTGAGAGAGCGTGTATATGTGCAGGCTTGTATGTTAGTATATTGAATAGTGTGCCTGTGTGTGTGAAAGTGAATGGGAAAGTATAGGTGAGTAGGAGTGAGTAAGAGAGTGTGAATGAGTGAGTCAGGGTAAGAGTGAGTGCATCTATTGTGGTGTCATGAGTGTTAAGGTCATGTGACATCACTTCTTGTGGCATCATTATGGTCAAAGGATGTATGATGTCACTTTCGTTACCACTGGCATATTGGTGAATTGATGCCCATGTGTGTGATGTGTTAGACTTGCATGAGCTTGTGAGAAGAATGGTACTCCGGCTGTGCGGATGCTAGTGATAAGTAACCACATTTCACATAATATTGTGGCATGTGGGTAAAGGCAAGTATTAGTACACCTAACTTATATTCATATGCTGTGTATACATAAAATGCAAACCATTCACAAAATATTTACATTAGAACACAGCCTCTTCATGTAACCTACCAAGAAAAAGGAATCACAGCTTTTGGTTCATAAATGGTGATTATTGGTAAAGTTGGCAAAAGAATTAGACACATGCATAACTTAAAGATGGAAATAAAGCAATGCAACAATGGGAGCATTTTTTAGGCGCTTTAGGTTCTCACCCTCTCTAGCAAAGCTTATAGAATCTAAATTTCTACATCAAGTGGGACCATCAAAGATCTGGGATTCTATAATATAAAAATATTGGCCTGCTTGCACTTGGATCCTCAGGAACTTGAGATCAGTACTAGCAGCAGAGCAAAGAACAATGTACACCAATAATTTCACTTTAAATACATCAAATAAGAAATGTAACTATCTTTGAAAAGTTATGGAGAAGTTAATTTGAACCATATAAGCAAGTAATAGTGGAAATCAGAAATCCGTATCCCCTGTTAGTATTTATTATGATAAAGAAATAGAAACAAATTTCAGAACATTTGTCCTTGATGCTTTGACATTACCAGGAAATGTTATACGTATTCTAAAAGACAGATTTAGTGCTAATGTTGAAATAAGAAATGAAATACAGTTAAACTCATGTTCTTGCAATATAGCATACATGTTACTGGATCATCAAAAATATATTCTCATAGACTTACAATTGTTTGGGAGCCAGAGGGAGGATGAGTTCTGATTTCATGCTCTGCCGGTTCTACTAAGACTAAGGCTAAGGGATCCACTGTGGTCCTCTCAAAATAATACTCAAAAACATCGGTTTCATATAAATTGTAATTCTCATATTGCAGGAGTCCTAACTGTGCATGCTCTAGAGTAATTTGGAATGTGCCAACTGACTCAGGTAATTTGCAGAAGCACAGTCCGTTTCTTGAAATATACCAGAACAGTAGGTTCACTGGGAACATTAATGGAAATGGTTTTTGATGAGTTTTGATAAGTTCATGGACTTAATGCATATAATGGTCTGTGGCATAGTTATGCACTAGTTGACTTGTAGGCGCATTTCATGTTATGTAACAGAATGAACATTGAATTTGTATGCAGGTCAGAAATTGACTAAAGTCCTGATTATGAGTTTGGCTGGCTGACCAATTTGTTAAAATCAAAATCTTTTTGTTTGCCCAATTAGAACAACCAGTCTGAAAAAAACTAGCATATACATTTTAAATGGTGAACAAGTTTAATAAATATGAGCATATACTCAGACTTTAAAATGTTCTTTGAAGTAACTGATTATACTTAGTTGCCTGGAGTCAAAGAGGGATGACAATAGTAATACTTCCTAACTGAATCGTACAGTCTTTCTTCTTCACATATATAAGGTGTGACATGAATGTTATTTTTCTGTGAAATAATAATTAGAAAAAAAACAAAGGAAATCATGCCATTAAAACATGCTTTTTTACCAGTTAATGTATCAAAATAATTTCCATATTTTTTTTTTTTTACATTTTATTCCCTATACTCACATGGCACCTCCTATTTCTGACTGTTTCGTGGAAAGTTTGCAAAAAGAAAATGATTTCATTAATTGGGCATAGAGATTGTACTTTTCCAAAGCACATTATTAATTCGTAAACTAGAAGATTTCAGTTGGTCCGGTTTACAGAGTGGGAATTCTCACCTTTTACTTCTATCTTGATACCCTTGAAAGTAGTTTTTATTTATGTTGATAACAGGGACATGGACTTGATTAGACTTTACACTTTTTGATGGTTTTAAAAAAATAAGTGAGACCACTCATGGAGTGCTTTCTTCTCCTACACTATTTCCATATTTACTGGTGCATGGAAAAGGTATACGGTTGGTTATGGGGGTGTATGTCTACAATATTTAGCAGAGAATATTTAATACCTTAATGTCATAGCCAAAATATTGAGAATCAAAATATCAACAGTGTGTATGGAATTTCTATACCTAACTCCACATAAATGTGGAGTTAAGAATCATAAATCTATACTTTCCTATATGTACCCAACTTCTGATATTTTGCCCTTCAATGTTTTGGCTATGATAGTAGGGTATCATGATATTCCCTACTCGATTTTCCAAACGACACCATTATAAGTTACTGTTATTTTTATTAGTACACCTCTACTCTTATGTGCTTTAGTGTTTAATGTAAAGAAAATCATTGCTTCAAACTTTCTAGATGTCTTTCTGGTGGTGCTCCTGTCTCTGTTTGTATTTTTTCATGCACTATTAAAAAATCACTGTCCAGGGAAGGGCTGTATAAATGTTTTGGATAGAAAATGTATGTGTGATCACTTACTATATAGGTACAGCGGATCTGTCAGAGGACTACATCAAGATTTTTCTTTTGGCCAGCAGATTAATTCAGGTTTTCTTAATAGTTGTGTTTTTTAGTATACTATGCATGGAAGAAAAGATTTTGGTGTTGTGAGACAAAGTGTGAGACAAAATATGCACATTTTAAAAATACATTTGATTAAATCCCAAGAAAGCATCTGTTGGAGCATAAAGTAAAGGTCTCAATGGCTGTCATGGACTCTTATTAGCAAAACACCCAGGTTTCCTGGCTGAAATCTTTCCTGGAAGACAGATCCCAACACATTTATCTCCATCCTTTCTCCTCAGCCCCAAAACCTTTTGTTTGTGGAGTACCTCAGGGATCGCCCTTGAGTCCATTGCTTTTTAATCTTTACTTGACAGCTCTGGCCACTTTGATTGAAACTTGGGGTATGAAGGTGTTTTTCTACGCAGAAGATACATAATTGCTGTTTTCTTTTCAGGAGGGCTCTGAGTTAGCACTCCGTATATTTAAGAAATGTCTTAAAGGATCAGCTGCCTGGAAGAAGTATAATTTCCTTAAATTAAATTGGAACAAGACAGGAATTCCTTTTTTCAACTAATGAGATCTTTACCTGTCAAACCTTTAGTGGCCTAAAGAATTAAATCCTCCACTGACTCCTTCTTCATACGCTAAGAACTTGGGTCATGTTTGATTCCTCCCTCTCTTTTGTGGTTCACATAAGACAGATCTCTTTGGCCTGCTTCCTGAAACTTTGAACCCTAAGGAAGCTGTTGCATCTGGTTCTGAAGGAGATGTGCAAAATTGTGGTCCATGCATTGGTAACCTTGCATTTGCACTATGCCAACAACCTCTGTCTGGTTCTGCCAGACTTTTAGACACAGTGGGGCTCATTCATGAGGCCTGTGACTCAGCGCCGTGCAGCAAGTAACTGGCTGCGCTGCCCTGTGCCACTGGGAAAGGGCAGAAATGTGCTGTATTAACAAGATACAGCACACATACAAAGAGGAAAAAACAGAGAGAAATAAAGATATTTCTCACCGCTGCATCATTCTTATGCAACTCCTAAGAGGGTGTAGGAATCTGACACATTACCAGCCTTGTAAGATTCCTCCAGGTTCTATGGGTGTTGTGTGGGAACACCCCAAAAAACACCCATGGAATGCCCCTTTCAAGCAGTGTTATGTATGAAAAGGGTTCATATGTGCAGGGCCATGAAAAACAACCAGAGCATTAAAAAAATGACACTCCGGTGACGCATTGTTCAGCTAGGGCCTCGTAAATGAGTCCCACACACTTCAAATCATTAAGAATGCTGTGGCTAGGTTGATTCCCGAGTTCCTTTCCACCAGCACATTTTGCCCCATCTAAAGCAGCTACATTGGCTTCCATTGGTAAAACAAATTAAATTTAAGCCCTCACTCTAGCCATTAGAGTTCTTATAGGCAAGGACCCTTTCTACCTTAGGAATAGACTGGGCCTATGTATGCAAGAGAGAATGTTGCAGACCAATAAGCTCCGTCTGTTGCGGATCCTAAAATTTCATGAAGCCCAAGTCAGAGGTAGCTCCTTCTCTGTACTTATGGTCAAGCTTATGAACTCCATTCCACAACAGCTATGCAGAGCCCAGTCAGTTGACATTTTTACACCTGGAGGCTTCAGCTGAAGCAGCTGCACAATTAACATATGCCTTTTGATTGATTGAAGTTCGGTTGGCTCGAATTACCATTTAATGCTGAAGTCAAATTGCCTTTCGCCATAGAAACTATTTTTTGGTCCAAGTCTGAGTGCAAGGGTGGTCACCATATAGATACTGTGCACAATTGAATGGTATTTGTATGCTTCATACAGGTTTACAGGTGGAAACACAGGCACATTTCTGATCCTGAATTTGGTGATTACACGCAATGTCATTTCAGCAGATTTCTCTTTGGTGCTCACCATAGATTTCCATGTTATATAGCAATCGTTAAAAACCCAAATACAGAATATTCTCATGCTACCTCTAGATTAAAGCAATTGACACTTTAAGCCACATGGAAGGAATTGGGACCAATATATTTAATTTTTGTACTACAATATGCACTACTTTTGGATGGCAACTCGTTTGCTCTAAGAATAGTGTTGTAAGCAAGTCTCACAAGGAACAATTATATACAAACAGGCTTATTGTCCTTGTACATATGTGAGAACAATATTACAGTAATTCATTGATATTCTGGTTAAATTTAATTGTAACATAGTATAATCATTTCTATCTTTAAGTATGCTTATTATTTATATATAGTCATTAAATTGTAAATAGTTGGAAATGGTACGCTCCTGACTCACCTTAGAATGCGAAGATTAATGGTCTAGCTGGGAGCTCACCTTGGAATGTTGAGTCATTGAGCAGCTGGATGGCCTGATGAGGAGTTCGAAGGAATAAAGTTCTTGTCTTGAAGTGTTGTTTCCTGTCCATCTTTACAACACTTAAATTGGCGACGAGGGTGGGATACTGCACAGGGGGCAGTTGATCTCTTCACCCCTGATGCCGGTGTATGTTAAGAGCGAGCTGATTTCTGAGCCATCCAGCGAGTAACTTTACCTTGGATTGCTGGGTTGCTGAGGTATGCCAGGACATTTTCTGTGGACTGTCTTTTGGCTCTCTGGTGTGCAGAAACATCAAGACTAAGCAGTAAGATGAATTAATAATTGCAGCGTTTTAGACCAGGGACGCTCAACAATCGGGGTTGGATGTGAAGCTGGTTATAGGTCTGACTGGGAGTTGTAACCGTCAGCGAGAAGCTCAACATTTGGTCGGGTGTAGGGGCTGTGTGAAGCTCACCAATGTGAGAGGTACTTAGGCTCAACAGCTGGTGTGGCACCGCAGAGCCATGTGCGAGCCGATTGAAGGAGAGAAGCGTCCGAAGTCAGCGACGCTCTGAGCGGTGTGTTCCTGTGGAGCAATTGCTATAGCTGTGCATAGCGTGATGCTCCAACAACAGTGTCATTAATGCTGTGTTCGTGATTGTAGCCTTGGGTTACGTGCAGCGAGGAGAAAAATGTAAATAAATAAATACATCGGAGTACGAGAGGACCGGCGGCAGTTACTGGAGCGACGGTGCAGCTGAGAGAGCTGGGCGGAGCCAGGACGTCGGAAGTCCTGGTAAATACAAGCGTGAGGCATATTTTTATGGCGCTACTGAGTAGGAAGAACTATTGACTACCATTTTTGTTCCTTCAGAGTGTAATGAGAATTACACGTGTTGTGAGCGAGTGAACATTCTGGGACAAAGTAATATATATATTTTTTTTTCAAGTGACTGGTTGGAAAAATATATATATATATATATATATGTATTTGTAATATTTAACTTGTGATGATTTCAATGTTGATTTGAACTAATAGGCATACTGAACTGTGCAGACATAGGTACTTATTGATTTACGTAGTGGAAGTTTTACAAGTTCCAGTAAATATAACCTAGGTTTAAGAATCAGAAGGAACATAGTAAGGGTATTGGTATCTATTTACACAGACTTTAGTGCAACATGGCTGCTGCCAGCATGAACCAACCCCCGCCATTCCTAAATGAAGTTGGGGAGCCGAGTGTACTTTGGAAGGATTGGATAAAATTGTTCGAATCATATATAATTGCCATTGGGGGTGAGAAATGTTCACCATTACGGAAGCAGCATATCCTATTACATAATCTAGGAATACAGGGTCGGAAGGTTTACGACAACCTACCAGATCCAGAAGAAGAAGGGGAAGAAGGAGAAGAATTGGATGAATATGAAAAAACTCTTAAGAAATTAGAGGATCATTTTGGACTAAGAATCAATGTGGTACTAGAAAGACATAAGTTTTTTTGTAGAGCACAAGGTAAGGATGAAAGAGTATCAAGCTATATAGCTTGTTTGAAGGGTCTGGCAACCACTTGTGATTTTGGTAGCCTTGAGGACTTTGATTAGAGACCAATTAGTTAGATGCACCAATAATAACAAAGTGCAAGAAAAGCTATTAATATTAAACCCTTCGTTAAAGGAGGCAATTGAGATTGCCAAAGGTATTGACCATATGGCAGAGTGTATGAATTTGATTCAAAATACCACGACTGTGGAAGAAGTAAGAGAAGTTAAGGTCAATTCCAAACAGGAATACAGAGAAATGAAACGAGAGGAAGAATGTAAGGTTCAGGAAGTACTGCATAGAAAAAACTCTATAGATAACACAAAAACTAGGTGTTATAGGTGTGGAAATAACAAACATTTGGCACATAACCCAGATTGTCCTGCTAGGAGTTGCATATGCAGAAAATGTGGAGCCAGGGGGCATTATGCAAGGATGTGCAAAGGTGATAAGTGTGAACCGGGAGGTAAGAGAATCGTGCACAAAGTAGGAGATGGTCTAGATTACCATAGTAAATTTGTGTTACAAATGAAGAGCGGTAGTGAGACAAAGAGTATGAATGAAACATACCCTTCATGTGACATTACCTTGGAGGGTGAGAGAGTGAGAGTGTTCGCAGATTCGTGCTCTCCATTTACATTTATAAATTATAGTATGTATGAAAACAATTTCAGGAGGAAAGGATACGTATTGCAACCGGCGGATATATCCCCAGGCAGGTATAACAACAATCCCATACCATTGAAAGGAATGCTGAATTTGCAGATAACATTCAAGGATAGGCAGATTAAGGGTAAAGATTATTTTACTAGCAAGGGATCCAATCTTCTCGGATGGAAACATCAAAAAGAATTAGGTATACAGCTTGACCCTAATTTAGAAGAACCTGAACTGGTAGTGGAAAATTCCAGTAGGGACCATGCAATATGTAAAGAGTTCCCTAATGTATTTGATGACAGACTAGGCCGGTTGATTGACTACCAGCACAAGATTATTGTGAAAGATGGAGCAATCCCTGTCTCTCACAAAGTGAGATCCATTCCATTCCTCATGCGTGAACCTTTGAAACAGGAGCTGTGTAGATTGGAACAACTGGGCGTGATTGAACCAATTGAGAGTTCATTATGGCTAGCTCCCATTGTAGTGGCCTGTAAACCTAATGGGAAAGGTATACGCGTATGTGTGGATCTGAGGGATTTAAATGCAAACATTTGGGTGGAAAGATTCCCCTTACCCAGGATGAATGAAATGTTGAGTACAATGGGCCCGGCAAAAGTTTTTAGTGTTATTGACCTTTCCTCAGCGTACCACCAAGTTGAGTTACACCCCTCTTCACGTTCGCTCACCTCGTTTATCACACCGTTTGGTGCTTTCAGGTATTGTAGAACGCCGTTTGGGTTAGCGTCTGCAGTGGCTGTTTTCCAACGAATTATGCAAAATATCCTGAAAGACATCAACAATGTCCTATGTTTCCAGGATGACATGTTGATTTACGGCAACAGCAAACAACAACATGATGACACTCTAAGGGAGGTGTTCAAAGTTTTGTGTCATGCCGGAATGACTATTAAAAAATGAGAAGTGCTGTTTTGGGGTAGAGTCTGTCGAATATCTGGGACATAGAATCACGAAGGATGGGGTCCATCCCAAATATGACTTAGTGGAGGCAGCAAAAGAAGCTGTAGCTCCTACAAATAAACAGGAACTTAGATCTTTCTTAGGTCTGGCTGAATATATGGCCAAATTTGTACAAAACTTTGCCATGGTTACGGCACCCATGAGGAAGCTCTTGAAAAAAGATGTGCAATTTGTATGGGATGTAGAATGTCAATAAGCATTTGACAAGATCAAGGAAGCAATAATTAGATCACCACATTTGGGAAATTTTGATTCCAATCATAAAACTTGGGTGACCACGGATGCCAGTGGCCAAGGTTTGGGAGCAACTTTATCCCAATATGTTAATGGTCAAGAGAGGATTGTTGCCTTTGCCTCTAGAGCATTGTGTGGAGCAGAAGGGAACTACTCGACCATTGAAAGGGAGACGTTAGCCTGCTTTTGGGCTGTGAATCATTTAAAATTTTTCCTTTGGGGTTTGCCATTCACAATAAGAACTGGCAATAAACCTTTAGTCAATTTGTTTACCACTCAGGGTAGAGAACGTGCCAATACTCCTCGTATTGCGAAGTGGATGTTAGGCCTTGAAAGCTATAATTTTGAGGTGGTATATGTTCCAGGTAGTAAGAACACAATAGCTGATTACCTGTCCAGGTCCATGAAGCACAATACAGAAGATGCTGACGAGCAGGAGTATAGAAAGGAAACATCTAATCCTGAACCAGTATTATGGGTGGAACTGGCAATTCTAACTAAGGAGGAATGGGTAAAGGAAACTAGGGAAGATTAGGTACTGCATCTACTGAGAGGAAAGATTATCAATGGGTGGCCAAATAAATTAAAAGACGTGGAGGTTGACCTTAAGGGATACTGGGATATCAGACCGGAACTCCATATCTCTCATGATTTAATCATGAGAGGGGAGAGAGTCATACCTCTGGAGAAATTGTGGAACAAACTTATAGAGTTAGCACATGAAGGTCATTTAGGGAGGAGCCTGACGAAAAACAAATTGAGAGCTACGTATTGGTTTCCAAAAATGGATGGGTTAGTAGAGACCTCTGTGAGGGAAGGTACAGCGTGTGCACTGAGTGACAAGACCAACTTTACACGCAAGGCTCCATTGTCACCCATGAGTGTGCCAATTAAACCGTGGGACAAACTAGGTTTGGACATTTAGGACCAATGAATCACCTAGGATGCAAGGGACGATATGTTTGCGTCTTGATTGAGTATCAATCTCATTGGACAATATTAAAAATTGTAAGTCAAAGCACGACAATGAATGTTGTCCATTTTCTAACTGAATCTTTTATGAGTGAAGGAGCCCCCAGCACATTAGTGACAGACAATGGTGTGCAATTTACATCTGATGCTATGAAAGTTTTCTTGAAAAACTGGGGCATTTGTCATTTCAGGACCGCCTTATATAACCCTAAGGCAAATGGGTTGGTTGAAAGAATGAATAGAATGTTCAAGGAATGTATTCAGAGAGCGAGTGTGTCAGGCAAGCCGTGTGAGGGTGCGCTAAGACAAATGTTATGGGCCTATCACACCACACCTAATGCAGTCACAGATGTATCACTATTCCAATCCTTGAAGGGTAGACATCCTGGTACCAAACTAAATCCTAACTGGTTGAAGGGAGGTGAGCAAGTACGCGAGCAGAGGGAAGTGACTGCTGAACTTGTTAAGCATAAACAGGAAAAATATAGGAATTGGTACAATGATAAATTTGGCACTAAAGGCAAGTTATGGCAAGTAGGACAAAGGGTGAAGGTCAAGCTCCCTGATCGGTTGCAACCTGGAAATAGTAAATTCTCAGACCCACTCAGAATCAAGGAAATTTTTTAAAATGTTGTCAGATTAGAAGATGGTAGATGCTGGAGCATGGATAGTATAGTGAGCCATCAGGAGTTGAAGAACGATGAGAAAGGAAAGTCAACTGCGGGAAACGAATCCTCTGATCCAGCGGACAGCAACCAACGATGTAACACTCGGATCAGAAGAAGCCCTGCATGGTGTAAGGACTTTATCTTCTCTCATTAAGGAGGGGAGATATGTTGTAAGCAAGTCACACAAGGAACAATTATATACAAACAGGCTTATTGTCCTTGTACATATGTGAGAACAATATTACAGTAATTCATTGATATTCTCGTTAAATTTAATTGTAACATAGGATAATCATTTCTATCCTTAAGTATGCTTATTATTTATATATAGTCATTAAATTGTAAATAGTTGGAAATGGTACGCTCCTGACTCACCTTAGAATGCAAAGATTAATGGTCTAGCTGGGAGCTCACCTTGGAATGTTGAGTCAGTGAGCAGCTGGATGGCCTGATGAGGAGTTCGAAGGAATAAAGTTCCTGTCTTGAAGTGTTGTTTCCTGTCCATCTTTACAACAATTAGGAATGTGTATCAGACAACATTCATTGTTGACTAGCATGCACTACTAATCAGGTGACTATATAATCTTTTTTTTTTTTTTAAGTTGAACTTTAAGAGACATGTTACTTGTTAATTTATTAAAAATACAATCATCATTGAATAATGTTTCTGAATTTAGCTTTTCATGACCGAATACCTGTCACAAAAACACTAAAGAAGAACATATCTATCAATGTAACAGTGTCTTGTGAACAGAAATGATGTTCGAGCATTGAGTATTTGTAAGGTTATTAACTAAAGAACATTTATTAACTCTTGCCTGCACAACTTTTTGATTTTTATTTCTGTAATGCATGTTGTCGTTATTCATGATAGATGTTTTAAACTGCATTTTCATCAGGATTCCAGAACTAAATGACTAGGGATGAAATGAGAAAGATATGTTTGAATATAATTACATTCAAATGTATGTCTGCTACCTGAATCGCAATGGTACAGCATCTCTCTTAATAAATTCGGAGTAAAACACGTTTCCTTTTCATCAATGGGCAATTTACCTCTCGGAAAGCAATATACACGTGAAGTGAAGCCAAGATCACTGAAAAAATATTGCTCAAGAGAAAATTTACATTGCAGACAACGAGATTTTCTGTTAATGATTTGAGAGGAGAATTCGAAGCGGTGAGGCTGAAAATGTGAAAAGTGGATGAATGGTCTCCTGCACATTTATGTAAGATCGGTTTACCCTTCCTGCTGAATGTAATGTAAACACGTTTTGTTTGATTTATAAGACATGCCAGTTGAGGGATGATGTCCAGAGCCAGTAGCTATGCTGCACTACATCTTCCCAATAAATCAGGGAAGCGTAGCAACGCCATTGAAAACAAAGGGTTAATAATAATAAACTCCAGCAATATTTGTGCAGTGAAAAACATAAACAAAAGGTCACTTTTAGAACCGTTACCATCTGTGCCCGGTGTTGACTGACATGATGATCAGAAATGGAATAAAGTGGTATGTGTGTTTTTTTAATGTACTTCATGTCCATATTTCCCTTTGTTTGATATCAGTTTTCATGCACCGATATAAATGTGGTACTAACCTACATCTGTAAGAGGGGTTATATTTAAATTGAATAAGCTCCACTTTGGAAAATGTTTGACAAAACAGGTGGGTGCTACTTTATGAACGGAATAAGTGGGGCTTGCAACTAAGAAGGTGAACAGTCGAGCAACTTGCAATTGCAAGTTTTTAAAATCATGCAAACTTCGTGGAGGGGAAAGTTTGGAAAATTTAAAAACAAAATAAAACAGGTTGCTTCAGTTTCTCTTTGTTCCAGTGACAAACCATTCTCACATAAGGCAGCGTCCCTTAAGTTATAATTGTAAAAAATTGATCCTTTGGTCATTACTATTTCAAGCAATTATACTGAATTATATTGAAACCCTATTTTCTTCTCTTCATCCATCTTTGATCAATCAATTCTTATCTGGGCAATATTTGTGAGGAAAATTCTTAGAGGAGATATTCTGGCAGCCCTGCCAGGAAGACGGCACCATCATAGTGATTTGACAAACAGGCCTGCCAGGTTTTTGGAAGCAGTGTAAAACCGAATTGCAGAACGGCAGGTACACCACTGAAAAAATGACATGCATCTGACAATTGGCTTTGGGAGGCCCACTGGAGGGTTTGTAAAACTGTGTGGAAATTAAGTGTGGAATTAAGTGCATACCCACCTGAGAGAGAGAATTCACGCTACTGGACTTTAAATCCCAGCATGCATTAAAATGACTCACTGAAGATGCTCACCTGAGGGCAATAATTATAATTGGCATGTGATTTAAGGCTCAGTGAGCGCATGTGCAAAATTCATATTTTCAGCCTGTGACCAAGGGATGTGGGGGCCCGAAACACGTCAGGCAAGGATAGAAGTATTCCAAATGTCAAAGTCGGATTAAGAAAAAGTCTTGTAAATACAAGAGTTCGTCACTTCAGCAGCAGCTGCAAAATCTCAAATTACCTATATTTGCTGAAGAAGTGTGCAGGATGAATTCTGTTTTTTACAGATGGATCTAAAGACCAACATAGGCCAGGACAAATACGCAAAAGAGGAAGAGAAGAAGGTGTCAAAGGAGAGGGGGACAGGGAAAAAGGAGAACGTGGAGGACAGAATAAGGTGAATACAAGGAACAACAAGAAGGAGTAAAAAAAGTAACAACTATGATAAAATTATCCGGGGAAGTATTGACAAAAGCAGAGACAAAGAGTTTGAGTTTGGATTACCGTATTGTACAGAATCATGCTTTGATTATGCGCAAAGTAGGATTGGACTTATATACGTTTGTAAGAAAATGTAAATCGATAAAGATATTCAAAGAAAATAAGTACAAAAGGAAACAAAGGAAGAGTGTTCTAATTGACGGTGTGAATGTACCAAGAACTAATTTGTTAGTATCTGATATATAAGAATTAGTCACTTGACAGGAGAAAGTACCTATTGAGAAGATGTTACCCTTGGATGACCAATTGACATACCAAGTTAAATGGATGTATGATAATTAATACACATCTATTATGAGAAATTGCTGAAATAACATTGTAACAGAATGGGTGGCAGACATACAAGCACCATTAAGGACGAGTGGATAACAAATATAAGAGGTGAATAGTCACTAAATTTAGAAAATTAATCATTAGAAAGTAATAATGAATTTGAGTGCAATATCAAATCAGAAATGTGTTACTTCTGATGACAGACGCTCAAAAAATATCAAATATGCAATGATAAAGATCCATTGTATATAAGTGATAGATATGTTGTTTAACCATTCTGTGATGGCGACCATCCAAGTAATAGTGGAGTTGTCCTTTATTGTTCCTATGCACTGTGTTATGGTGATTCACATTGGGTATCTTTATTTGATTGAAAATGTAAGGCATAACCGAGGTGACCAAGGCACAAGTTGAAATGTGTTGTCAATTTTTTAACAAATAAATGTACTTTGAGATATCGCTGTCTCTGTGGGAATGTCAAACTCTTTTGTATTTACAAGCGTTTTTCTCGTTTGATGTGGAATACGTGTGGCAGATGCGTTGGCGGCATCTCCGGTGTTTGCGAGGAGGCCAGCACTATAACATAGCAAAAAGGAAAACAAATAAAAATTATATGTATATATATATATATATATATATATATATATATATATATATATATATATATATATATATATATATATATATATATATATATAAACAAATTGTTCCTCCTTATAGCGCGCTATTCCATGCTGGTGCAGTTGTGAGGAATGGACCTTTCCTCCCACAATTCCAAAACAAACAGTTCATAACAACTGCAAAACTGCACCCCAGGAGGAAGAATGTTCTATTTTCTTTATTTGCAGTAAAAAAAAGTCACCATCCATCACCACTGATGCGTTTCGACCTACTGGTCTTGATCACAGTAACTTAGTCTCCTTTCATTGTCTCTTATTTATAGTGTCTCTCCTACTACCCCGGCCAATGCATTGTTTGTGGGCAATGTTGTCTATTAAAAATGAAAGTAATTTTCAGGTTAAAAACAAAAGGGTTCCATCACCATAAATATACAAAATTATAAAGAATTACACCTCCATATGTGCAGAAACCATCAAAACTGAAGGTATTAATCACATATATCTCTAAATCAATCCGAAGTGGGGGGAAATTATTTTTGATATCCGATAAGATTGTTTATCTCATTACTATAATCCTACTTACAGATAAATATACATGTAAACTTGATATTTACTTATCGCAAATTACTACGTTAAAACATAGATCTCCTTATTGATATACAGATTTCCCATTAGTGTAGCACTGTAAGTACGCTAGTTATTGCCTTTATCAATATTTATACATGAACACCGTTAAGGCAGACATTATTCCTCCTCAGTTCATAGATAATAACGTAGTTCCTCATCCCCATTGAGATCCCTCGGACTCCTAGTTCTTAACTGTATTATAAAACGTGACTCCAAACGTCTCAATTTCAACTTTCTATTGCCTCCTCTCTAATTACTATCATCAATTGCAATTCCAAAAAATCTCATATCTGTCCAGGTAGCTCCATCATGATTCATTAGGTGTTTAGCAATAGCATAAATTTGGTCCTTGTTTTGAACAGCTCTAATATGTTCTAAAATGCATTGTTTTAGGGGACAGATTGCACTACCCACATAGCGTAGACCACACATGCATTGAATTATATATACTACATAGTTGGAGTTACATGTGATTCTTTTGTTAATTATTACCTTCTTACCACCAAAGTCTTCAAACTCATTCATGTTGATGCATGCTTTGCATTTGTCACAGCACACAAAGCCAGTCGTTTGGATTGAGAACCAGTTTGGTTGTTTTGTAAGCCGAAAATGACTAATAACCAAGAGATTTTGCAGAGACAAAACTTTTTATAGGTAATCAATGGTTTGTCACCCACCAATTTACCCACATCCGGGTCCTTTCTTATAACATCCCAATACTTATTCAAGATTTTCGAGATCAAATGGCTCTCCTTGCTGTATGTCATAATAAGTCTTATGGTTGAGTCTTCCTGAGATTTCGCCTTAATAGGTTTATTCAATATTTCCTCTCTAGTTTGAGCTCTTGCTTTTAATTCTCCAGATCTAATTTCTTTATTTTTATACTTCCTCTGAAGAAATCTCTGTTTCGTCTCAGTGAACATTTGTTCCATTGCTTGTTCCATAGAGCAGTTCCATTTCATCCTAATGAATTCTCCATAAGGTATGCTCCTTTTAAGTGGTATTGGATGGAAACTTTCCCCATGCAAAATACTATTAGTAGATGGTTCTTTCTGAAATAGGGTTGTCTCAATGCGATTGTTCTCTACGTATACCATCACGTCCAAAAATTGGACACACTTGTCACTCATATTACACTTAAATTGAAGGCCCATATTGTTTTGATTACGTTTTTCAAAGTATCGCATGAATTCTTTTTCTGTCTCATTCCAGATGATAAAAAGATCATCTATATATCTTAGCCAGATTATTGCCTTCTTCGTTAGTTCTTCATTGCTTCCTCCCCATGCTACATGTTTCTCCCACCAACCCATAGTAAGGTTGGCGTAGCTAGGTGAAAAGGAGACACCCATTGCTGTCCCGCGGCCCTGGGAGTAAATTTGGGGATTGAATAGGAATATGTTGTTATTCAGACATAAGTCTATCATTTTCAATAGCATTTGTGAATGTTTCAATTGACTAATGTCACGTTGTTGTAAGAAATAATGCACTGCTTTCAATCCCATTTAATGGTTAATAGATGTATAGAGAGATACCACATCAATGGTGACTAGTTTACATCACTCTTCCCATCCAATATCTGTAAGAATCCTCAAAAAATCCCCTGTGTCCTTAATATAGGAGCTTAGATTTTGAACTAACGGTGCCAAAAAATAATCCACATAAGTAGAAACTTTTTCATATAATGCTCCACAACTGGAGACAATTGGATGTCCTGGCGGGTTTTCCAAACTTTTATGTATCTTTGGGAGAAAATATATTGTGGGGAAGGTGGGGTTTTCATTTTTAAGGAACGCTCTTTCACCATCATTTAACAAGCCCTCTTCATACCATAGATCCAGATGATTGTTCAACTCTAAGATCAATTCATTTATGGGATTTCTTTGCAATTTCAAATAGTGATTTTTATCATTAAGTTGTCAACATGTCTCCTGCATGTACTGGTTCTTGTCCATAATCACTATGGCCCTCATTACAACATTGGCAGTAAAAGCCGCTTACCGCAGTGCAGAAGACCGCCAACACACCGCTGCAGCCGTGGAATTCCGCCACAGCTATTATGACCCACAGTTCGGAATCCGCCAAAATTCAGACACCCACACAAGTCCGCCGCACCAAAGGTCAGTGATAAACTGGCAAAAACAAAACCTTCACCGTCACGCCAACAGAAATACGCCCACACTATCACGACACACGAATCCACACGGCGGTCTTTCAACCAGGGTATTCCATTGGCGGTACTCACCGCTGCGCTCAAAATACACACACTCTTACAAAACACAGCCACATTGGACAATTCCAAATACACACACCTGATACACATACACACACCACTCCCACACACTCAATACACTATAAAACACACACCCACATCACCCACAAACCCTTACGACAACATATCACGAACGAAAGCCAGAGAGAGACACCAACATTAACAACACTAGCATCCACAGGAACACAATACCATCACCCACATAACTTCCACGCACCTCACACAACACCCCACTACATATCAGCACACTTACCACACCACCCCACACATCACCTACACCACCCCATGGCACGGCAAAGACACCCCAGGTTCTCGAAGGAGGAGCTCAGGGTCATGGTGGAGGAAATCGTCGGGTAGAACCACAGCTATTTGGATCAAAGGTGCAGCACACCTCCATTGCAAGGAAGATGGAGCTATGGCGAAGAATAGTGGATAGGGGAAACGCAGTGGGACAACACCCAAGAAATCGGGACGACATCAGGAAGAGGTGGAACGACCTAAGGGGGAAGGTGCGTTCAGTGGTCTCCAGACACCACTTGGCGGTTCAGCGGACTGGCAGCGGACCCCCACCACCTCCTCCACAGCTAACAACATGGGAGGAGCAGGTCTTGGCGATTCTGCATCCTGAGGGCCTGGCAAGAGTAGGTGGAGGAATGGACTCTGGTAAGTCAAAGCTTTACTATTACATCCCCCACCCTACATGCATGCCAGCACATACCCCCACACTCACCCCCATCACTCCTACTCCTCACAAATGTCCCACTATCACAAACCACACATCCCAACACCAAGCCCTGCATGCAACACCAAAGCATGGACACCCATCACTAAAGCATGCCCACTGCACATACCCATACACCCCCCTAAACCATCATCACACAAGGTCCCACACAGGAATGCTAGCACTGGTTTACATGGTCACCCACCTATTGCACCCCTTGACACACACAGATGCAATAATCATGCCTTTATACCCCTGCAGGACCCCTACCCAACGTCACCAGACATGAAGGTCCACACATGTCCACACCACCAACAGAAGAGGCCCACAGTGATGACAGCACCTCTGTCCAACTGGATCTAGATGACCAGCCCGGCCCATCGGGGACCTCAGGACAGTCGGTTCCCCACACCCAGTCACAGGCCACTACAGAGCTTTCCCCCTCTGGAAACACCAGCACAACCCACCCAGCAGGCCCATACCTCCGTCCCTAGGACACTTCAATCAGCAGTGTGTCCACCACTACAGGGAACCCAGGCTAACCCACCACCCCAACAACAACAGGGACCTGGGGGCAGTGGTAGTGGACACACAGTCCAGGGAACGGAGGCCCAGGAACACATGGGAACTGGGAGGGCTGCTGTGCGACAGGGGGCGGACAGGCCCAGGGAACTCACTCTCCACAAGGCCCTCTCCTCCATCATGGGAGCCTACAACCACTCCCAGGAGACGATGGCAACGGTACTGGCCAAGTTTCAGGAGACCCAGCACCTGCAGGAGGAACAGTATATGGGCTTCAGAGAGGAACTCAGAACCATCAGTTCCACCCTGGGCACCATCGTAGGGGTGGTGAAGGAAGTACTCAACACCAGGAGGGACACTGTGGCACTACAAGGGGCCCCTGACACTAGCCTGGACGATGAACTGCCCACCACCTCCGCCGGCACTAGTGGACAGAAGGCACTGCCACAGGACCACCACACCAGCACCCCACCCCCTGCAGAGGGAGAACCACCTCGCAAACGGTCCCTGAGATCCAGGAACAAGACAGGGAACAATGCCAAGATCCCCGCCAAGAAATGAGACCACCCTGATTGTCATTCTACTGTCCCACTTTGTCACCCTGTCCATCCTTAAACTGTCCCAGCTCCACTTCCTATGCCCATTTGGGCAATGTACCTGTGAGACTGATAGACTGGACTCTGCCATGGACATTCCTCCGCCATCACCCCTCACCATTTTGCTACCCCCTCCAATTTTGAGCACTAAAATAAACAACCTTAAATCACAAAACAATCTGGAGTCTGTCTGTGATTTTGGAATACTGTATTAGCAATAACTGTGGCAAAAAGCTCTTTCATTTGTAATGTCAACATACCTATGTCATACAGCTCTAGTCCATGAAGAATCAAAGCAGATGTCACACTGTGGGACCCAGATCTGTGAAATCGTAAGGGAAAGTGACAACTCAGTGACCATACACTGGGTGAAAAAGACAGACAGTAGAGAGGTAGTAGTGTATAAGTGCATGTAGTAGGCAGGTTTGTATTCTTACCTGTGTTTCACTGGAAATATTGCTGGATCACTAAGTCCCTGTTGTCCATGTCTTCTTCCTCAGCTTCCTCGTCTTCACTGTCCACAGGCTCCACACCTGCAACAACACCGCCATCTGGACCATCCTCCTGCAGAAAGGGCACCTGTTGTCGCAAAGCCAAGTTGTGAAGCATACAGCAGGCCACGATGATCTGGCACACCTTCTTTGGTGAGTAGAATATGGATCCACCTGTCATATGGAGGCACCTGAACCTCGCCTTCAGGAGGCCGAAGGTGCGTTCGATCACACTCCTAGTTCGCCTATGTGCCTCATTGTAGCGTTCCTCTGCCCTTGTCCTGGGATTCCTCACTGGGGTCAGGAGCCATGACAGGTTGGGGTAACCAGAGTCACCTGCAAATGGCGAGGGACAACTGTTAGACACACACTAACCTGGAGGGATATCCCCAGACCCAGACAACCATTCCCACTGATTAGCTTCCAGGTGCTCACCTAATAGCCACACACAGTGCCTCTGGAGTTGACCCATCACATAAGGGATGGTGCTATTCCACAGGATGTAAGCGTCATGCACTGAGCCAGGAACATGGCATTCACATGGGAGATGTACTGGTCAGCCAAACATACCATCTGTACATTCATCGAATGATAACTTTTCGAGTTTCTGAACACATGTTCACTCCTGTGGGGGGGGACCAAAGCCACATGTGTCCCATCAATGGCACCTATGATGTTGGGGATATGTCCCAGGGCATAGAAATCACCTTTCACTGTAGGCAAATCCTCCACCTGAGGGAAAACGATGTAGCTCTGCATGTGTTACAGCAGGGCAGCCAACACTCTAGACAACACGTTGGAAAACATAGGCTTGGACATCACTGATACTACGGCCACTGTTGTTTGAAATGACCCACTTACAAGGAAATGGAGCACTGACA
The DNA here is from genome assembly GCF_031143425.1 of Pleurodeles waltl. Classification (NCBI taxonomy): domain Eukaryota; kingdom Metazoa; phylum Chordata; class Amphibia; order Caudata; family Salamandridae; genus Pleurodeles; species Pleurodeles waltl. Next base: position 318,375,079 of record NC_090451.1, on the reverse strand, counting down.
GCACCTGCACTTGAGGGGGGATTCCTGTGGGATGGCGGATAGCTGACATCAGGTCTGGCTCCAGCTGAGTACACTGTTCCTGGATTGTGGCACGGTCAAACCTGTATGTGATTATCACATATCTTTCCTCCATTGTCGACAGGTCCACCAACTGCTGGTACACTGGAGGATGCCGCCATCTCCTCACATGTCCCAGCGGACGGTGCCTATGAAGGACAACAGTGAGCACAGAGTCAAACAACTCAGAGGTGTGTACCCACAGCTTACACAGAACACCATTCATACTCAAAAAGTGGCCTATATGTGTGTTGAGTCTAGCCCTAGGTATGTGTGACGCAGTTGAAAATGAAGCCATGTGGGCTCCTGAAATGGCAGCTGCCTGACCTCTAAAGTGAGACAATGGGATGTGAGGTAACTCCGCTGGCGTTGTACACCCTCGCGTTAGGCGGTCGAAGACCGTGGCGCAATGGTGCATTGGTTAACATTGGACCCTATGGGTCCCAGGAGCCAATGACGATGTACGCCGGCGGTGACGATACGCTCCGCCGCGGACGTGACCGCCATTTTCTATCTGTTCAATCACTCGATACCTGATCTTCGACAGGAGAGGACCTACACTGCAAGTGCTGTTGTGACCTCGGTCTGAAAGAGACAATGGCTTGAGTGTCTGGGGAAAGGGCCCCTGCCTTCACATCGGAGGAGTTGGAGAAACTCGTGGATGGGGTCCTCCCCAGTACACGCTACTCTACGGTCCTCCAGACAAACAGGTAAGTACACTGGGAGCATAATGTATGGGCTATGCCTGTGTGGAGAGGGGTGGATGAAAGAAGGAAGGGGGGAGAGTGCAGCGTGCCTGAAACAATGGTGAGTGCATGTGCCACATGGCAAGGGTAGGGATGGGGGCCAATCACTTTGACGGTGCAGTTGGTAATACATTTCTCTTCCCCCTGTACAAATCATGTAGGTCAGCGCCCACAAGAAAAAACATATTTGGCGTGCCATCGCCAAGGGCGTCCGGCCCTTGGGGGTCTACCACAGACGTAGCACCCACTGCCGGAAAAGATGGGAGGACATTCGCCGCTGGAGCAAGAAGACGGCGGAGGCTCAGCTGGGGATGGCCTCCCAACATGGGAGGGGTGCCCGTCGCACCATGACCCCCTGATGTTCAGGATCCTGGCAGTGGCGTACCCAGAGTTGGATGGGCGCTTGAGGGCATCACAGCAGCCACAAGGGGGTGAGTACACTCTCATCCTGCTGATTTTGCGCGCAGTGGAGGTGTCTGGATGGGGGAGGTGGGCTGTGGGTTTACCTAGGCCAGGGCGAGTTTAGTAGGCAAGGTCCCTCCATAATGCAGGCCATGTGGCACGCCACCCCACCTGTATACAGTGCCAAGTACACCTAGTCATGCTCCTGTGTCATTCATGTGTGCAGATGTCGTCCATAGCCTTGTAGGCCATTTCCCAGGAATTGAACAGTGGAGCCCAAGAGCGTGGCGTAGTGCAGGGGGCTTCTGTGTCTGTCGTGTCCGACCAACGGTAGCGGTAATGCAAGCACTCAACATGTGTTACTTCTGTCGTCCCCCCCCCTTTTTGTGGTCTCCCTGTTCTTGCGTGCATTAGCATCACCAGGCAGAGGAGCAGTGGCACCGGAGCACGAGGGAGCTGCAACACACATGGCCATGGAGGGCTACTCTACGGACTCAGAGGGCGAGGGGAGCTCCATGGCGGGGCCAGGAGCTGAGACCAGTGACACAGACTCATCCTCTGATGGGAACTCCCTTGTGGTGGCGGCAACATCTGAGCCCCCCCATCTACAGGTACAGCCGCCCTCCCAGCAGCCCCTCAGCCTTCGCCCTGTGCCCGCTCACCTGGGAGGGTGAGCATCACCTTCGCCCCAGGCACCTCAGGCCCTGCCCCAGTCACCCCTGCTGCCCTCAGTGAGGAGGCTATTGACCTCCTCAGGTCCCTCACTGTTGGGCAGTCTACCATTTTGAATGCCATCCAGGGTGTAGAAAGGCAGTTGCCACAAACAAATGCATTCCTGGAGGGCATTCATTCTGGTCAGGCAGCTCTTCAGCGAGCTTTTCAGACTCTGGCCTCAGCACTGATGGCAGCCATTGTCCCTGTCTCTAGCCTCCCCCCTCCAACTTCCTCCACCCGGACCCAATCCCCTGTACCTCAGCCTATCCCAAGCACACCTACAGACCAGCATGCACACACCTCAACACACAAGGGAAGCTCAGGCAACATAAGCACCACACATCCCACAGGCACTCACGCAAGCATCACACACATGCAGACACACCAACATCCACTGCCTCCACTGTGTCCCCCTCCTCCTCGTCTCCCTCCTCCCTCCCTGTCTCGTCTACACTCATACCTGCATGCCCTACCTCTACAACCACTACGTCCCTCTCCAGCACACCCACCACCACACCCCGCTCACGTGCAGTCACCACCCCCACTACCATTCACACGTCCCCTGTGTCCTCTCCCAGTGTGTCTGTGACGCCCCCTACGAAGATACACAAACGCAGGCACACACCCACCCAACAGCCATCCACCTCACGACAGCCTCCAGCGCATGCACCTTCACCCAAAGTCAGCAAACAACCACCTCCTACAACCACAACCTCTTCCTCCACTCCCAAACCCCCTCCAGCTACCCGTCCCAGTGTGTCAAAAAACTTTTCCTGTCCAGCCTTGACCTCTTTCCTACACCTCCCCCACCCCGTCCGTCTCATAGGTCCCGAACTAGCACCTCAGCCACAACATCTCCGGAACCAGTGGTGCCTGTAGTCACCGTAATCTGGAGTGCACCAGCCACCAGGGGAGCCAGTGTGGCACGGAGCCACAGCACAGACAGTCCCCCACCTGTGAAGCATCAGAAGTTGGCCAGTGCCCGGCGGAAGAGGGGGAAGACTCCAGCCACCAAAGCCGCTCCCAGCACAAACCCAGCTGCCCAGGAGGCCACCGCCAGCACAAGCCCAGCTGCCCAGGAGGCCACCACCATCACCAGCCCAGCTGCCCAGGAGGCCACCACCAGCACAAGCCCAGCTGCCCAGGAGGCCACAGCCAGCACAAGCCCCGCTAGGCCATGAAGGACCGCCACCAAAAGCCCAGCTGGGCCATTAAGGACCGTAGCAAAAGCCCCTCTGGGCCATGAAGGACCGCCAGCACAAGCCCCGCTGGGCCATGAGGACCGCCAGCAGCTGAGTCCCTGCAATGGAGACCGCCGTCTCAAGCACCGCTGAACAGGGCACCGCCGTCTCAAGCACCGCTGAACAGGGCACCGCCGCCCCAAGCACTGCTGAACAGGGCACCGCCGTCTCAAGCACCGCTGAACAGGGCACCGCCGACTCAAGCACCGCTGGACAGGGCACTGCCGACTCAGGCACCGCTGGACAGGGCACCGCCGTCTCAAGCACCTCTGAACAGGGCACCGCCATCTCAAGCACCGCTGGACAGGTCACCGCCATCTCAAGCACCGCTGAACAGGGCACCGCCACCTCAAACACCGCTGGCCCATGAGCACCAAGGGCACTGATGCTACTGAGTCCGTCACGGGCAGGATGAAGCACTCTGGGCACAAGGCCCCCTCCAGAACCAGTGGAGATATACATCCACTACCTCTGTCCTTAGCAGGATGAAGCACTCTGGGCACAAGGCCCCCTCCAGAACCAGTGGAGAGATCCATCCACTACCTCTGTCCTTAGCAGGATGAAGCACTCTGGGCACAAAGCCCCCTCCAGAACCAGTGGAGACTGTTATCCACTTGAGAGACTGTGGCTTTGCACTCCCCAGGATAAATCACTGGGAAAGCCACCCACTGTATAGACTTGAGAGACTGTGGCTTTGCACTCCCCAGGATGGAACAGTGGGCAACCCACCCACTGTATAGACTTGTGAGACTGTGGCTTTGCACTCCCCAAGATGGAACAGTGGGCAAGCCACCCACTGTAGAGACTTGAGAGACTGTGGCTTTGCACTCCCCAGGATGTAACAGTGGGCATGTGGCCCCCTCGTGGATTTGGCGTTGTGCACTCAACCGGCTGAGGTGCCCCCCCTTCCCATCCCCCTGAGGTGCCTGTTTAGTTGCTGTCTGATGCCCCTGCAGTGTTCTCTCCGTCATGGTCAGGGATCTTGTGTGGGCCTCGCCCATACCGTGTGGGCCCAGTGTTCCATGGACTTAATTGGAGCACTACCTGGACTACTATGCTTGGTATATATTTTGTAAATGGTGTATATATATATTTTTGCCTACTTGATTTTAATATATTACAATGGTTACACTCATTGTCTATTGTCTTTGCATTCTTCCGGGGGGGGTTGGGGGTCATAAATGTGATATATTAATATGCATTAGTGTGTGTGTTGTAGTGGGTGTGGGTGGGGCTGGTGTGTGTTGCGTGTGTGTGTCATTCTCTTTTCCCTCCCCCCTCCCCTGTGTTGTAGGTGCAGTACTCATCGTGGTCTTCCCCGCCGGTGTTCGTGCTCCTGGTAGAGGAGCAGGAAGACTATCGCAGGTAGAATTTGGAATTCTTGGTCCATGGTGTCATCGTTCCTCGTGGGGTTTGTAGAGGTGAGCGTTTTGCCTTCGGAATTCCTGTTTCCACTGTGTTTTTATCCGCGGTGAATCTGCCCCGGAAAAGGTGGCGGATTGGCATGTCATAATAGTGTGGGTGGTACATTGTCTCCCGCCTGTCTGTTGGCGGTGACCGCCGTGCTGTTTGTTTGTACCGCCATGGCGGTCGAAGTGTTAAAGTGGCTGTCTTTGTTGTCGGTTTCTGCCACGGTCGTAATTGCAAATGTTTTACTGCCGGCCTGTTGCCCATCTTACCGCCGCTTTAACACCGTCCGCCAGGGTTGTAATGACCACCTATATTGCCGCCGTTATCAGCAGCTTTTATTTCCAAGTTATTGTTTTCCATAAGTTCCTTGAGTGCCTGGCATTCCCGTAAAGTGTTATGCTCACTTTTATTGTTTTTGATCTTAGTCATCTTATCAAGTTCATCAATCACCAGGTCATGGAATGTGTTCATCCTATTCCCTGTTGACAGTGCCGGACAGAATTTGGATTTTGGCTTGAAGTCTGTGCGGCAATTTCCCAATGTGTCAATCTGCAATTCCTCCAGAATGTGTGTCTCCATAAGCTCATCATCTTCAAGATTATGCATCAAATCAAACACAGTCTTGATATCAGATTTTGTTGAATAATCAAACTCGAGCTGGTTGAACCACTGTCACTATTCACAGCTTTCTTGGACGTATTTGTTGCAAAAAATGTTGTCAATTTTAGTTTCCGCACATATTTATATAGGTCCACTCTAGTTTCTACATAATAATAGTGTTTCTCAGGACAGAACGTTAAACCTCTGTTCAGAAGAGTTCTTTCTTCTTGCATCAATTCATGATTAGAAAGATTGACTATCAAGTTTACATCATGTTCCAATTCCGCTGGTTCCTTTAATTCTTTTGTTTGCTTCTCAATGGGTAACCTCTTGTTTTTTCTAGGTTACCTCCTTGTTTTCCGACGTTTCCCTGTTCTATTCCAAATCTTCTCCCTCCTCCTTGTGTCTGACCTCTGCCTCTCGGTGTCCTTTGATCCATATAGATCAATTTCATTTAATCTAAAAAAGTTACTTTTTTTGTAGTCGTAGGCATTCCTTCTCCTTCACTCAGTTCCACGTCAGATTCGCTTAATGATGTCTCCCGGCAACTAATTGTCTTCTCAACCCCCATGTTTGTTTGTTGTTTTAATAAATCAAACCTTTTAGCAAATGTTAGAATTCTGCCAATTTCATAATCAATTTCATCTCTTCTAAACTTTCCCTGTTTTCGCTCTTCTATTACACTTTCATATTTCTCCAGATTATTTTCCATCATAGTTCTCAGTTTCTTACTTCCATCTTCCTTATTTAATAGCATAATCTTCTCTTTTATTTCCTGTATATTTTTCAGAATTTCCTCAATATCCTTCTTCACGTATTTGATGATACTACGCATCATATTTTTTGAGCACTGCATGGTATTGGCACTCCATTCCTCCAGCATTTCCAGTTTCGTGTCTGGCAGATTAGGCAATGTAAACAACCTCAGTCCCCTGGGTACTCTCCCCACTTCTATATATTTCTCCAATGTGAGACATTCCCAACTCTTTGAGATCTCCTTTTTCAATAGACGTTCTAGCTAAGTAAATATCAAGTTCACATGTATATTTATTTGTAAGTAGGATTATAGTAATGAGATAAACAATCTTATGGGATATCAAAAATAATTTTTCCCCACTTCGGATTGATTTAGAGATATATGTGATTAATACCTTGAATTTTGATGGTTTCTGCACATATGGAGGTGTAATTCTGTATAATTATGTATATTTATACTGATGGAATCCTTTTGTTTTTAACCTGAAAATTACTTGAATGTTTCATAGACTACATTGCCCACAATGCATTGGCAGGGGTAGTAGGAGAGACACTATAAATAAGAGACATTGAAATGAGACTTAGTTACTTTGATCAAGACCAGTAGGTCAAAACGCGTCGGTGGATGGTGACTTTTTTTGACTGCAAATAAAGAAAAGAGAAAATGCTCCCTCCTGGAGTGCAGTTTTGCAGTTGTTATCAACTGTTTGTTTTGGAATATACACATATATATATATATATATATATATATATATATATATATATATATATATATATATATATATATATATATATATATGTAAAAACGAGATGTCCTCAATGAAAGCGCGCTCCCAACTGGTTATAGTAAGGGTTTTGAAAACAAAGCCAGCAACTCACGGTGAGTCCTTGAAGCATTTTCATTTTTTCTGGCCTTTAGTAATAAAGTCATCTCTGGACACGTGTTTCAGGGTAAATCCCATCATCAGCAGAGAAAATGTCAAAAGTATTCCACCCTCGTGGGTGCAGCCAGTGCTGGATGTAATTCAGAATCTCTTTAAAAGCACTGAGTGCGAGGCTCTTCAGCTAGTTTGATTAATTGAAGGCACCTGATGAATCCATTAAAATACCAGTCCTGCCCCTGTGGACCTCTGTAATGGCAAGTGCACACTGGTTATAGTAGTCTTGCAAAGTGGTATTCCCCAAGTGGGTTGCTAGAGCCAAACACGAAAAAATGAAAAACAAAGTGCATAACCTATGTAGGCAAGTTCACAGTAAAATTGTCGGTTTCGCTAAATATATCCCAACCATGTTGTTCAAATGTGACCATAAATCTAGTCACAACGACCTGCTCCGATGTGCAGTGGGCGCTTTCCCGGCTGGACAAGCCGGTTATAAACAGCAAAAACGAGATGTCCTCAATGAAAGCGCGCTCCCAACTGGTTATAGTAAGGGTTTTGAAAACAAAGCCAGCAACTCACGGTGAGTCCTTGAAGCATTTTCATTTTTTCTGGCCTTTAGTAATAAAGTCATCTCTGGACACGTTTTTCAGGGTAAATCCCATCATCAGCAGAGAAAATGTAAAATTTTAAAGAGAGTCTGAATTACATCCAGCACTGGCTGCACCCACGAGGGTGGAATACTTTTTACATTTTCTCTGCTGATGATGGGATCTACCCTGAAACACGTGTCCAGAGATGACTTTATTACTAAAGGCCAGAAAAAATGAAAATGCTTCAAGGACTCACCGTGAGTTGCTGGCTTTGTTTTCAAAACCCTTATTATAACCAGTTGGGAGCGCGCTTTCATTGAGGACATCTCGTTTTTGCTATATATATATATGTATATACATATGCCTTACAATGGTGATTAAGTACTTATTGATCCAAACACATTTTCAGCTTTCGTTTTTTAAACCATCAGTGTGTGTTGGTAGTTCCACACAATACTTTGTGAAATGTAACTATTACTAATAGTCAATAAATATGAGTTGTGGCTCCAAGTCCAAACATATAGGCATTGCCCGAATATGAGACATCCATTTTGGGTAATACAGAAGGCAAATAATTCAAAATGAGTTAGAAATGATATAAAGTGAACAGAGTGGGCCCGGGAAGCAAGTCTCCAGGCCTACCATGTGTAGCCTGACTTCAACAGCCAAAAAACCTGCTGTCACACCTGTCTAACCCTTTTTGACAGACTGGAGACCCTCCTTTGAATATAATAAGTCACCCCTTGTAGCCAACAAGGAAAGGTGTCTGATATTCAAAGTGAAATACAAAATGCAAGTTCCTCAAGTGATTAGGCCCCAAAAAGCTCTTTTCACTAGCAGACCTCTAGCTGGAACCTAAAAATATTCACAAACAGATTATAAAATTAAATCTGCAACTTTTGAAAGGAACTGGCTAAATGAGTCATTAAAAGACTATTTTTAATATTTATTAAAAATCCAATTCAATGGTAAAGTTGGATATATGATAAATATTTAATCAAATAAACTTTTTGAAAGCCACCTTTTACCTGCCTGAATCTCCAGTAGACTAATTAGCTTTAGCATATTGACAGCTGTTCTGCAAGTGCTTGACCTTAATGAGTTGTGACAACTCCTCCCAGAGCCTTGGAGGAATAGCAGTTAAGTGGACCAATAAGCTTCATTAACAAGTACATTTGGCATCTCATTACACATGTAACTGTAAGGTAAGAACAGGAATGCAGATTATAAAGTTTAATCTGTATCTGTGACATGAACTAGCCGCAACAGGCATTCAAAGACAATTTTAATATTAATCAAATATTCAATGTAATGGTAAAGTTGACTTTTTAATAAATATTGAGTGAAAGTAAATTTTAGAAAGTTACCTTTTTTCTGACTGAAGCCCTAGTAGATCCATTAGCATAGTGAAACCTTGTTTGCCAGTTATTGGTTTTAATGAGGTGTGGAAACTGCTCCATGAGCCAGAACAATGGCCTGGGTTCAGGAGGAACTTTTCTTCCTCTTGCAGGAAGACCAGTTAGGATTGGCCCTTCATTACCTTCTAAATGAGTATCTCCATTTACAAGTACTTTTAAGTTGAGACCAGGAAAGGCAACCCTTTGCCACTGCAGCCAGACTGGCACCAAATACAGTGGAGATATCTCTATAATCATTTTTTCCCCCACAGGAGGAGTCTGCTCAATTACCTGACCACACTCCTGCGTGGGAACACAGGGTTTGCCCAAGACAGGAAGTGTTTTTCCATCTTTATGTTTAGGAGTATAATGCACTGTGGGATTGGTTGCAGTATAACAAATAGGAACTAATGAGAAAGCAGGAATGTTGCCACTGGTAACCTTTATCCCATTGGTTAGGGAGAAGCCAGAAGTCACCCCATCCACTATATGGTATCAACTATAAATCACACCCTCCTCAGAACATTTTCAGGACCTGAACAAGAACAGAAGAAGACTGGACCCTACTCGCTGTGAACTGGGAGGATCTCTGAATGGCTGGCCTTGCTCCTTCTTGTACCAAGGACAAAATAGAGGGCTCCAACACTCAATCAGCTGGCTGACCTCTTGTGTGGTTACAGCAACAGAAGCTGAAAAAAAATATTTGTACAGGAAGATTATGGCCCTCATTACAACATTGGCGGTCTTTTTGCAAGACTGCCACGTTACTGCTGCGGTGAAGACCACCAGCCGTGGCGGTCTTCCGCTCTGCGTATTATGACCGCTGGCAGCTTACCAACGTTTTCCATATGGAAATCCGCCAGCAGCTACACTGGCGGTCGGCGGAAAAGTGGAGGCTGCTCAACCTCCACCGCCATGCCAACACAACACCGCCCACAGAATCACATCTCACGATTCTGTGTGGTGGTCTTCTGGTGGCGGTGTGCTGGTGGCAGTGATGTCCCCATGGATCCCGTCGCCTCCCGGAGGACCAACGCACAAGGTAAGTTGATTGTCCGTTAGGGGAGGGGGTGGGGGGGTGTTGTGTGTTGTGTGCATGCATGGGGGTGTGCGTGTGAGTGTGTAGAGGGGGTGTGTGAGTGCGTGTATGCGTGCGGGGTGCTGCTGTGTCTATGGGAATGTGTGCGGTTCGGCCGGTGTGCATGTCTGCATGTATGTGTGCGGGTATGTGTCCTCGTTATGTATGTGTGTGTGTAGGGGTGTGTATATGTGCATGTTGGGGGTGTGTGTGTGTAGGGGTGCGTGTATGTGCATGTTGGGGTGGGGGTGGGGAGGGGGTTTGTATCCCCTCTGGGGGGTAGCAGGGGGGTGGAGGGTGTGGGGGAAGGACTCGTGGGGAGTAGTGGGGGGTGGGGGAGACCCCTATCAGTGCCAGGGAAGGAATTCCCTAGCACCAATAGTGCCTACCGCCATGGTTCTCATGGCGGTTCCCAACCGCCAGAAACCGTGGCGTTATGCAGGGTCCTGATACCGTTGGCGGTCTAGTGACGACTGCCGGGCCGGAGACCGCAACCTCCAGCCCAGCGGTCATTACCGCCGTGGCGGTCGGAGTGGTGAAGTGGCGGTCGATCACGGCGGTGACCGCCGCGGTCCAAATTCAATTTTTTTTGCTGCCGGTCTGTGTGCGGTCTTACCGCCGCTTCTCCGCCGACCTCCAGGGTTGTAATGAGGGCCTATATTCCCAGTTCAGAACTTCCCTGGACCCTGAAAAGCCTTGCCAGAATCCAGCCCTAAGGGTCTAAGTACCTCAACTAAAGTTTGGGTGCAAAGTTGTGGGAAAAAGAGACTGACACATGCAAGCTTAGAACATTTTTGGACTTGTAGACCTCTGGAGGGCCAGAAGCAACCATCAGAGCCAATCTAGTGTAGGTGTGAACTTCCTAGGCTGACGAAACAAGTTTTTCCTGCTTAGAACATCTTCACAGCAACAAATCCGTTTCAGTTGGACCTCGGTGAGAAGGTATCTACCCTTGTAGTGCCCTGCCCATATACGGCCTGCCCTCATTCTCCTATGGAGGAATCTGAGCACCAAAAAAGAGAAACTCCTAATGTAGAAATCAGGACATGCCTAAGGCACCAAAAGTATCAGACCAAAGCAATGACCTCTCGGAGCATTTCCCCTCAAACCCTATGGCTGCAGAGGGACCTAGTTCAGTGAAATATCTGCCTATGGCAGTGGTTCCCAAACTGTCTCCCACGGCACCCGGCTGCACCATCAAAGCTAGCCAGGGGCGCCGTGAAGAGATGCACTTTATGAAACAATTATGTGTTGATGGTGATAATAAATCTTATGACTAAATAGGATATCAAGTTTCAAAACTGTAAATTGACATAATAATTGGTGTTTTGTTAATTCCTCTTTTACTGGAACTTAATAAATTGCACAACAGTCACATAATTAAAACATACAAAGATTTACCAAAACCCTAATTTTGGGTTTTCGTCTAGAATTACGCTAGTCACATAGACAGTATTTCACAGGCTCTGACGCCACCTACTGGAAAGGAATTGAATACATTTCAAGTAAAAGGACTCCATTTATTCATGTACGATATATCTAACATGGTTACCTAATGTCCTCGGATATTCCAGTGTTCAACATGTGGGCTACCTGCTAGTTGAGGGGGAAACTGCTTAGATTGATTAAATATAGAGCATTGCCCACTGGGAGCGTGGAAGCATCTTTATGTTTTCAATTGAGCAAATCCATTCCTGCGCCCACATTACAGTTTGCCTTTTTTCTGCACATTGGTGTGGAAAACAATCTGCTTTTCTCAGGCCCAGTTTGGGTCTATTCTTTTCTGATTTTCCCCAATATTTTTCCTTCAGATTGGTTATTTTATGCCACAGCACTCTGGCTTCAAGCAGTACATGTAATGCTACCGCCTGCACTCTCCTAATCTCGGATACTTATGTATGGAGAGTAAATATTCTGTCCACATCTGCATTCTGTGCACCATCAACATTGTGAAGACTTTCTGAAACAGCCTGGCTTGCCTATACAGTTGCACCAATCTGGAAAAAGGATTAGATTGCTTCACTATTGGTGGGCATAAGGTTTACAATGCAAATTTAATCACACTTTGATCTGCATAAATCAGGTATCTGCTATCTGTAGTATGCATGGTTTCCCATTGTTCTCATGCTTATAACGATTATGTGATAATTTCTAGCAAAACTTGTTTTGAAGCAGAAATATCATGCAAGAATATGTCTCATGTTGTTTTTTTTTCCCTCACTGCAACTCTATGTAGGTGCTTCGTGAAGGATGAATACATACCCCAAATGCCTTTTTCTTGAGACACATTGAATAGAGGATACCTTATATAGGACCAATAGTCTTCTGAAGTATTTATTTTTTAAGAAAGTTTGCACTGTAACGAGCAGCCAAGGTCAGATGTAGTAGAGCCTTCCTACTAGTCCCGCTTTTGCTTCTGTATGGAGATCCCATGATAACACCAGGCCCAACTACCTGGCTCATACATAGAATTAAATAGACACAAAGAGGCGCTCCGTTGGAGATTCATGAAGAGTGTTGCCGTGCTACCTGTCTCTCAAGCTGTACTTTGGTAAAGCAGGATCCATGTTGCGGATCCTGTTGAGGCGCTTGTTTTAGCTTGTAAGTAGTCCTGCTTGGATTCAGATGCAAGTCCTGTTCAGCTCTGCCTGCTAAGGACCAGGTAGAAAAGACTGTCTTCAAGCTTGATGTCACCACATGCTCACAGGTAACCGCGTAAAACTAGCGTAGCTATCAGTAGCCTGAAGCACCATTTTGGGATTGCCGGAATAACTTGGTTATATTTTTATTTGTTTGGTTGTCACTAACTTGTACAAAGATTGAGACTTTTGCACTGTACAGGTGCCTCTGTACTTCCACTTGTCATTTTCCAGCAATCTCCACCGCCATTCTTGAGACTTAGAAGACAGTCGAAGTGTATGAGTTTATATTGCAGTCACAACTTATTAATTAGTTGTATTTCTCCCTGACCTCTAAGCTCTGACAGCAGACTTATGTATTCCCTGTGTATATTCACAATCTTGTTTAAGAGCTGCTGCTTATGTAACCTGTGTGAATGCAACCTTAGTTCTTTCGCTCTTGTATAACAAAAGTGGCTCCTTAACAACTAAAATGGCCTGCTCCGTATGCAATTGCACGCAAGGTGCCAATGAGAATTATTTATTTTGTTCCCCCGCCCATCTCCCCCTTCACTTGGTTCTCAGGAGTAAGCCCCTAGCCTAGAGGCAATTTAAAAAAATAGAAAAATTCTGTATGTACACTCATGTGATGAAGAGTATTGTTTTTTTCTCAAACAATTGTTACATTTTTCATTTTGTTACATCTATCATTATGATACTTTCATCAGCTTCATCCCAATTATTTTCAGGGGGGAAAATGGAAGTACTCCCAAGGCCGGGCTTACATCCCCCCCACCCGCCAAAAAAAGTAACATAATGGGGAGCCAACAGGCAATAGGCCAAGAGAGCTGGGGGTCAAAAAAGTTTGGGAACCACTGGCCTTTGCTGAGACCTGCTTCATTATAGTCTGCTGTCTTGCCACACTGAGGAATGTTAACTTTTATTTTTCAGGCTAAGAGGAAGATAACATCCTAGATCAGGCCATCCAGCTTTATGCAACTGGCATCAGGATACATTGTGGCACAAGTGTGCCTAGGTCAATTTTACCACAACAATAGATTTTGAGTTTGGGTCTTTTGGCACTTTTGCCACTAAAAACTTGAAAAACCCATATCCTCAGCTCTGCTATTGGATTTTTGTGTAATTTTGTTTGTTAAAATGTACTCTATTTTACTAATTTGATTTGAGGTTTATATTATTTTGTTTTGACTTTATTGCTACTGCAATAATTTACATTTGGCCTTAAGTCAAGCCTGTTTGATGTGTGCCATAGCTACCCAGTGGTTCAACTAAGGTTAATAAGGTGACTCTGGTGTTTGTCCTGACAAGTTAGTGTTAGTGTTCCTTGAGGTGACCCACCCTGATAAATAATCAACGTTCATACAGCTTAGTTCATTAGATCTCACATCCTTTCCTTCTTCACATCTTTGGGTGTACATTTGATACAAGTAATCCCCCATTCCTTTTTCCTCAAGGCTATCTCATTTAGGTTATTACTTTAATTCATTGAGCTGCAAGTAAAGCCTCTAGTGATGCTTGGAAAAATGTGTATCAACCCATATCTCCTGATTTCAATTGCCTTCAGGGTGTTATGTGATGGTAGAGTTATATTTGTATAGTGCACATTCTGCCATTAGTATGACCATACACCAAAGAAGGGTCCAGCTGCCTTTCAAGGATTTCATCATCGACCAGAGTCAGTTTCTGCTTGTGAAGATGTGCTCCTGTATTAAAAGAGCTTGTCATAAGCATTGCATTATGATTGAATGTTCTTGCTGCTTGATCAGACATATCAAAGGTTACTCTTCATCATCTAGTAAGTTGGGAGGAATGTTCATTGTCTGGAATATTAATTCAACTATATGGAATATGGTGGTAACGGTTGGGTACTGTTACAGCCAGTTATAGACAAGTTTGGCTGATGTTAAATGTATGTTCGGTGTTCAATGTTATCTTGAAGTTTAGCCTGCGGAGTGTCTTTCATATAGTGATATAATTAACATGGTCATAGTCAATTTTAAGCCATATTTGCATTACATGGAGTGCTCTGATAGATATTGGTGTGTGGCATGTACTAGCAAAAATTGATGTTGTAAGCAGAATGACGGTCAACTATTTGGCCTATTGTTGCTATTGCTGTGGGAATGAAAATTGCTCTCTGCAGCATGGTCAGTTTGATATTTGGTCTATGTGAAGGAGCTGATAGAAGCAGAGTAAATACTAGTTCCTGAGATTATTTCATGTTCAGGCACAGGCAGCCTAAATTTTATTTTTTAAAGTTACTTTTCCTCTTAAGTTTTCAGAAATCTAGTGCCACCATCTAATGTCTTTGCTGGCATCCTCATAGGTGGAGATATAAAATTAGCATTTTGTTAATTCCTAAGCCTGTCCTATGGAACATGCAGCTGTAGCTACACAGTGAAATACATTTTGGCTTTCAGTTAATGATTAAGTATTTCAAATCATTTTCAATTTGCAAAGGGAGACATTTTTCTTGATAGGAATACTATGCTCTTCATAGGGATATGTGGAATGTGTAAAGCTCACTTTCATAATATTGTGAAGTCTTTTTAAAAAAACCTGCTTATTTCATAAATTTGTATGAAAAAAATAAAAATATAAAAATAAAACTAGTGGGTGAAAGAGTAGGTTTTGTGGGCAAAGTTCCTATGTAAGACTCTTCTGGGGGAAATTATACCCACATTAAATCATATTAATGGAGTGAAATTCTGTGCTCATTCATAAAATGTGGCAGCCTTTATATTGTAAAAATGAATCACTATGATGATGTTGTTGGCTACACCACCACCCGTCAGTGAAACATACTGCACTTAAAGTTGCTGTGCCCAAGTAACGCAGAGCTGTAGGTGATACATGGAAATTCATCTTTTATTTTAGTTCAGACACAATGCAGAATGTGCATTAAAATAGGGGTATTGATTGACTACATATGGACCCTTCAACCAGTAAGACTGTGCAAATGTGTTAGGTCTACAGGCAGAAACTAATTTAATGACAATGTTCAGTACATACATTTAAACTTGTGATAGTAAAGGACAAAATCACCAAGTTGATGTTCCTTGCACAAAAACAGCTCAGCAAAAAAGAACCATAATTGTTGTTTATTGGGACCAGAAAACAAGTTGTAAAGTACCTTCAGAACTTCAGTGGTAGGTATTATTGAAATTGAAATTGTTTCTGAATTTTAACTGTTCATCAATTTATATGTTAACATTACATGTAGAAGAGTAAGGTCACATAACTAAATCACAACAAAATGCTTACTCCACTTTCAAACAAGGTATCAAGTGAGAGTATCTAATGGAAAGTTAGAGCTCAGACCTCCACACCTGAGCTCAATGTTAATTCTCTGTGTTTTGCAAGCCTTTCTAACTCACAAAATGTATTTTGCACCTTATTACACACCATTGAAAGAGCCTCATCTCCAAACTAAGATTCATAATGGCATTGATCTATGGTTTGCAAATGTAGATATGCTCACAAATCATTAAAGATGTAATGACCCCAAGGTTGTATTGGCTATAGACTCTCAAACGATTGACAAAACAGCTTCACCTTTTGGAATTGTTCAGGAACACTTGGGAGATGGTGGTAGTTATCCAGAGCACCTCTGTCCAACCCCCTCAATGTCTTCCCAAATGAGAAACATTTTTAAAAGCTGATCCTAATCCTTGAAAGGACACTAGTTGATTTCAAACCTTTCCTATTTGGGAATACAACTGCGGGAATAAAGCTGTTACTTGCAAAGTACAATTACTGCATCCTCAACCTGTAGCAGGGGGTAGCAGGAAGTCACATACCTATTAATATTAATTAGGGAGGTAGGTTTACAATGTCTAACACATGAGGGTTGTATGACCTCATTGAATATATGCTGCATCACAAATTCAATACCTATTGGCAAACCTGAATGTGTGCATGTTACATATTCGAGTATTAGCACAACTGGTCCTAAAACAGTTCTGGTATTAAACTGTGGTCCAAAATGGATTCACCCTCAAAATCATATACAAATATTTCAGATTGATCAGAACTCCATTAACCCATGCTGCTTTGGTTCCATAAACAAGATTTCTACTAGAAGAGCATGAATATCTGTACTCTGTAATGCTTACTTCTGTATTATTTGTTCTCATGTTGAAGAACCTAAAATATTGTCAGAAGAGAGGGACTTTCTTTTAAAATTATTCATTTTTATTTGGGATGATCTACAAGCATTTTTCTGAAAGAAGTCTTCAAATTCTGCTGTTACAAATTTTGTTTTGGTAAGGCTTAGTTGAACTATTTAAACCTTGTGTAAACCTAAAGGAAACACCAAAACAATCAATTAAAAGTAAAAAAAAAAAAAATAACCTTTAACCTGATGATTTTGAATCCAAATATTCAGACAACCAATCCAGTACTCAATTACAACAATAACTTTAAAGATTGTTTTAACCTTGTAAAGAATCCTATTAATAACATAAGAGAAACAATGGCCCATATTTATACTTTTTGACGCAAACCAGCGCCGGTGCTGGTTTGCGTCAAAATATTTACTGCCAGCTAATGCCATTCATACGCGCCATGAGGGGGCCTTATTTAAGGATTGACGTTAGCCGGCACTGCGGGCTGGTCAGAGTAAAAAACAATGACTCAAATCAGGCAGCACCGGCGTAGGGAAAATGGGTGTTGTGTGTCACAAAATGGTGCAAGTCAGGTTAGAGTAAAAAATTATGGCTGAAACCGGACTTGCGCCATTTTTTGACGCACAACCCCCATTGAAATGACTCCTGTCTTAGCAAAGACAGGAGTCATGTCCCCTTGCCCAATGGCCATGCCCAGGGGATTTCTTCCCCTGGGCATGGCCTTTGGGCACAGTGGCATGTAGGGGGGGGGGGGCAAATTAGGTCCCCCTATGCCACTTTAAAAAATAAAAAAATAATACTTACCTCAACTTATCTGTACTTACCTGGGATGGATCCCCCATCCATGGGTGTCCTCCTGGGGTGGGCAAGGGTGGAAGGGGGTGTCCATGAGGGCAGGGAAGGGCACCTCTGGACTGCTTCCATGGTCTGAGACCATTGAAGTGAGCCCACAGGTCACTTAACGCCTGCCCTCACCCAGGCGTTAGTTAAAAAATGGCACACTTCAGGCTGTGCGCCATTTTTTAAGGCCCGCCCCCTCCTGTGCGTCAAAATGACGAAGGAGGATAAATAAGGGGCACAGGCCTTAAAGTCATATTTTGGACAGGAACGCCTACCTTGCATTACATTAACGCAAGGCGGTTTCCCGCATCCAAAAAATGACGCACACAGAGGTTTTTTGACTTCTGCAGGGTCAGGCATCATAGTTTAAATATGGAGCAAGGTTTGCGCCGAATGTGCGTCAAAAGTTTTGACGCACATTCGGTGCAAACAGAGTATAAATATGCCCCAATGTTTCCAAAGTAGGAAGAATTGTCAAAATGTAATAGCTGCTCAAGATAGACTACTAAACAATTTCTGTAGCCTGAAAATATTTTGCAGTATTAAAGGGAAATAATTACAGCAGGAATTGTTGCTGCTGACTAGCTATTATGATTACATCAGTTTTGATATTAAACACATTACCCATTTTGCCTTTGATTTCTTAAACTCTAGTCTGCTCTGATTGCAATGTTGTAATGATTGATCTGTAAGTATAATTTGATTACCTATGTTAATCTCAAAGATTGTAATCATCCTAATTGTTATACGATGTATACATCAAAATATTTGTTTTCTGCTGAGGGACTGTGCATATAAAGGGGATAATAGCTGGGGACGAATGTAACTATGTCATCTTTACCAAGTCACAGGCCTAACATCTCCTATGTAAATCATACAAGTCATACTACTTTAATCAACTTTAAAAATATTGTTTGGAAACAGTATTAGGAGAAATAAAATGGGTATTAGGTTCTGAGAGTATACTAACTGAAACTTATTCGGTCTTATGTAAGTTAAGGTGTCTGGTTAAATTTGCAAGGAAACCTAAATAGGAAAGGTGTAAGGTGGACAGAAGAACAAGACAAATAAAGGTGCTTGTTTATTTTTTGTTTCATAGCATACCTTAACAAAGGGACATCGTCTGTACTATTAACTCATACTAGCTTTTCAGGAACTCTTGTGTCACATATCATGATTCACAAAATTATTAACTACCCGCGAATAGTAAGGTATATCAGTAGATCACATATCAGGTAATGTAATAGACATATATTTCACATATTAATATACCACCCTGAATATTGTGAACCAGTAGGTTTCTAATATCTTCAGCAAATACCTTAGTCTCCTTCATGTGCTTACCTTGAAACACACACATATACCCCCTCCCCTACCCTTACCTGATGTTACAAAGAACTGAAAACTGCTGAAACCTTCTCTGCAAACATCTAGTAAGACAGGAGTGAGGATCAATATCAAATACATAAATTAGCATAACATAATGTAGAGCTGGTAAAAAAAGACTGCCACAAGTTAAAGTTTGCCCACTGGAAAGCAGACTGAATCCTCTACTCTACCAGGCCAAAAATGCCATGACAGTATTTCAGCTCATCAACAGTACTCCACAACCTGTCTTTTTTCTTTTATATTTCTTATATTTTAACACAAATAAAAGGACAGACATCTACAGTGGAACTACTTGTTAACTGATACAAATTAACACAATCCTCTATGTCCCAATAATATCAAGCTGATTAATCATGAACTTTTGTCTCACCAGACACTCTTAAAAAATATGAAATACCAGGTTAACAAGTTCATTACTATGTGGAAGCTTTAATTAATATTAATGCCTGGGGGCCACCATAACATGCACACCAATTAGGATGCCCAGGATCCCTGCCTCAATGTAACACAGGACATCAAAAATAACAAAAATTATTTTACTAATGACATGACATTGCTTCACTATGAGGAATAATGTGATGGGAGGAATGCTTGCAAATTGTATAAACAATTGGCAATCACCCAGGGTAACATTGTAACCCATTTATTTTTCCCCACCCTGTCATGCCAGACAGAAGCTTATGTGAACCAGTTTGGTCTATCCTGAACTGCAAGGCAGAGCCCCTCCTGGAAGGGAACATAAGTAACTTCTTAATGGTTTTAGCCTTCTAATTACTTGTCAGTGAGGTATTGCCTGGATGCTGTGGGCCTTGACATTGCGGCATTTATGAGTACTTCTTATGAATATCCCCCAATGTTCACAAACCCAAAAGCGTAAGTGAAAGCATATAAAGATACTCATTATGTTTTTAGCAATGCATTTGATTATTATAAATATAATTATTATAGTTCAGCTCCTAACACATTTCCCTCTTCGAAGATCAATTGAAATGGTCAGTGAAGGCCAACCTTTATTATTACTTTACAGATCTTTACTACAGATAATATTGCACAAAATGAATTTTCTAGTATACAATTTTACCAAGTGGAGGGTGTTAGGGTGTGCATTCCCAAACACATTTCACATTTTGATATTTTCTTGGTCCTAGGTCTTGAGGGATCAGGATTCACAAGTTTAAGGGCCTGATTTCATATTTGATAGATAGCCAATCCTCAACCAGGGCTACTGAGTAAATTAGTTGATCACCCATATGGAGGTGTGGCCCTCAAAATTTTGAAATGCCTGCTGTCCCAGCAGATATTATAATCATTGATAGGAACTGCCTTCATGGTGGTTCCTGACAATGCACTGCAAGTTTGTCGTAAGGCTATGTCAACATGATGAATCTGTATATACGTTGCCATGGTAGTTTCTTCCCCTGGTGACAGGGGCATTGAGCACTTTTCAGTGCCCCTTACCTCCAGGTTTCTCCTGGCTATGACAGACATTAAAAAACTGCTGTATGTCCATACATCTAAATTAGTTGAGCCTCATGCTGCCAAACCTATGACAGCTCTCACTCAATCAAGACATATCAACAATTTGACCATGGCAGTGGTGGATTAATCTCCACTATTATCACACTATGGTTTGCACAAATGTAAATCAGACTGGTGGACCATAATGTTGGTGAGGAGTGCCCTCCACTGCCACTGTGACAGAGTTCCCTCTCTGCCAGCATATAAATTGAGTATATCAGGGAAATTTGTGAAACTATGAAATTTTTAATGACCTGTTTTAATGCATGTGGCCATTTCAAAGCAGGAACCTATTTAAATATGTCTTTCCCAATGGATTTGTTCCATTCTTGACTTTTCTTTAAGATGTCCAGAGGTTAAGTGGTTTCTTTCTGCAGCTAGCAACCTCCTCATTGTGTTGTAGATATCACTAGCCAGACACTATAAGGAGCTTCTCGGCATTACCTACTGTGCCAAGACAGGCTTGTGAGAATTGTAGATAAGTGATTGTTGTGAACTTTTAATGTAGCCAGCATGCTGTAAAAGAGTTTGTGACTATTATAGCACCAGTGAGATAACAGGGATCCTGTGCACCCTTGCCTCGGTATGATGGTAAGACAATAGATTTTTTAGTAAAACAGTTAACATTGAGCCTGCGAAACTGATGTATTCAATGATACAACACCCATAGCAAACTATGAAATAAACATTGTGATTATTGGAAGTTGTTTATAAACTTTTTCATACAACCTTGATTCATTTAACTTCTAAATAGTAAGGTAGATTGATTAGATAAGTGTGGTATTAGACTGAATGATCTTGACAAACATGAATATACTATTTATAACTTTACCTTATGCTTTTAGGTTAACAGCACTGATTATTCTGGAGAATGCTATTAGCTCAATTCAAGTAAATTGGACAAAAATGTGTCAGCCTGTCCGTACTTTGCATTCATTATTTGTACAGAGTAAATTTAATGAAGAACACCTTAAGGAGCTAACAAATGAAAGGAGACAACAATCACCAGATAAAAAAGGTTATTTTTATTTTCTTTCTACACTTCAAATATACATCATCTCTTTATTATTTTAGATATCATAATATTTTATTGTTTGTTCCTGGTCCTATTTTCCCAGAACAACCTGGCTTATGTCTATTCTTGTGTAAGTATTGAATTTATGGTCAGTTGATTATGATGAAGGTTTGGTCATTACTTCCTTCAAGAAGAATAACATTTGATGGCTGGACCTCATTAAGGGGCAGAGACAGGAGGTTCAAGAGTATAGGTATTTGAGAATGGTGGAATTCACACTCAACTCATTTTTATCTTACTTAAAGATCAAAAATCTTTTTCTGCTAGGCAGGATTTAGGTATCTGATCAGGTTGTTGAATAAAGTGACTTTAGCTTACTCCTGATTTTATTGTCAAATGGATAGAATGATACCAATCTTACTAATGTGCACACTACTACTCATCCATAAATGTAAACATTATTAGTACATATGTTTTAGTGCCCTGGAATCTTTAAACTAAGTTGTGAGATGCATGATGAGATCAGAGAATGTTACCAGTTAAAGTGAGAAACAAATCATAACTTGTCTGTAAAAAAAGGAAAACTGAAAATGATCAGAACAGTGCTTACAAGTATAAAGGAAGCACAAACTATTTTCTTGCATAAACCTAGAAGACATTTCAGATTTAGATGTCATGAAACTCATTGAGTTTGCCCTCAATATTAGCAATTTCATTTTCAAAGGTAAATAGTATCTACAACAATAAATACAATTGTCATTTGTCCAGTGTTGGAAAATGGGTTATTGGTAGGGCAGGTAGGTACCTACACCTAGCAACAAGCCACAAACCTCCACATAAGTACAGTTAGGTCTCAGTAAATTAATCCCAGCTCTACCCTTGGTAGATGGCATCGAGCGTCAAGGCTTAACTTAGGAGACAAAGTGTAAAGCATTCAAATATCACAAAACAGTAATTAAATAAAACACAGGAAACAGTTTAAAAATCCAAAACCAATTTATAAAAATAGCTTATATTTTTATCTTTAAAATGACACAAAAACGATTAAAATCGGTTCAGGGGAATCGGAGATATGAATTTTTAAAGTATTATTATTTTCTAGCGCTTAGAAACAAAAAGCGCCAATCGGGTCATCTGGTTGCACCAGGACCGGGGCAAAGTCAAACTTTCAGGCCGACCGCGATGGAGCCCTGCTCGGCTACAAGTCGCGGGAGGCCTCGGTTAAAAAGTTACCTTCTGACTTAGTCTCTTTTTTGATGTTTTTCTTCCCCGGGACGAACCTGCCAGTTGGATCCGACCTCCTGGAGCCCTTGTCCGGATACGCGAAGTCGGTTTCCTCGGTGGTGATTTTTACCTTCGGACTTAGTCGTTTTTTCGAGATGAAAATCCTTCGACCGGGGTAAACCTGGATCTTGATCCGACGTCCGTGGAGCCCTTCTCGGATACGATGGCTGGAAGGTCCCGGTCAACTTTTTACGTTCGGACTTAGTCTCTTTTTTGGATGTTTTTCTTTACCGGGACGAACCACGAAGTCAGGCCGGGTCGCGGTTGAGGCAAGCCGGCTAGAATTTCCGCGTCGGGTCGGTCACTTTATGGAGCTTTTTTTCAAAAATTCTCCAATCTTTTCCAAACTTCTGGGGCTTCACCCAGATGTTCTTTTAAGGTTCTTTTGGAGTCCACAGCTCACCCCAAGGGTCCAGAAGTTCTGTGATGGTCCTTGGGAAGTGCGGACTTCAACTCCCAGAATGCACCTGGCGCAAACTCCTTTTTGGCCACTGGACAGTGGTCAGCTGGTCACTTTTTCAGGAGTTGGTGCAGGGGACTCTGGATAGCAATTTTTCACCTATAGCAAACAGGGAGTCCCTCCTTGAACCAGTGGAAGCCAGGTAAAGTCCTTCTTGTGATGAAGCCCAAGTGTGCAGCTGGTGCAGTCTTTCTGAGTGCAGGGTCCAGGTGCAGGCCAGGGGTCCAGCAGGGCAGTCCTTCTTCTCCTTGTAGTTCCTTCTTCTTGAAATTTGGTGGGGATCTGAGGCGTGGGTGCAGGTCTGCCAGTTTTATCCTTGCTCCTGGGTGAAAAGCAGGGGTCCCTGGTTCTCCAATCAGGGACAGGGTCGTCCCCCTGTGATGACCACTTCCTGGGAAGTGTGGCAAAAATCCATCCCAGAAGGCAACAGTCTCTAAAAATACAAAATGGATGAATCTGATTTTTGGAGGAGAGATCTGGCTGAGCCCACCCACTGGTGTGGCTAAAAATCATAAACACACCCCTCTCCTGCCCTATCCTAATCTAATCAAGGGGGCACCTAGCTGTCTGGGGTTGCAGGATGTGGGGGTGTTGTTGGGTGTTCCAGATGTCCTTCTCTGCCTTTGAAGACCAGTTTGGCAGCCCTCCCCCTTCCACCCTCACCATCTGCTGAGGGGAGATTCTCTCCCCCAAGCACATTCCTTTGTGTGAAGCCAGGCCACTTCACACCTCATTAAAGTAGCCTGGCAGAAGCTGCTGCAGGCTGGCCAATCAGAGCACAGCAGCAAAAACAATGCAGAGCTGAAATTGGCAACTTTTTAGGTAAAGTCTAAACTTTTTACCTGAACTAGTTATATTAAATCCAACAACTGGAAGTTGTGGGATTTATTATAACAATCAATTTGATAACAAATTCTTGGTATGTAACATTTAAGGAGACTTTAAAATTTAAAATAAAGTCTGCCCATTCTAGCCTATGAAGGCCATTTACTTCAATGAGGGAAAAACGAATTTGGCTGTTTTTACCTCACCAGGGCTTATAAATCTATTTTTATAAAGTCCCTGCTTATAGTTACATGGCACCCAGCCCTAGGGGCACATAGGGCACACCTTAGGGGTGACTTATATGTAAAAATAAGGTAGTTTAAGACTTTGGAAGTACCTTTAATTCCAA
This sequence comes from Pleurodeles waltl, assembly GCF_031143425.1. Classification (NCBI taxonomy): domain Eukaryota; kingdom Metazoa; phylum Chordata; class Amphibia; order Caudata; family Salamandridae; genus Pleurodeles; species Pleurodeles waltl. Next base: position 318,350,761 of record NC_090451.1, on the reverse strand, counting down.
AGTCGAATTTGCATATAACTTTAATTTAAAAGCAGCCAGCAAGGCAGGCTTGCTTTTAAAATGACACTGGGCACCTCAGCAATGCACCTAGGTGTGCACCACCTATGCTATGGTCCCTAAACCTACATGCCCTACCATATACTAGGGACTTATAGGTAGGTTAACTTAGCCAATTATAATTAGCCTAATTTGCATATGCATTTTACACAGAGCACAGGCCCTGGGACTGGTTAGCAGTACCCAGGGCACCATCAGAGTCAGGAAAACACCAGCATAAAGTGGAAAATGGGGGCAAAAAGTTAGGGGGCCTCTGCAATCAGCCCTGTTTTCCCACATCCAGTAGATACAATTTCCACCCCTCCGTAGTACTAAGTTTTTAATATTTCATCAAAATAATCACGTCCCTGGACACAACTATATTCATGGTAGGACATTTACTTTACAAAAAAGTATTGATGAGCAAATGTACGTATTTATATGTGCTCATTTAAGGTTTTTCTAAAACACTGCATGTTGCTTTTGGTAATATTAGATTACCAGACAGAGATTACTTTCTTAGTCCAAGATGGAGACAAGGCTTGATTACAATTCATGCATAGAGGGACCAACTTTGATTGTAAACACTTTCTGTGCCCACAAGCTTGTTGGAGTAATTGATGGATTTTGGAATCTTACAGGCAAAATGTAAAAATAAACTATAAATGCTATATTATGAATGAGAGTCTAGCAGTGCTGGATCACTTGATGGAATAAATGTACAACATAAGAATATGAAAATGAGAGGAAGTTTGTTTGCAGTCCTATATTGGATGTAATGAAATCACATCCATGCGTGAGATGTAGTTTTAGGATATTCCAGAGTGTAGATTCTTGATCATGCAGAGACCTATCATCAACATCTCTGTACACGGATTGGCAAATGTTGCAAGGGTTCAATGTGTTTGCAGTCAGTATCTGAATGGATGTTGCTAAGGATTCTAGGAGTGTGGTCCTGTAATGACTTCCCACTATGTACAAGTTCTGAATGTTAATTAAGGCTGCACAAAGTTGTATAGTTTGTTGACTTGCAAATTCACTTTTTTGCCTTCTAATCGCGAGGAGCATTTGCATCGTAAGAAGCTTCATGTTATTTTTAAAAGGGGGCAGTGTCAGCTGCCCTTTGCTGAAGTGGGATTTAGTTCACATTGCTATGAGGGGCTTTTCAGGACAGCAGGGGAATAGCACTCTGCTCTGTGCCTCTTTTCCATCCATAAACTTTTCTAACCTGGCCTTACGTAGCCACACTAATTACCTCTAGTATCTTTGCCCCTTCACTGACTTGAATGCCTGCATCCTATATTTCTTCACTTACGAACATTCTGTATGGATCTACACCATGACTTCATCTATAGAATGCAATCATACTAACACCACTTTCTGCAGATTTCCACCATGATTTACTATTAATAACGTTTCATCAAAAAGACATACAGAAGCAGGAAAGAGTCTTAGTGGCGGTATTTTTATGAAACCAAACACATTTGGGTAAAATTAGGAAACTTCACCCGTCATTATGAAGGTTTACTCGTTTCAAAGGAAACTGAGCTGACTGGTGTAAGTCTTGTTTATTTTGGACATTAATGAGATTTTTATTCATAACTCAGTGTACAAAACTGTTGCAAAAATCTAGCCTTAAAGTAACTACATAGCACATAACGGGGATTTCCTCAGGAAGTGTATGAGTGTTGTCATCTCTACATGTGTAGTTCAAAGGCATTAGATACCATGGAATCTGTTATGATTGAAACTTCAGAGTTCTATTGCTTTACTCTCTACCCAAAGCCAGTAACACCACTTACCATAACCAAAAAAGTCATATAAATAACCTAATCAATACCCAGAGAAGACCTATTAACCCCTTGGCTTCTAAGCCTTTTTCTCACTAGAATGCTAAGTCGTTTTTCAGCTATTTGGGGTAGTTTGTGCTTAGGACTCAATGCATTTTCTTCCACATAAGATATACACATTAAGGCCCTCATTACAACTTTGACGGGCGGCGGAGGCCGCCCGCCAAAGTTGCGCCGCAGGAATACCGCACCGCGGTCTGAAGACCGCGGCCGGCATTCTGAGTTTCCGCTGAGCGGGCGGGCGTCCGCCTTAAGGCCGCCCGCCAGCCCAGCGGGAAACAACCTTCCCACGAGGACGCCGGCTCGGAATCGAGCCGGCGGGGTGGGAAGGTGCGACGGGTGCAGTGGCACCCGTCGCGTATTTCACTGTCTGCAATGCAGACAGTGAAATACAAAGTGGGGCCCTCTTACGGGGGCCCCTGCAGTGCCCATGCCACTGGCATGGGCACTGCAGGGGCCCCCAGGGGCCCCACGACAAGCCATCCCGCCATCCTGTTCCTGGCGGCCGAACCGCCAGGAACAGGATGGCGGTATGGCTTGTCAGAATCCCCTCGGCGGCGCAGCAAGCTGCGCCGCCTTGGAGGATTCAAACGGGCCACGGGAAACTGGCGGGAGACCGCCAGTTTTCCTGTTGTGACCGCGGCGTTACCGCCGCGGTCCGAATGCCCTGCGGGGCACCGCCAGCCTGTCGCGGTGCTCCCGCGTGCCGCGGCCCTGGCGGTTCTATACCGCCAGGGTCGTAATGAGGGCCTAAATGTGGTTCCCTTGTTTCCAATATCCAGGGGATTCTAAAAGTACCCATGGTTTGTGTATTTTCCTGGAAGGAACAAGAAAATAACCAAAACATAACTGTATTTCGTTTTTTTTCAGGGACAAATATGAAAGCAGATTTCTTTTCCCTAAACATGGCATCAACAAAATGTTTGCTGTACAGAAGTCACCATCTTCCCAGCTTTCAGGAACATGAAGAGATGAATAATTTTTTTTTACAGTTTTGGCATTGTTCCTAATTTTTGTGCTTTCAACCTCCTTCCAGTTTGTGCTGGAAACTTGTGTGAAATCAGTGGTGATCCTGGAAAGCTATACATTTCTGAAAAGTAAACACAATTCTGAATTTAGCAAAGGGTCTTTTTTATGCATCCTTCAAGGATGTCCCAAAGAAACTAACAGTTGAATTAAAAAAAAAAAAAAAGTGATTAGAAAAATGGGCATTTGTGACAACATTTTAATTTTCAACATCCTCTCACAACAGAAAATTTCCAAAAGCGATGTACCATTTCATTTCATTCTTGTTGTGGGGATATGTAGGTTTAGTAGGTTTTCCAAGAACCTGAGGTACTCAGAGGCAAAAACGGAACTGTGCCTTACTAGGTTGTTCATTGTGTACAGGGTAGAGAGCAATTCATATGCTAAAATATAAAAAGTGAAAAATAGGCTTCAAGGAAAACTATGTAGTTCTAAAATATAACAACCAGGGAGCGTGTTTACATGTTTGTCATGCAGTGCAGAGCAGCACGGAATGTGTTGTATGTAAGTCAAATTGGCACATTCCTACATTTGTCCTTGTACAGGTGCCCTTTTGGCAGCCTAACACCAATACAACCATGATGCAAGGATGCCTGCTTTCCATACATGATTATTTTTGTGTAGAAAAGGACATTTTCCTACACAAAAACCTTCCTGAGAGGCATGTTCCTCTTTATATGCGTGCAGCACACATAGAAACAGGAAGTACAGAGGAGAAATAAAGAGATTTCTCCTTTTCACGCTTCACCTGCAAAGGCATATATTTTTGGCACAATCCCAGGTCTACCAGTTCTGGTAAATCTTGGAATACATAACAAAACAATGGAATTTGCATGGGAACACCGACGTAACGTCCATGGAACACCTTCCCAGGGAATGGCCACTCAGGCCAAAACAAGTGCCCTTGCGTAGCTTCATAAATCAAATGTGAGTCTTGTGTCGCACTTGTACCACGTTGCTTGGTGCAAGAGTGATGCAAATTGACTCATAAATAGGCCTCCAGAAACAGAGTTCAGGAGAAGTGGTTATTTGTACATCTCTGAAATGATTGGCACCATTACTAGCATGTAATGCTGAGGGCATTTTTTAAAATGTCTTCTTTCTTACACACTTTCTTGTATTTGGAAGGCACAAATGTAGAGAAATACTACTAGAAAAAAAAAAGATTCTACTATTCTGTATTACTACACGCATCCCAATAGAAATGGTACCTCACTGTTATGGGAAGGCATAGCGCCAGTGACAAAAAGCACGAAACACAAAATGGACACATCACATTTTTTATACTGAAAACTAACCCTTCTTACAATGTGGGAATCTGTAGATTTTGGACCTAGCTCAACAGGCATCTAGGGAAATTTAGCAAGACTTCTCTTTTTTGTAGAATAGACACACAGAGGAATCCATGTGGTGACTTGTGTGTCTCTGACCAGATTTACTAAGCTGTTGCAAACTCTAACATTGACTAAAAACACACATTTTCCTCATATTTCTGTGAGGACAACTTCCGGCATATTTGAGGAGCAAGACATTTCTTCCTGCCTAGCATTTGCCCAAGTCTCCTGATAAGAATGGTATCTCACTAGTGTGGGTAGGGCTATTGTCCACTACAGGAAAGGCCCCCAAACATAACATCAATACATCACATTTTTCTACTGACAACCAATCCTTTGTTCAATGTGGGTAACTTTGGATCTTGGGCCCTAGCTCAGAGGGCAGCTACAAAAACTTAGCAAACCTTCACATTTAGGAAAACTGGATATCCAAAGAAATCCAGGGTGTGGTGACTTGTATGGTTCCCAAACATTTTTCAGAACTAAAAGGCTTTTCAAACCTTAACCCTAGACTAAAAACACATTTTTCTTACATTTCTATGAAGACAATTTCCGGAATCTGTGGGAAAACCTAAATTTCCTACCACCCAGATTTGCCACACACCTTCTGATAGAAACAGTACCTCACTTGTGTGAGTAGGGCTAGTGTCCATGACAGGAAAGGCCCCAAAATGCAAAATGGATAGATCACATGTTTCCACTGAAATCTGACCTTTTTTTCAATGTGTATAGTTGTGGATCTTGAGCCCTAGCTCAGCCTGTGCCTCAGGAAACCAAGCACGCCTGCTTAATTTTCTAAACCAGATACCCAGAGGAATCCAGGGTGAGGTGACTTTGTGGCTCCTCCCAGATGATCTTACACAGAAGCCCTTGCTAACCACAAAGTTTGACTAAAACAGTAAATTTTCTTCACATTTCTGTGATTAAAATTTCTGGAATCTGTAGGAAGCCACACATTTGCTACATTTGTCATTCCCCCAAGCCTCCCAATAAAAATTGTGCCTAACCTGTGTGGGTAGAGCTAGTGTCCGCTACAGGAAAGGCCCTAAAATGCAAAATGAACACATCACATTTTTCCACTGAAAACTGACTTTTTTTGTAAAGTTGTTAGCTGTGGATTTTGGGCCCTACCTCAATCTGCATGTAGGGAAAACTAGCAAACCTGCAAAGTTTTAAATACTAGTCACCAGGGGAAATTCAGGGTTGGGTAGCTTGCCTGGCTCTCAACAGGTTTTCATATCCAGAGACCCTGGCAAACCTTAAATTTGGACAAAAAAAACACATTTGCTTCACTTTCTGTCAGATCAAACCAAGGTCAATAAGAGTCCCTTTGCGAGGACTCCCAATAACCTTAGCTTGATTTCTTCCTGATGCAGACACTAGGCCCAACTACACAATGGGGGCAGCATTTTTACTGAGACAAGTAAGGGAACATTGGGCGTCAAAAAGTTAGTGGATTCCTGCTGATTCCAGAAGTTTACACCACAGAAATTCAAGGCAAATGAGCAATTTTAGAAAACGTATGAGGTTTTCAGGGCATTGTCGGTGAAAAAAATCTATGTGGGATCTTTGCCAGGCATCCCTGCCTGGACTCTCTGGGGTACCCCGTTCTTGGAAATGCTTGGGCTTCATAGGTTTTCTGACAAGGAAAGTATTTTTTTGGTTTTGGAGAAATGCATCATGGAGAGTAGCGATCTTTCAACCTAGCCACGTCCTCCACCACTCTGACTTTAGGAACACCTGCCTTCTCAGCTGCAACAATGCTGCTTATTACAGGCTACAGTATACAACTCATCTTGGAATCTGGAAAACAATCTTTGAAAACAACAGAAGCAGCCAACTTCTTGTACCAGTTGTATGCCTTTCTAGCAGCATTCTAAGGCATCAACCTCTGAACTACTCTACCTACCACCCACATGCTTGTGATAGTCTAAAATTGAGAAAATGGTAGCAGTGGTATTATGTGTGTTGCACTTCCCATAAGATGAAATTGTAAGTAAAGAATGTAGATAGTCTGCTCAACAGGTAAAGGCACTAAGCTACCAAACTAGTGTTGAAATGTGTGAGAAAAACTCTTACACCAACATGAAAATAACGTCCACCTAGAGCAGATCAAATAATCCTAGAACAGTAAAAGACTATCCAGTGAGTCCAGTCAATAAGTAAGATCGTAGTAATCCAGGGGTGAAGTTGAGATGGTTATTCTAACAAAGGACAGGCAGCCGACACATGTTTAGTCTTCAATTACTTTTATAAGGCTATATGCAGAATAACTGCTGATCGCCAAATGTAGAAAAAAATAAAGCTAATGCAAAGACGCGATATACGCAACATGTCTGCAACATGTAAAAAGCCTCTGTACAGGCTCCTACGTAAGCACACAGTCTGGGAGGCAAAATAAGTAGCTCCAAATGGTAGGTAACAAATAAGTCCCAGGAGAACCTTGATAAGTCCCCCAAATTCATCAGGAACACATAATTATAAGTAGGTGGTATAGACAGATGTTTGGTAGGATAACGCAGGGGCAACAGCACCCAGTCAGAAGTCACACAAGCCTTCTCATTTCATTCTGTTTTTTTTCTTTCAACTGTACTAAAGTGATACATATGGCTAAAACAGGTCTGTCAGGCAGCCTTTGAGGCTGTGGTATCAACAGGATATCCACAGCCCCCACCTTAAATATTCTGAAGAGCTCCGAGGTGTCTTAATGCCCATTCAGATCAACCAATTGTGTACCTCCTGAGAGGAATTTACCAGCTTGTTCACACTATTATTCAAGGCTGAACAAAGGGTGTTTGTTGGCAGAGGCTAATTCTAATTAATCTTCTGAAAGCTCAGGCAAGAAAATGGTAACTTTCTAAAAGTTGATTGTCCTTAATATTTATAAAAAATCCAACATCATCCATTAAATTGGAGTTTTAATAAATGTATTTTAAAAAATAGTTTATTTTATCTAGTAGGTCCATTTCTGAATTAAGCAGTATTTGTATTTTAATCCGCGCCCTACTTTCCCACATAGGACAGCTATACCACAATGAACATAGGACCATATTTATACTTTTTAAGTGCCGCATTTGCATCATTTTTTTGACGCAAAAGTGCCTCAAACTTACGAAATACAATTGTAATTTGTAAGTTTGCGCTGATTTTGGTCAAAAAGCGGCGCAAATGCGGCGCAAAAAAAGTATAAATATGGGCCATAGTGTTTTGGGCCTTTGTCAATGTATGGGCATGGTAAGAGTAATTTTCTACTTGTTCCATGTTTAGATTATGCACCCTACCTGGTGGGCTACAAGGTCTACATAGGGGTGACTTAGCAATAATTAAAAGGGATGTTTTGTCCTATCAAAAGGGTTATTTTGACAGGACCTACCACAGCTTTTACATAGCAGTAGTCAGGATACACAGCGTAGACCTGTAGTAATTTTTGAAATCCCAATAACATAGAGAGCAAAATGGGTGATGGAGTCAACAATTTGTATTTAACTTCCAGGGCCTAGGTGCACTTTCTATGCTTTTCACTAGGGACTTAAAGGTAGGTTAAATTTGCATCCAGGAATACAAAGTTTTAACCATGTTTAAAGGGTGGGCACAAGTACTTCACTCCTTTTTAGCAGGGGTAAGTGGTACAGAGTTCTAGAGAAGGTAAAGCAGAAAGGGCAAACATCTAGGTAGACATCACACAAAAGATTGTAATTTCCTGCAATGAGTACCTCATTTATTTGGTGCATCCAAAGTATGTTATACAACTTAGTCTACATTTCATCTTGTTTAGACTTGACCCACTCTTCCTACTACAGGGTCTCAGGTAGCATTGCATTAAGAAACAGCACTGTAGAATTGTATAGCATATTAATATTTATTATATACGTGTCTCACTAAGAATCAGTACATTGAAATTCAAAAAAGCATGAGACTTGTTTGGGATTCCCTAATTCCAGATTGACCACTTGAAATAACAGCTACTTTGTGAATAGTGACCATAAGATAATCATTCTATGAGAATACTGAAACCAAAATATTCTTGACAAAGAAGAGGTCAACATTTTATTTTCATCCTTTTTTAATTGCATCAAGAGGTTAGGGAACATGTGTCCTCTGCTACAACTAAAGCCTTTCCCCATTCCGTCAATCAACAGCTAAAAGGCAACCAACTCTTTTGCAAAAATTTGAATTGCAGTTCAATAATTCATTGGCAGTGATTTTAATAAATGTTGATACATTTTAGCTAGAAATTGTTGTTATAGTCTGAAATGCAGCACATGGTGGATTATGTGGCAAGTGCAGTAAATTCATAATTATGCAGAAAATCTGTAGTCACCAAAACTCATTTTCACTCTATGTGTATTGCAACTGCTTGTCTGGAAGCAAAATATTATCAATGATAAGTACTATAAAATTAAAAAAGAAAGCCCAAAGCCAATAGCAAAAATTTGCTTAAAATCATACTATTAATTATTTGTATCACTTCCTCACAAGTCTTCTATTCGTCTCCACTAGTGGATTGTGGTTCTAATTAAAACTACAACTGTTATATAAAGAGCTACGCAATATGACTTGGCCTGGATGAAATTGTAGTCACACATGAGTAATATGTGACATTCTTGCAATTTATCATAACTCTTTTGATGGGAAATTACTGAAAATTATATTTGTTTGAGTAATTATGAGTTTCTTGGCACAAAAAATCTAGTTTACGGACATGGAAACAATGTTTTTTTTTTTTAGCATTAACATCTGCAAGCTGCTGTTTCTGTTCTGTTGCATTTAGTGATATTTTCTTAGTTTGGGTGTATGTTCGGTGTTCAGTGTAATGTGTTATCTTGACATTTAGCCTCTGAAGAATATTTGCATATAGAGAAGTTCATAACATGGTCATGGTCAATTTTATGCCATATTTGCACCCCACAGAGTGTTTTGATAGATGTTAGTATGTGGCATTTTCTAGTGAAGTGCTGTTGTAAGTAGAATGACAGTCAGTTATTTGGCATATTTGTGCTATTGCTGTGTGAATGAAAGGTGCTCTCTACAGTGTGGTCAGTTAGATATTTGATTATGAAATTTAGATTACTGTTGAGTGCTGTTAGATTTTACATCACAACCAACTAATAGGCATTCCTGTTCTGTGTTGGATGATTGTGATAAATTCTATGTAAATTACTCCTGTGAGACATACGTCTTTGATCTTGCAAACAGTGCAAACCTTTTTTAATGATTTTCATAAATCAAGTATAAATGTATACTACATCGATCCAATGAATCAAAGAAAATTATATATTAGTAGCTTTTTTGTATGAATATTATCATTATGATTGCTTTTGCTTTTTGCGTGGTCTTATGAGATGGTGGATCACAATTAAAACATTAAAGGAGTAGTACTTTATGTCCCGAAAATCAGAGAAGCAACAACCACTGAAAGGTGAAGATCCATCGATCACCATTTACTTGTGAATATCTGAACTATCTGATTACTTTGTCACTTCAGCAAAAGGGAATATAACAGCAAGGATCAGAGCTCGTACAGTAATACTAACTCATAATTGATCCTAAGCAGTGGTTGTTCTAAAAGGTAAAAACTGAAAACACCTATATTTAGAGTTAATTTGATGTCATTTCAAATGTATTGAGAATGTTCAAGGGAATATATGACTATCAGAGATTCCAAAGAGCTGCGGTGACATTCTGCTGTAATTTCAGGGTACTCACGTGTATAACCATTTTTAGGGTGTATGTATTTACATGTCTAAGTTTTGACTATGCAAAGATTTTCTTGTTTTCCAATCTGATTTACCCTGAGCACCGATTCCATTGTTGGGTACATTAACCTTTTGCTCTCAGCCCAAATAAACATTTGTTTCTGGCATTGACTGGATTAAATCTCCAGGGTGTTCAACATATGACACTCCACAGGCTAAACTTCAAGATAACATATTAAACTTACCACCAAGCATATTTTTAAAATTACCCACACATGTTTTTAACCAGCATTGCTCTGGATAGCATTTAACTAAATATTCTTTTACTCATTTTGCTGCTACAGATATGAACCATATATACGCAAATCAGAATTGGTCCACATGAAGGAGCTGATAGAAGCAGAGTAAATACTAGTGCCTGAGATACTTTATAGGCAGCCTAAACTACATTTGTTTAAGTATTTTCTGGTTTTACCATTTAATGACTTTGCTAGCATCTTACTAGGTGGAGATATAACATTAATATTTTGCTCACACCTAAGCCTGTCCTGTGGAGCATGCAGCTGGAGCCACACAGTAAAATATATTCCGGCTCCAGTAAATGGTTAGGTATTTTCAATTATTTTTTATTTATTAAGGGCCTGATTTAGATATTGGTGGACGAGCTACTCCATCACAATAGTGACGGATATCCTGTTTGCCAAAATCCAAATCCAATAGGATATAATGGGATTTATATGTCGGCAGATGGAATATCCGTCACTGTTGGGGCAGACTAATTCATCCACCAACATTTAAATAAGGCCCTTTGTGAAACATTTGCCTTGACAGGAATACTATGGCCCTCATTATAACCCTGGCGTTCAGTGACCGCCAGGGCTATTGTGGCTGTAGTACTGCCAACAGGCTGGCGGTACCGCCTGCCTCCTTTTGACCGCGGTGGTACAGCAGCGCTGGCCTGGGGATTTCGACTCCCCTTACCACCAGCCTGTCCATGGCGGTAGACACCGCCATGGAAAGGCTGGCGGTAAGGTGACTCTGGGTGCCCCTGCAGGCCCCTGCACTGCCCATGCACTTGGCATGGGCAGTGCAGGGGCCCCCAGGCATAGCCCCATTGTGCATTTCACTGCCCGACTTTCAGGCAGTGAAATGTGCGACGGGTGCTACTGCACCCGCTGCACATCAGCATTGCCTCCGGCTCTATTATGAGCTGGCAGCAATGTTGATGTGACTTTTCTGCTGGCCCAGCGGATGGTAACACTGTTACCGTCCACTGGGCCAGCAGAAAAGTCAAAATAGGGTGGCAGAAATACCGCCAGCACTGGCGGTATTCTTGCGCCCGCAGCCTTGGGTTGTAATGAGGGCCTATGTTCTACTAAGGAATGTGTGAAATGTGTGAGGCTGCCTTTTGTAATATGGTAAAGGCTTTTAAAACATTCTGCCTATTTCATAAAAACTGTATTTAAAAAATTAATAATAAAAAAATAAAATTAGTGGGCAAAAGATCCCCAAAAAGTAGGTTTTGTGGGTAAAGGTCCTATGTAAAATGTTTCTGAGGGAACTTTTACCTGCATTCAATCATTTTATTGGAGTAAAATGCTTTGTACATTCATAAAACTTGACAGCCTGAATCTTGTAAGAAATTATCACTATGATGATGTTGTTGGCCTTAGCACCACCCCATCAATTAAGCATACTGTTCTTAAAGTCCCTGTGCCCAAGTGATGCAGAACTATAGGCGAAACATGGTTAGGGTTTGGTGAAAAGATGAATGTGAAATCCATCTCTTATTACTTTACAGCACCTAGTGAGTTAATTGTGCACCCTGGGAACTTTCTGGCATGCAATTTTATCAAGTGGAGGGTGTTAGAGTGTGCGTTCCCAAAGACATTTCACATTTTGTTATTTTCATGACATTAGGGGGGTCATTCTGACCTCGGTGGTAAAAGGCGCTTACCGCCGGTCAGAAGACCGCCATAACACCGCCGCGGTAAACCGCCACGGTCATTCTGACCCGCAACTGGCAAACCGCCAAAAACCCGACAACAACAAAAGTCTGCCACACCAACGGCCAGCGAAAAACTGTCGATGACCAAACCTCCACCGTCACGCCAACAGAAAAACGCCCATGCTATTCCGACCCACAAATCCCCGCAGCGGTCTTTCAACCGCGGTATTCCATTGGCGGTACACACCGCCGCGCTCAAAATTCACACACCTTTACAAAACACAGCCACATTGGACAATTCAAAATACACACACCTGAGACACATACACACACCACTCCCACACACCCATTACAATATAAAACACACACCCACATCACCCACAAACCCTTACGACCACAATTGTGACTGAAGGCCAGAGAGAGACAGCACAGAATAGAGTACACCATCACACAGAGGCAAATCACAACATCACCCACACAATATCCACGCACAAAACACCATACACCACCACACTCACCACACTCTACAACACATACTCCACCCCTCACCTCATCCACACCACCCCATGGCACCCCAAAGACACCCCAGGTTTTCTGATGCAGAACTCAGGGTCATGGTGGAGGAAATAGTTTGGGTAGAGCCCCAGCTCTTCGGGACACAGGTGCAGCACACCACCATTGCCAGGAAGATGGAGCTATGGCAAAGAATACTGGACAGGGTCGACGCTGTGGGACAGCATCCACGAAATCGGGACGACATCAGGAAGCGGTGGAACGACCTACGGGGGAAGGTGCGTTCGATGGTATCAAGGCACAACATTGCGGTGCAGAAGACTGGCGGCGGACCCCCACCTACTCCCCCAGAATTTACAGCATTGGAGGAGCAATTCTTGCACATTCTGCATCCTGAGGGCCTCACAGGAGTAGCTGGAGGAATGGACTTTGGTAAGTCAAATCTTCACTACTTCATTCCCCCCACCCCACCTGCATGCCAAATCATACCCCCACCCCCATCACACCAACTCCTTGCAAATGGCTCACCATCACAACCCACCCATCCCAACACCCAGCCCTGCATGCGTCCACAAAGCATGGACACCCATCACCAAAGCATGCCCACTGCACATACCCATCTCCCCCACAAGCCACCGTCACAACAGCCCCCACAAGGGAATGCCAGCACTGGGGTCCACGGCCACCCACCCATTGCACACTATGGCACACACAGAAGCAATAACCATACTCTTATACCCCTGCAGGACCCGACCGCCACCACACCGCCCAGGAGGGTCCAGAAATGTCCATCCCACCCCCAGAAGAGGCCCCCAGTGATGACAGCAGCTCTGTCTCCCTGGACCCAGATGACCAGCCCGGCCCATCGGGGACCTCGGGACAGTCGGTTCCCCTCACACAGCCACAGGCCACAGCAGACCTACCCCCCTCTGGGAACACCAGCACAGCTCCCACCCAGCGGGCCCATGCCTCTGTCTCCAGGACATGTCAATCAGCGGTGTGTCCACCACTACAGGGCACCCAGGTTGACCCACCACCCCAACAACAGCAGGGACCTGGGGGCAGTGCTAGTGGGCACACGGTCCAGGGGACAGAGGCCCAGGGAAAAAGGGGAACTGGGAGGGCTGCTGTGCGACAGGGGGGGGACAGGCCCAGGGAACCCACTCTCCACGAGGCCCTCTCCTCCATCATGGGAGCATACCACCGCTCCCAGGAGACGATGGCTACGGTACTGGCCAGGTTCCAGGAGATCCAGGTACTGCAGGAGGAACAGTACATGGGGTTCAGGGAAGAACTCCGAGTCATTAGTTCTGCATCGTCGTGGCTCTTACCCAGATTGTCACCACATTGCGGGACCATGTGGCACCACAAAGGGCCCCTGTCACTAGCATGGACCAGGAACAGCCTACCACCTCCGCCGGTGCTAGTGGACAGGAGGCCCCCACACAACAACAGGCCACCAGAACCCCACCTCCTGCAGAAGAAGAACCACCCCGCAAGCGGTACCTGAGATCTAGGAAGAAGACAGAGTAGGATGCCAAGACCCCCACCAGCAAAGGATACCCCCTGATGTCATCCCACTGTCCCACATTGTCACCCTGTCCAACCTTGAACTGCTCCATCCTTCCACAGGCATATGGACAATGCACCTGTGAGACTGAAAAGCTGGACTCTGCCATGGACATTACTCCACCATCACCCATCACCGATTTTCAACCATGTCCCTAAATTTAGCACTTAAATAAAATCACTTATTGCACTAAAATTATCTGGAGTCTGCTTGTATTTTTAACAAATGTATTAGACATAACAGTGCCAAAATGATCAGTTACATTGTGGTGACAACATACCACTGTCACACAGCTGTAGTCCATGGGCAAACAAAGCAGAGGTCACGCAGTGGGGCCCACAGCTCTGAAAACGGAAGGGAAAGTCACAACTCAGTTAACATAAACTGGGGGGAAACTCAGACAGTAGAGAGGCAGGAGACAGTAAGTACATGTACAAAGGCGGTGTTGATTCGTACCTGTGTGTTATTGAAAATACTATTTTATCACTGTGTCCCCGTTGTCTGTGTCGTCCCCGTCGTCTTCCTCCTCTTCACTCTCCACAGGCTCCACAGCTGCCACAACACCACCCTCTGGACCATCCTCCTGCAGGAAAGGCACCTGGCGTCGCAAAGCCAGGTTGTGAAGCATACAGCAGGCCACGATGATCTGGCACACCTTCTTCGGTGAGTACATTAGGGATCCACCTGTCATATGCATGCACCTAAACCTGGCCTTCAGGAGGCCGAAGGTCCGCTCGATCACCCTCCTAGTCCGCCCATGGGCCTCATTGTACCGTTCCTCTGCCCTGGTCCGGGGATTCCGCACTGGGGTCAGTAGCCACGACAGGTTGGGGTAACCAGAGTCACCAATTAGCCACACACGGTGTCTCTGTAGCTGTTCCATCACATAAGGGATGCTGCTATTTCGCATGATGTACGCGTCATGCACTGACCCAGGGAACTTGGCATTTACATGGGAGATGTACTGGTCAGCCAAACAGACCACCTGGACATTCATAGAATGATAACTTTTTCTGTTCCTGTACACCTGTTCACTTTCACTGGGGGGAACCAAAGCCACATGGGTCCCATCAATGGCACCAATGATGTTGGGAATATGTCCAAGGGCATAGAAATCACCCTTCACTGTAGCCAAATCGCCCACCTCAGGGAAAATGATGTAGCTCCGCATGTATTTCCTCAGGGCAGACAACACTCTGGACAAAACCTTAGAAAACATAGGCTGAGACATCCCTGATGAAATGGCCACTGTTGTTTGGAATGATCCACTTGCCAAAAAATGGAGTACTGACAGAACCTGCACCAGAGGGGGAATCCCTGTGGGTTGGCGAATG
The DNA here is from genome assembly GCF_031143425.1 of Pleurodeles waltl. Classification (NCBI taxonomy): domain Eukaryota; kingdom Metazoa; phylum Chordata; class Amphibia; order Caudata; family Salamandridae; genus Pleurodeles; species Pleurodeles waltl. The sequence goes on along the minus strand of NC_090451.1, from coordinate 318,335,454 downwards.
GGTGACATCAGGTCTGGCTCCAGCTGGGCACACAGTTCCTGTATAGTGGCTTGGTCAAGTCTGTATGTCAGTATGACATGTCTTTCTTCCAATGTCGACAGGTCCACCAGCGGTCTGTACACGGGAACATTCCTCCATCTCCTCGCAAGTCCCAGCGGACGGTGCCTAGGAAGGACAACATGGAGCACAGAGTCAAGCAAACCACAGGTACGTGCCCACAGCTTGCACAGTATAAGATTCGCTATGCATTGAATGGCTTGTATGAGTGGCAATGCAAGGCCTAGGCCTGTGTGACGCAGTAGAAATTAAGCCATGTGGGCCCTTGAAATGGCGGCTGCCTGACCTGTGAAGTGTGACAATGGGATGTGAGGTCAATGCGCTGGCGTGGCACACCGTGGCGGTCGAAGACCGCAGCGCGAAGCCGCATTGGTTAACATAGAACCCTATGAGTTTCAGGAGCCAATGACGAAATGCGCCTGCGGTCGCGGTACGCACCGCCGCGGGCGTGACCGCCATTTTCTCTCAGCTTAATCACTCGAGACCTGATCATCCACAGGAGAGGACCTATACTGCAAGTGCTGCTGTGACCTCAGTCTGGAAGAGACAATGGCTGCTGCGACTGGGGAAAGGGCCCCTGCCTTCACTTCTGAAGAATTGGAGAAACTCGTGGATGGGGTCCTCCCCCAGTATGCGCTAATCTACGGTCCTCCAGACCAACAGGTTAGTACACTGGGACCATACTTTGTGGGCAATGGCTGGTTTGAGTGGGGTGAATGAACAAAGGTGCGGAGGGGAGCGTATGAGGCATGCATCAAACAACAGATGAGAGCATGTGCCACATGGCAAGGGTGGGGATGGGGGGACACTCACATCGAGCATGCAGAAAATGTTGATATTTTGTTTTCTCTCCCTGTACGTGTCACATAGGTCAGCGCCCATCAGAAAGTCGACATTTGGCGTGCCATCGCCAAGGACGTCCGGACCCTGGGGGTCCACAACAGAAGGGGCACCCACTGCCGCAAGAGGTGGGAGGACATCCGCCGCGGGAGCAGAAAGACCGTGGAGGCTCTGCTGGGGATGGCCTCCCAACGTAGGAGGGGTGCCACTCGTCTATTGACCCCCCTGATGTCTCGGATCTGGCGGTGGCCTACCCAGATTTGGATGGGCGCGTGAGGACATCACAGCAGACACAAGGGGGTGAGTACAAGCACATTCTGCTATCTTAGCGCGCAGTGGAGGTGTCTGGGTGGGGGAGGAGGGATGTGGGTATCCCTAGGCCAGGGCGATTTCTGTAGGCTAGTCCCCTCCGTAAGGCATGGCCCTGTGCCCCCGCCCTCCACCTCTGTAGGGTGCCAAGTACAGCTATCCATGGCCTTGTGTCACCTATGTGTGCAGATGTCGTCCATTGGCTTGTAGGCCAAGTCTCACTGATTGAGTAGTGTACCCCAAGTGCGCGGCCTAGTGCAGGGGGCTTCTGTGTCTGTCCTCTCCGCCAACTGTGTTGCCAATGCATGCACTCAACATGTCTTTATTTCTCCACCCCCCTTTTTTTGTCTGCTCTTCCTGTTCATGTGTGCATTAGCATCATCTGGCGGAGGAGAAGTGGCATTGGAGCACGAGGGAGCTGCATCTCACATGGCCCCTGAGGACCATGCAACGGACTCTGATTTCACCAGTGAGACGGAGGGCGAGGGGGGCTCCACAACGGGGACACGTGGAGACATCAGCGACACCGACACATCCTCGGAAGGGAGCTCACTTGTGGTGGCGGCAACATCCGTGCCCACCGCAACAACAGGTACAGCCGCCACCCAGCAGCCCCTCAGCATTCCCCCGTGCCCGCTCGCACACCAAGGCGGGCATCTCCTTCGCCCCAGGCACCTCAGGCCCTGCCCCAGTTACCCCTGCTGCCCTCAGTGAGGAGGTCATTGACCTCCTCCGGACGCTCATTGGTGGGCAGTCTACCCTTTTGAATGCCATCCAGGGGGTGGAAAGGGAGGTGCATCGGAGCAATGCATACTTGGAGGGCATTCATTCAGGTCAGGCTGCCCATCAGCGATCGTTCAACGCTCTGGCCTCAGCACTGATGGCAGCCATTGTCCCTGTCTCCTGCCTCCCTCCTCCAACTCCCTCCACCCAGTCCCACTCCCCTGTCCATCTGCCTATCCCAGACACACCTACAGACCAGCCTGCACACACCTCAACACCCAAGGTCAGCTCATCCAAACATAAGCACCACACATCCCACAAGCATTCACACAAGCAACATCCACATGCAGACATACCAACAGCCACTGCCTCCTCTGTGTCCCCCTCCTCCTCGTCTCCCTCCTCCCTCCCTGTGACGTCTCCACTCACACTTGCATGCACCACTTCATCAGCCACTACGTCCATCACCAGCACACCCACCAGAACACTCCGCACACGTGCAGTCACCACCCCCACTGCCATTTACACGTCCCCTGTGTCCTCTCCCAGTGTGTCTGTCACCCCCTCTTCCAAACCACACAAACGCAGGCAGCCACCCTCCCAACAGCCATCAACCTCACGACAGCCTCCGTCACAAGCACCTGCACCCAACGACAGCACACTTGACTCTCCTACACCACATCCTCTTCCTCCACTCCCATACCCACTGCACCTACCCTTCCCATTGCTCCTAAAAAGTTTTTCCTCTCCAAACTTAACCTCTTTCCATCACCTGACCCACCCCCTCCATCTCGTAAAAGTCCAATCAGCACCTCAGCCAGCACAAGCCCTGGACCTACAAGGACCATAGTCCAGGGATATTGGAGTCCACCACCTTCGAGGGCAGCTACATCGGCCAGCAGCAAAGGGACAGCCAGCCCACCCCCTGGGAAGAAATCAAAAAAAGGCAAGGGCCGGCGCGAGAGGACAGAGACGGCAGCCTCCACAGGCACCACCCTGGCACCGTGAGGAAGTGGGGTGCCACCTGGCACATCTCCAAAGGGAGGCAAGGGACACAGAGGATCAGGCAAGGATGGCAAGAGCAGCACGGCCGACAAGTCCGGCAGCAGGCGAGCTGCCCAGGAGGGCCCCACCAGACCCATTCCGGGGGTGAAGGAGGACACCCACGGGCACGGGACACCAGCACAGGAGGGCCCCGCAAGCGAGAAGTTGGATGGCGAGTGAACACCATATATTGGCCAGATCTGGTGCCCTGGAGACACATGTGAAGAACCGCTGAACAGAGCCCTTCAAGACAAGCACCGCTGAACAGGGCCCGCCGTCTCAAGAACCGCTGAACAGGGCCCTTCAAGACAGGCACCGCTGAACAGGGCCCCGCCGTCTCAAGAACCGCTGAACAGGGCCCTTTAAGACAGGCACCGCTGAACAGTGCGCCGCCGTCTCAAGAACCGCTGAACAGGGCCCTTCAAGACAAGCACCGCTGAACAGGGCCCCACCGTCTCAAGAACCGCTGAACAGGGCCCCGCCGTCTCAAGAACCGCTGAACAGGGCACCGCCGTCTCAAGAACCGCTGATCAGGGCCCCGCCGTCTCAAGAACCGCTGAACAGGGCCCTTCAAGACAGGCACCCCTGAACAGGGCCCGCCGTCTCAAGAACCGCTGAACAGGGCACCGCCGTCTCAAGAACCGCTGAACAGGGCCCTTCGAGACAAGCACCGCTGAACAGGGCCCCGCCGTCTCAAGAACCGCTGAACAGGGCCCCGCCGTCTCAAGAACCGCTGAACAGGGCACCGCCGTCTCAAGAACCGCTGATCAGGGCCCCGCCGTCTCAAGAACCGCTGAACAGGGCCCTTCAAGACAGGCACCCCTGAACAGGGCCCGCCGTCTCAAGAACCGCTGAACAGGGCACCGCCGTCTCAAGAACCGCTGAACAGGGCCCTTCGAGACAAGCACCGCTGAACAGGGCACCGCCGTCTCAAGAACCGCTGAACAGGGCCCCGCCGTCTCAAGAACCGCTGAACAGGGCCCTTCAAGACAGGCACCACTGAACAGGGCCCCGCCGTCTCAAGAACCGCTGAACAGGGCCCCGCCGTCTTAAGAACCGCTGAACAGGGCCCTTCAAGACAGGCACCGCTGAACAGGGCCCCGCCGTCTCAAGCACCGCTTAACAGGTCCCGCCGTCTCAAGAACCGCTGAACAGGGCCCTTCAAGACAGGCACCGCTGAACAGGGCCCCGCCGTCTCAAGCACCGCTGAACAGGGCCCCGCCATCTCAAGAACCGCTGAACAGGGCCCTTCAAGACAGGCACTGCTGAACAGGGCCCCGCCGTCTCAAGAACCGCTGAACAGGGCCCTTCAAGACAGGCACCGCTGAACAGGGCCCCCCGTCTCAAGAACCGCTGAACAGGGCCCTTCAAGACAAGCACCGCTGAACAGGGCCCCGCCGTCTCAAGAACCGCTGAACAGGGCCCTTCAAGACAAGCACCGCTGAACAGGGCCCCGCCTTCTCAAGAACCACTGAACAGGGCCCTTCAAGACAGGCACCGCTGAACAGGGCACCGCCGTCTCAACACCGCTCCGCTGGGCCCTTCCTCTCAAGCACCGCTCCGCTGGGCCCTTCAACTCAAGCTCCGCTCTGCTGGGCCCTTCCTCTCAAGCACCGCTCCGCTGGGCCCTTCCTCTCAAGCACCACTCCGCTGGGCCCTTCCTCTCAAGCACCGCTCCGCTGGGCCCTTCCTCTCAAGCACCGCTCCGCTGGGCCCTTCCTCTCAAGCACCGCTCCGCTGGGCACCGCCGTCTCTGCACCGCTCCGCTGGGCCCTTCCTCTCAAGCACCGCTCCGCTGGGCCCTTCAACTCAAGCACCGCTCCGCTGGGCCCTTCCTCGCTCCGCTGGGCCCTTCCTCTCAAGCACCGCTCCGCTGGGCCCTTCCTCTCAAGCACCGCTCCGCTGGGCTCCAAGACTCCTCCAGTACCGCTGGAGTCTGTCATCCACTTGTGAGACTGTGGCTTTGCACTCCCCAGGATGGCACAGTGGGCAAGCCACTCACTGAAAAGACTTGTGAGACTGTGGCTTTGCACTCCCCAGGATGGCACAGTGGGCAACCCACCCACTGTAGAGACTTGAGAGACTGTGGCTTTGCACTCCCCAGGATGGCACAGTGGGCAAGCCACCCACTGTAGGGACTTGTGAGACTGTGGCTTTGCACTCCCCAGGATGGCACAGTGGGCAAACCACCACCCACTGTAGAGACTTGGGAGACTGTGGCTTTGCACTCCCCAGGATGGCACAGTGGACAAGCCACCCACTGTAGGGACTTGTGAGACTGTGGCTTTGCACTCCCCAGGATGGCACAGTGGGCAAGCCACCCACTGTAGGGACTTGTGAGACTGTGGCTTTGCACTCCCCAGGATGGCACAGTGGGCAAGCCACCCACTGTAGGGACTTGTGAGACTGTGGCTTTGCACTCCCCAGGATGGCACAGTGGGCAAGCCACCCACTGTAGGGACTTGAGAGACTGTGGCTTTGCACTCCCCAGGATTGAACAGTGGCCATGGAGGCCCCTCATGGATCTGGCGTCGTGGACTCATGTGGCTGAGGTGCCCCCCTTTCCCTTCCCCCTGAGGTGCCTGTAGTTTTCTTATCTGATGCCCCTGCAGTGTTATCTACAATGGATTTGGGTCTCATGTGTGGGCTTTGCCCATGTGTTGAGGAACACTGGCCCACGTACAATGACAGAAAGCCAATTTTGATGGGACAATGTACATATGTGTATATAGTTATGGGATGTTCGACTTACTTATTTACTTAGCCTTACAATATATTTGAATTCCAATAACATATTATTTTGTCTTTGCATTCTTCCAGGAGGTTTGGGGGGTGTCACTCTGAGTTGTTGCTCTGCATTGTTGTGTAGGTAGTTGGGTGGGGGGGGGTGTCGCGTATGTGTGTGCCCGTATTCTTTTCGCCTCCCCTGTGTCGTAGGTGCAGTACTCACCGTTGTCTTCTGCGCCGGCGTTCGTGCTCCTGGTAGAGGAGCAGGTAGACAATTGCTGGTAGGATGTGTAGTTCTGGTTCCATGCTGTCCAGATTCCTCGTGGAGTGTGTAGGGTGAGCGTTTTCCCGTTCCTAGTCTGTTTCCGCCGTGTTTTTATCGGCGGGGCTCCCGTCCCAGAAAAGATGGCGGATTGGTGAGTTGTCGTAGGGTGGGCGGTACATTGTCTGCCGCCTGTCTGTTGGCGGTGACCGCCGCGCTGTTTGTTTGTCCCGCCGTGGCGGTCGGAGTGTTAAAGTGGCGGTCTGTGTTGGCGGTTCCCGCCAGGGTCAGAATTCCATTTTTTGCACCGCCTGCCTGTTGGCGGGTTGGCCGCCGCTTTAACACCGACCGCCAGGGTTGGAATGACCCCCTAGGTCTTTAGGGATCATGACACACATTTAAGTGCCTGATTTAATATTCGGTTGGTAGCCCATCCTCTACCAGGGCTAATGAGCAAATCACTCAATTAACTGAAAGAGGTGAGGCCTGCCAAATATTGAAATGTCCCAGCAGACATTTCAAGCATTGACAGGAACTACCATCAACACGATTCCTGACAATGCATTGTAAGTTTGCCATATGACTATTTCAACATGACACATCCGCATGCCAAACGTAATATATTTATTTTTCCTAAAGAAAATTGCGAATCGAAATAATCTTTTTGGAAACTAAATACCCCCCTCACCATGGGAGGATACTCCTGTGGCGATGGGACTATTGAGCACTTTACAGTGCCCCAGGTTTGTCCTGGCAATGACAAGAATTGAAAACTGCATCATGTCAGTCCATCTAAATAGGTTGAGTGGAGATTCCACTAGACCTATAACAGCACTTACACCATCAGGCCATAGGAGGAATTTGACCGTGGCAGAGACGGAGTAGTCTCCACTGTTATCCAACTATGGTCTGTCTGAATGTAAATCAGGCTGGTGGACCATAATGTTGGTGACAAGGTAACTCCTCTGCCATTGCAACAGATTCCCCTCTTTGCCAATATATAAATTGATCCCTAAGTATTGGAGGATCAACTACCTTTGTGAGACTATGCAAATATGTATAGCCTTTTTTAATGAATGTAGCCATTTCACTAGAGGGACCTTTTAAAACACATCTTTCCCCATGGCTTTGTTCTATTCTTGACTTTTCCTTTAGACTTCCGGAGGTTAAGTGGCTGCCTGTTACTGCTAGCAAACTCCTCAATGTGCATCACCAGCCAGAAACTAGAAGGAGCTTCTCAACATTACCTACTTTGCCAAGACAGGCCTGTGGAAATTATAGATGCGACTGTTGCGATCTTTAAATGTAGCCCCAAAGAAAGAGTTGTAAAATAATTTGTTACTATTATAGCACCATTGACATGACAGGGGTTTAGTGTAACTTTGCCTTGGTATGATGACAAGACCATGGATATTTTGATAAAACCGTGTAGAGTTGACATTCAGCCAGTATTCCTGATGTATCTATTGATCCAACACTGATATAAAACTGTGTAGTAAACATTATGATTATCAGAGAGCCTACTATGATAGTTGAGCGTTACTGTGGCCAGTGCAGCTAGAACTGCATAACAGTGATTCACCATATAAGTCATTTTTAAACTTGGGTATGCAACCTTGATTAATTTAACTTCCAAATATATGATAGGTGTTGTAGTAAACTAATGTTCTTGTCAAGTATGAATATACTATTTGTAACCTTACCTTATGCATTTAGGTCAGCATCACAGATTGTTCTGGAGAAGGCTATAAGCTCAATTCAAGTAAATGGGATGAACATGTATCAACCATGCAGTACTACATTTATATTAATTATTTGTGTAGAGTGAATTTAAGGAATAACACCTTAAAGGATATAACAAATGACAGGATGCAACAATTGCCAGATAAACAAAAAAGTTATTTTTGTTTCCTTTCTACACTGCAAATGTGCATCATCTCTTTATTATTTTTGGTGTCATAATATGTTATTTTTTTCTCATAGTCCCATCTTCCAGGAGCCACTCCCATCGAGGGACAGAGACAAGAAGTTCAATAGTAAAGGTTTGTGAGAATGGTGCAATTCACACTCAAAGCATTTTTATCTTATTGAAACATCAACGATCAAAGATCTTGTTCTGCTAGGCTGGCTATAGGCACCTGGTCAGGTTGTTGGGTAAAGTGTCTTTAGCTTACGCCTGAATTTATTGTCAACTGGCTATAAAGAATAGAAATTTTATTAATATGGACAGTACTGCTCATCTATAAATATAAAGGTTATTAATGCATATATTTTACTCCTCTGGTATCTTTAAACACTGTTGTGAAATGCAGAATGCTACCAGTTACATTGAGATATGAATCAGAACTCAACTCCAAAAAAGAGGAAAATAATCGGAACAGTGCCCACAATGTCAAAGGAAGTACAAGCATGTTGCTTACATTGACCTAGGTGACATTTCAGATTTATATACCCTCAATATTAGCAATTTCATTTTCAATGATAAATAATATCTACAGCAATAGAAACAATTCCCATTTTTCCAGCAGGTATAATTTCCATCATTCCATAGACCGAAGTTTGAAATAATTCATCAAGAGAATACGCATTTATTTATTTGAGGGTTTCAATACAGCATGGCATATTGTTTTTTGTCATCTTAAATTACTAGGTAGAGTTTACTTTCTAAGTCCAAGATGGAGAAAAGGCTTGATTAGACGTCATGCATAGAGGGACCAAATTCGATTGTAAACACTTTTCGTGCCCATGAGATTGTTGGTGTCACTTGATGCAGCTGATATAAAAATAAGAACATAAAAATGAGAGGAGGTTTGTCTGCAGTCCTTTATTGGATGTAAGGATATCACATCCCTGCCTGAGATATAGTTTTAGAATTTTCCAGAGTGTAAATTTTTATGATGCAGGAACCTATCAACAACATCTCTGCAAATGGATTGGCAGATGCTGAAAGTGTTCAAGGAATTTTCCATCAGTATTTGAATGGATGGTAGGACTGGATAGCATTGAGGAGGATTCTACAAGTGTTACCTTGCAATGGCTTGCTCACTATAGAAAAGCTCAGAATTTTAATTAAGGCTGCACAAAGTTGCAAAATTTGTTGACTGGCAATTACACCTAATTGCCTTTTAATCAACAAGAGCATTGGGGCGTTAGAGTTTTCATGTTATTTTTACAAAGGGGCAGATTTGCACTATGCTGAAGTGGGGATTAGTTCATACTGCTACGAGGGGCTTTTCAGGACAGCAGGGGTATGGCACCCTGCTCAGTGCCCCATTTTCATCCATAAACTTTCTATGTCTGCCTTTCTTAGACTCAACCAACTATCACTGGTATCTTTGTACCTTCACTGGCTTGCTCATCTGCATCCTTAATTTCTCAAATCATGAACATCTTTTATGAGTCTACACCATGCCTCCATCTATAGAATGCAATCATACTTCCCAAAACCACTTTTTGCTGATTGTGAGTGAAGATTGTTTCCGTGGTTTACTACATCACCAAAAAGACGTACAGAGGTAGGAAAGGGTCTTAGTGGAAGTATTTTTACTAAACCATGAACATTTCGGTGAAATTGGGAAACTTCACCCATCATAATGAATGTTGGAACTTCCCAAAGGAAACAGAGTAGAATGGTGTAAGTCTGATTTATTTAGACATTAATGAGATTCTTATTCATAACTCAGTGTAAAAATAGTTGCATAAATCCAGCCCAAAAGTAACTGCACAGCGCATAAGGTTGATTTCCTCAGGAAGTGTATGAGCATTGTCATTCCCACATGTTGTGTATTTTAAAGACATTAGATACTATAGAATCTGTTAAGGTTGAAGCATCAGAGCTCTGCATTTTTACTCTCTACCTAAAGCTATTTCCGCAACTTATACTCAACAACAAATAGAGACATAGAAATAACTGCATCAATACCCCAAAAAAAGTATTAACCCCTTAGCTGCTAAGCCTTTTCCAGCTAGAATGCTAAGCCCTTTTTTAGCTATTTGGTGTTGTTCATGTTTAGGCCTCAATATATTTTCTTGCACATAAGGTATCCATACCAAATGTGCATCCTTTTTTCCAACATCCTGGGGTTTCTAAAGGTACTAATAGTTTGTGGATTTCTCTGGAGGGGAACAAGAAAGTAGCTGAAATATAGCTACATTTTGTTTTTGGGGAAAATATGAAAAAGTGGATGTATTTTTCTAAAAATGGCATCAACAGAAAGGTTGCAGAGCTGAATCAAAAAAACAACTTTTTCCACAGTATTAGTGTTTCCTAATGTTTGTGCTTTCCACCTACTTGCAGTTTGTGGTAGAAACTGGTGTGAAACCAGTGGGTGATCCTGGAAAGCTATAGATTTCTGATACTTTTATAAAATTCTGAATTCAGCAAGCCGTGATTTATGTAGATTCCTTGTGGTTGTCCCAAAGAAATCAACTGTAACATAAAAAAAATATTGAAAATAAATAGAAAAAATGGCCACTTGTGACGTCTTCATTTTTAACTTCTTGTCACGATAGCAGAATTACAAAAGTGATGTACCATTTCATCTGCTATACCGTTCCAGTTTTAGGGCTATATTAGGTCCAGGCACAAAACTGTGCTCCCCTGGCAGAGTTTTGGGGATTCAGGTACTTTAACTTTTAGTTACGCGGGGTAGTGCTGAGTTCCTGAATTCCACCATCTGGCGAGGAGCTTGGCTCGTTTGCACGTACAAGTTTTTTTTTTGGTGTTCGCTTCTGAGTGCCACTATACTCTCAGGCTGCTAGCGAGCACCCATAAGACTTCACTCATGCTTGCATGGCTTTGGGCCACAATGGCAGCAAAAATAGTGCCACTTGTGAGCAAAACTGTACCTCGAGTAGATTTTCTACTCGAAATGCACCTAAATCTTGTGGTAAATGTTTTTTTGATTGGATTTTCTTCCCCAATGGACCATTCAAGTTTTTTTTAGTTTGAGAAGCCTTTTTGTTTTCTCTATCAGGAAGGAAGTGACCCAGAGACTCAAACTTCCTGTTCCTGTTCAGCAGGTCCTTCCAGTGCTTTATCCATCTCCTGGTTACTTTTCTCTTGTATTTCGAGGTGGAAGGATCACTTTCCTTGTATCCTGGATATAATACCTTTGGATTTAAGGACTTTTTTGTGATATCACGCAAGTACGTTCAGAAACTTGTCTAATGCTGTTTGTTTGCTTGGGCATGCACCAGTATTTCTTTGCACTTTAATTAGATTTTTAAATGTTATTGTGGTGAGTGGCCTGGAGTTTAAGTAGTTGCTTAGCTATTTATTTAGCATTTCGATGATTATTCATCTTTTGTAAAGGAATATTGTTGCACAGCTTGGTACCTCTTCTCCGTGTTTGTTACATTTGCAATATTCATTTGTTTTACTATGTGGCCTAGTCTTCCAGTGGGCCTACTAGCCAGTAGGTGTAGTACTAGTCAACAGAGCATGAAATAAATGTTTCTGTGGTATATGGTTTTAAAAGTTAATGTAGGGCAGGAGTGGCATTGGATTAAATTACAAGAGTTGGTTATTGTTTTCATTTATTTTTTTCTGAAAAAAGTGTACATGTTGTGGGGTAACATTTGATGGCATAGGAGGATATGTGTTGTAAACTTTTTATAGCTCAGCTACTTTGCGTGTTTTGCACTGCTGAATTAATGGCAGTGTTTTCTTCAGTGTTACCATGCCTCCTTGGTCTGGCCAATGTGTATGAGAGTGTGTTTGCCAGTCGCTTGCATGTGTACTTTGTCCTCATGCATCCTTGCTCAAGGTTGCTGTTTAACAATGTTCCTGGCAACCATTTTGTGCATCCAGACAGTGTGTTTTACCATAGGTTTGCATACGTCCTTTGTTCTCCATGTCTTCTTGCTTGCTGTTGTTGCTTGACCATGTGTCTGGCAGTCATTTTTTACATTTAGGCACTGTGTTTGCCATAGACTTGCATGTGTTCTTTGTTCTCATGCCTCCTTGTTCATTGTCATTGTTTAACCATGTAGATGTCAACCACTGTGTGTGTCAAGCCAGTGTGTGTTTGTCACAGAGCTTGCATGTGTTTTGTGTTCTCCATGCCACATAGCTCAATGTTGTTGTTTGACCATGTGGTTTGTAGGCATTTTGTGTGTCAAGCCAATGTGTATTTACCATAGGCTTGCATGTGTTATTTGTTCCCCATGCCTCCTTGCTCTCTGTTATTGTTTGACCTTGTGCCTGGCGGCAATTTTGTGCATCCAGCCAGTGTGTCTTTGCCATCGACTTGCATGTGTTCTTTTTTCCTTTATGGCTCCATGCTCTCTGTTGTTGTTTGACCATGTGGCTGGCAGCCATTTTGTGCATTCAGCCAGTGTGCATTTTCCATAGGCTTGTATGTGTTATTTGTTCTCTATGCCTCCTTGCTCTCTGTTGTTGTTTGACCATGTGGCTGGTGGCCACTTTGTGCATCCAGCCAGTGTGCCTTTGCCATAGGCTTGCATGGATGGATATGATAAAAGTTTGATCTATGCTTGGAGATCATTGTAGTATATGTATACTAAAGGAATATGAATCTGATGAGCATTGCTAATTGTATTTCCTTCCGTTTTCTGCTTTTTTTTATTTTGCACTTCTTTTTTATTTTATTGTTTTATTATCATTTTAATTGTTTCTATTTTATTTTTTATAATTTTAATTTATTTTTATTTTTTAATTATTTCACATATTTATTTAATTCTGCATTTTGCCTTGATCTCTTCATCCATCCATCCATCCACTCATCATAGGCACACAGCCTCACTACAGTATTCAGTTTCTTGAGGTGTATAATTCCATCTTCTCTCGGACACCTTGGTTGCGGTGCACTATAGATACATCAGCAGCAACATTTCTTTATTTACTGATTATTCCATTTCCCCTGGACCACATTACCATCATAGGTTTTTAAGGATTATTACCATGTACCTCTCGGAAACCAGGGGTGTCTCCTTTAAAATGGATGGAGATAAAGCAAAGAGCTATATTTTTATATTGTGTTGTCTGATTTGAAATTACATTTTATGGTATGGTCTGTGGTTTGCCTTTAGAATGTTTGGATAAATTGTTATTTATTATTACATTAGTAACCAACCGCACTAATAAGGCATTTGTCTGTAATATTTCAATCTGCAAAAATGCCACATTTCACTAATTACGCTTTCTACTTGCTTGGTTGCTGTTAGGTGCACAAGAAAAGAATAGACATCACCTGCAGTACTGTCATAGAAAAGGCCTGTAGAATTGATTTTAGTCCTCTAATCTTTTCCGCTTGTGCAGCTTACTGCCACTGCTACCTGAGAGATTTAAGATAACCCCAAAGAAAGTTGCTGCCAAGAAAGTGGTCAGTGAGAAGAAGCAGCTTTCCACCAGTGGTGTGCCGACCACAATCTTTTTTTTCAGGAGACATCTGTCTGCTACACCCACCTCCATGTAGGAACCTGGAAGCAGCACTCACACATCAACAGCATCACACAAACCTAAGCCCAAGACTATTTCTTTCAGTGAGGCTGCCACTACAATCATGCTGACGAGAAGCGACATTGAATTGGATTTGTCCCTATCGCAAAGTAGTATTCAATCATTTCAGGAAATAGAGCAAAGTGGACAGCAGCCGCAGCCAGCAATAGCAGACCCTCCCCAAGTTGGAGCAGAACAGGAGGTCAAACTTCCTGCCAAGCAAGAACCTCCTCTTGAGTCAATGGCTCCCAGATCTCCAGCAAAAAAAGGAAAGGTAGTACTTTACCATCTTCTCCAAGCACCACTTCTAATGACGATGATAAGGACATGGGGGAGACCCCAGCAGAGTCCAGGAGATGTCAGGAGAGACAAGGGAAAATAAAAGTTCCTGAAAGCCTTAGAATCATGGAAGAGTATGAGGAAGATGATAAGAATCACAAGACAGTCATTGTGGAATCTGGCACAGAAGAGTATGACATTACTATTCAACCTGCTGTGAGGGATATGGCACAGAGAGCACTGCCAGCTCCCATATTTGTAAAGCCTCAGGTGCGACCTGCACCAACCTGTACCTCAGTAGAAGTACGCACTGCAGAGAGGCAATCGACAACACAACCACATACCTCCAGTTCTTCTCAGGCATTGGCAGTGGCCCGTTAAGAAAGTACTCCTCTCCAGTTTGGAACTTTTCTACGTTTAGCAAACAGGAGGAGAACATTGCAATATCCTCAATTTGCCATACGAGTGTTCATCAAAGTAAGCCTGGTACACATTATGGTACTGGAGGCCAAACGACCTATATGAAAAAACATCATGCAAACCGGTAAGAGGAGCACGTTAAAAAATGCTGAATGTTATCATGGTGGTGAAGGTAAGGAGAGCTGCAAAACATTAATCACAACTGGTCCAATCACAGTGAGAGGTGAGGAAGAAGAGGGTGACATCCTCATGCCAAACAGCCCTGTCCCCAACAGTGCACCAGAATCAATCGCTTCAGCAACTTCACAATGGCACAAGAAAACTGATGAAGTTTCAGGGTCAGATGGAGACACCACGGCATACAATAACTGCCCCATGACTCATATTAAGTCTACCACCACCCACTTCTCGAAAGTTGCCTGCGTCAGTGGCCCCAGAAAAGAAGAAAATCCAGGCTACTATTATGGGCATGTTTAGCCAGGAGGGGCCCTGTGACCGCAACCACACAGAGTTTGTACAATGGGAAGCTGTCAAAAATGTAAGTGCTGAACCCCCTCCCTTTTTGTTTTGTGGAAGCAGCTTGATTTTTCAAATTTGTGGCAGCCATCTGCCCAAAATGGAAGGTTCAAAGTTGAGCCTATTTTGCCGGAGTTGGAGACTGATTACATGTGATTCATTGCACACTGGGTCTCTTTTGCAGGGGTAAAGCGAAAGCTGTCTACAGGTCATGGCCATGATAACATTTTTAAGAGCTTTCTGTGGAATGCAACAGTAACCATGTTCACCATGGAGAAATCACATACATCTGCAAAAATCTTGGACAAACTGAGTAGCATGGTGTTGAAGTAAGCCTCAGCAAGGCCTACTGGTGCAAGGGGTTCACCTTTCTCTGCACAAAGTCCTCAGACCATGTAGGAAGAAGTTGGCACAGAAACTGGAATAAAAGACAAAAGTTTATTAACCTCATGAGGTGGTACTACAGTTCAAACAGCACCCTAGGGTAATGTCTGAAGTAGCACACTGAACTGAGAGAGCATGGTCCTTTTATACCCACACAGGGCTAAAAGGAGATGGTACAATTATGGAAACAAGACTTGTATACATGTAAGGTCATGTGGAAAATGCACAGTCGACAGGTAGGAGGAGCTAACAGTTTCCAAGGACTAACAGCTGCAGACCTTACTGAGCATGTGCGAAAGTAAGAGATGCTAAATATAACTTGTCACTAGGCAGATTTCAAGAGCAGTTAACAGAAAGGTAGGACAGAGCACATGGTGAGCACATGGCAGCATGTAGCAGAGAAAATGGCTGCCATGAATACAAAATGGATTCCGCAAAATGTTCACAATGGTTACTAATTACAAGATGTCTTCTGCTAATGCTTAATCTAATCACTGCTAAATTACAACAATGGTGTTTGAATGGGTGCGACCCAGAGGTCTGCGAATTAGATTTGTTGCCACTGACAATGTCAGCAGCGTAGTCAAGGCCATGTTATATAATGGTTATTTCATGTTCTCGTGCTTGGCCCACTGCATCAAACTGTTTGTTCAAGAGTTTATCAAGAAGGAAGACATAGGCCCTCATTACAACCCTGGCGGTAAATCCTGCTTTCGGCCGTGTTGAAGACCGCCAACATACCATTGAGGCAGCGGATTTCCGCTACAAGTATTAAAACCCACATGTCAGAATCCGCCACAATACAGACACCCACACAAGTCCGCCACACCAAAGGTCAGTGATAAACTGGTGATACCAAAACATACACCATCACACCGACAAGCATACGCCCACACTATCACGACCCACAAATCAACACACACATTTACAAAACACAACCACATTGGACAATTCAAAATACACACACATGCTACACATACACACACCACACCCACAACACTATAAAGCACACATCCACATTACCCACAATCCCTTAAAATGAACAATTTTGGAAGAAGCCCAGAGAGAGAGATTAGCAAACACAACACCAGCATCCACAGGCACACAACACCATCAATCATACAACATCCACGCACCTCAAACAACACACACTAACATATCCCTCCCACACATCACAACGGACAGTACCTCACACATCATCCATACCACATCATGGCACCCCAAAGACACCCCAGGTTCCCTGAGGAGGAGCTAAGGGTCATGGTGGAGGAAATCATCCGGGTAGAGCCACATATTTTCGGGTCACAGGTGCAGCACACCTCCATTGCTAGGAAGATGGAGCTATGGAGGAGAATCATCGACAGGGTCAACGGAGTGGGACAGCATCCAAGAACATGGGATGACATGAGGAAGAGGTGGAACGACCTACAGGAGAAGGTGCGTTCAGTGGTATCCAGACACCAGATTGCTGTACAGAGGACTGGCGGTGGACCCCCACCTCCTCACCAGAACTAACAAAAAGGGAGGAGCAAGTCTTGGCAATACTGCATCCTGAGGGACTCGCAGGAGTAGCAGGATGACTGGACTCTATTAAGTCATATCTTTACTACTATATCCCCCACCCCACCTGCATGCCATCACATACCCCCACCATTACTCTCACTCCCATCACTCCATCATCTCACATATGTCCCACTATCACAACCCACACATCCCAATACCAAGGCACTGCATGCTACACCTATGCATGGACCACCATCACCAAAGCATGTTCAGTACAGATACCCACACAGACCCCAAACCAACTATCACAAAAGGGCAAACACAATTATGCAAGCACAGGAGTAGAGGGTACCTCACCCAATGCACAAGATGGCACAAACAGATACTAAAACTATGCATTTACACCCCAACAGGACCCATACCAAATGTCACCAGACAGGAGGTGCCAGACATATCCAGTCCCCCCACAGAAGAGGCCCACAGTGATGATAGCAGCTCTGCACGCCTGGATCAAGATGACCAGCCCGGCCCATCAGGGACCTCTGGACAGTCGGTTCCCCAGCCACTGTCACAAGCCACCACTGAACCTCCCCCCCTCAGGAAACACCACCACAGCACCCACCCAGCGGGCCATTCCCTCTGTCCCCAGGACACATCAATCAGCAGTGTGTCCACCACTACAGGGAACCAAGGCAAACCCACCAACCCAAGAAAATTAGGGACCTGGGGTCAGTGGCAGTGGGCACACTGTTCAAGGGAAAGAGGCACAGGATAACAGGGAATCTGGGAGGACTGCCGTGCGACAGGGGGAGAACAGGCCCAGGGAACCAACACTCCAAGAGGCACTCTCCAACATCATGGGAGCATACCACCATTTCCAGGAGACCATGGGCACAGTACTGGCCAAATTTCAGGAGACTCAGTGGCTGCAGGAGGAACACTACCTGGGGATCAGGGAGGACTTGAAATCCATGAACAACACCCTGGTCACCATTGCAGGGGTGCTGGCAGACCTTGTCAACACCATGAGGGACACAGTGGCACACAAACAGGCCCCTGACACTAGCTTGGACGATGAACAGCCCTCCACCTCCGCCGGCGCTAGTCGACAGGAGGCACCGCCACTGGAGCAATAGGCCACCAGCACCCCACCCCCTGCAGATGGAAAACCACCCCGCAAACGGTCCCTGAGACCCAGGAACAAGACAGAGAACATTGCCAAGACCCCGCCAGGAAATAAGACCCTCCTAAATGTCACCCTTCTGTCCCATCATGTCACCCTGTCCACCTTAAACTGCCATTGCTCCCCTTCCTATGCCCCATTGGACAATGCACATGTGAAACCAAGAGACTCGACTCTGCCATGGACATTCTTCCACCTTCACCACCAGCCCATTGCACACACCCCTAAACTTATTAGCACAGAAATAAACACCCTTGAATCACAAAACAATCTGCAGTCAGTCTGTGCTTTCACAAATGTGTAATTGCAACATCTCTGATATATAGCAATGTCAATGTACTTGTTCACATACCAATGTTACACAGTTGTAGGCCAGCAGTAAACATAGCAGAGGGCATAAAGGGGAACCCAGATCTGTGAAATGGAAAGCCAAAGTGACAAGTCAGGGTCCATACACAGAGGTAAAAAGGGAGAGTTCTGCTAGGTCCTACAATAGTATGAGATGTGGGAAGCAGTTACATCCTCTTACCTGTGTCTCACTGGAAGTATTGCACGATTATGTTGTTACGGTTGTCTACATCTTCTTCTTCTGCCTCCTCTTCTTCACTGCCCACAGGCTCCAAAGCTGCCACAAGACCATCATCAGGCCCATCCTCCTGCAGAAAAGGCACCTGGCGTCGCAAAGCCAGGTTGTGCAACATACAGCATGTCACGATTATCTGGCCCACCTTCTTCGGTGAGTAGTATAGGGATCCACCTGTCAGTTGGAGGCACCGGAATCTGGCCTTCAGGAGGCCGAAGGTGCATTCTATTATCCACCTAGTTTGCCCATGTGCCTCATTGTAGCGTTCCTCTGCCCATGTCCTGGTATTCCTCACTGGGGTCAGTAGCCATGACAGGATGGGGTAACCAGAGTCATCTGCAAATATCGAGGGACAACTGTTAAACATCCTCCAAACATTAGGGAATTTCCCATACCCAGGCAGCAAATCAAACTGTGTGGGGACTTTAGGCTCACTTATTTGCCACACACGGTGCCTCTGGAGTTGCCCCATCACATAAGGGATGCTGCTATTCCTCAAAATGTAAGCGTCATTCAATGAACCAGGATACTTGGCATTCACATGGGTGATGTACTGGGTCTGCCAAACACACCATCTGCACATTCATAGAATGGTAGCTTTTGTGGTTTCTGTACACCTGTTCATTCCTGCGGGGGGGACAAATGCCACATGTGTCCCATCAGTGGCACCAATGATGTTGCGGATATGTCCCAGGGCATAAAAGTTACCTTTCACTGTGGGCAGATCCTCCACCTGAGGGAAAACGATATAGCTGCGCATTTGTTTCAGCAGGGCAGATAACACTCTGGCCAACACGTTAGAGAACATTGGCTGGGACATCCCTGATGCCATGGCTACTGTTGATTGAAAAGACCCACTGGCCAGGAAATGGAGTATTGACAGGACCTGCACTAGAGGGGGGATTCCTGTGGGATGGTGGATAGCTGACATCAGGTCTGGCTCCAACTGGGCACACAGTTCCTGGATTGTTGCACGATCAAGTCTGTAAGTGATAATTATGTGTCTGTCTTCCATTGTCGACAGGTCCACCAGGAGTCTGTACACCGGAGGATGCCGCCATCTCATCAGTGCCCCAGTGGACATGCCCTATGTAGGAGAAAGGTGAGCAGAGGGTCATGCACCACATTGGTTTCACAAGGCTGTTTAGCACAAGCGTTAAAATTTCTCTATGTGCCTTTGTCTGTTCGTATTCCTGGCCTAAATAGGTGTGATGCAGTTAGTTGGCCTGCCATGTGGCCCCCTGAAATGGTGGGTGCCTGACCTGTAAGGTGGGACAAGGGGAAATGAAGTAACTGTGCTGGCGTTGTACACCGTCGCGGTAGGCGGTCGAAGACCGCAGCGCTATTCAGCATTGGATATCATTGGGCCCTATGGGTTCCAGGAGCCAATGACGATGTACGCCGGCGGTGACGGTACGCACCGCCGCAGACGTGACCGCCATTTTCTATCTGTTCACTCACTTGATACCTGACCTTCAACAGGAGAGGACCTACACTGCAAGTGCTGCTGTGACATGTGTTTGGAAGCGACAATGGCTACAGTGTCTGGGGAAAGGGCCCCTGCCTTCACTTCGGAGGAGTTGGACATAATAGTGGATGGGTTCCTCCCCAGTACACGCAACTGTACGGTCCTCCAGACAAACAGGTGAGTAAACTGTGTGCATGGTGGATTGCACATGATTGCATGGAGTGTCATGGACGGAAGAGACAGGGGTGGGTGACAGGCCAGCATGTGAGGATGGTGTGTGTATGTATTTCTGGGCCAGGGTGGGAGGTTTGTGGCCAATGTGTGAGAAGGAATGTACGGGTGGAGTAACATCCATTTTTACTTCATTTTTACTCTAGGTCAGCGCCCACCAGGAAAAGGGTATTTGGCGTGCCATCGCCAAGGAAGTGCTGACTCTGGGGGTCTACCATAGACGGAGCACCCACTGCTGGAAAAGATGGGAGGACCTGCGCCGCTGGACCAAGAAGACGGCAGAGGCCCAGCTGGGGATGGCCTCCCAACGAGGAAGGGGTGCCCATCGCACCATGACCCACCTGATGTACCGGATCCTGGTGGTGGCATATCCGGAGTTGGATGGGCGCTTGAGGGCATCACAGCAGCCACAAGGGGGTGAGTACACTCTCATTCAGCTGACTCTGTGCGCTTGATCAGGTGTCTGGGTGTGGAGGTGGGTTGTGTATTCCCCTAAGCCAGGGCAGATGCGCAAAGGTAGATCCATTGATTTGCAGCCTCATTTCCAGCCCAACCCCAAAGGTGGTATTTGCCCTCTACACCTAGTCAGGCTCCTATGGCTTCCAGCTGTGCAAAAAAAAGTTCTCGACAGAGTCCCCTATGGGAATGTGCTTTTCCCCTGCCCTGTCAGTGCATGGCTTAGTGCATAGCGGTACTCCCTGTGTGTTGCGTCCGCCAACGGTAGTGGTGTTGCAGGCATTGACCATGTGTCTCTTGTGTGTTTCACCCCCATTTTTTTTGTCACCCTGTCCTTGTGTGCATTAGCATCATCTGGCAGAGGAGCAGTGGCACCGGAGCAGGAGGGAGCTGCATTCCAAATGGCCCTGGAGGGTGAAGTAACGGAGTCCGAAGGCACCAGTGGGACGGAGGGCGATGGGAGCTCCACGACGGGGACAGGAGCAGACACCAGCGACAGCGACTCCTCCTCTGATGGGAGCTCCTTTGTGGTGGCGGCTCCTCTGTGCCCACCGTATCAACAGGCACAGCTGCCACCCCCATACCAGCACCGCCCTTCCAGGAGCCCCTCATCGAGTTTCCTGTGCCTGCTCACCCAGGAGGGTGGGCATCTCCTTTGCCCCAGGCACCTCAGCCCCTGCCCCAGTCAGCCCTGCTGCCCTCAGTGAGGAGGCTATTGACCTCCTGAGATACCTCACTGTTGGGAAATCAACCATTTTGAATGCCATCCAGGGTGTTGACAGGCATTTGCAGCAAACAAATGCATACCTGGAGGGCATTCATTCTGGCGTGGTAGCCCAACAGAGAGCATTTCAGGCTCTGGCCTCCGCACTGATGGCAGCCATTGTCACTGTGTCCAGCCTCCCCCCTCCAACTTCCTCTACCCAGACTCAATCCTCTTTACCTCAGCCTATCTCAAGCACACCATCAGACCAGCATGCACACTCATCAACACACAAAAGTGGACATGGCAAACATAAGCACCACACATCCCACAGGCACTCACACAAGCATCATCCCCATGCAGACACACCAACATCCACTGCCTCCACTGCATCCCCCTCATCCACGCCCTCCTCCTCGCTCCCTGTCTCATCTCCACTGACACCTGCATGCACTACATCTTCATCCACTACCTCCATCACCAGCACGCCCATCATCACACACCGCTCATGTGCAATCACCACCCTCACTACCATTCACACATCCCCTGTGTCCTCTCCCAGTGTGTCTGTGAACACTCCTCCCAAACTACACAAACTCAGGCACACACCCACCCAACAGCCATCCACCTCACAACAGCCTCCAGCCCATCCACCTTCACCCAAATTCAGCAGACGTATACCTCCTACAACCACTACCTCTTCCTCCACTCCCAAACCCCCTCCATCTTCCTGCCCCAGTGTGTCTAAGAAACTCTTCCTCGCAAACTTTGACCTCTTCCCTACACCTCCCCACCCCCATCCTTCCCCTAGGGCCAGGCTGTCCAGGTCCCAGCCCAGCACCTCAGCCACCAAATCATCCAGCACAGTGGTCTCAGCAAGTCCCATCACATCGCGGGCGGCACCCATCAGGGCTGCCAGTGTGCCACCTAGCGAGGCTAAGGAGTAGGCCATTCTGCCACCTGCCAAGGTGAAGAAGGTGCCCACATACCGGAGGGAGAAGCTACACCTACCAGCAAGCAAGGGCTCCTCCAAGCCAAAAAGGGACAGTGCCAAGGCACCAGCAGCGACATCAAAGGTGGGGAAGGGACACAAACCGAAGAGCAGGTCAGGACAGGGCACTGAGGCTCCGGCTGAGGGACCAGAGTCGCCCCTTCTGTCAACAAGAACATCAACCTGTATGGCGGTGGACACCGCCACCTGCATGTCTGCTGCCTCAGCAACAGTCCCCAGCATCATCCCCAGTGGGCAGCTGTCTGAGGCTGCAGGAGACGTCCTGCTGTGTCCCTCAACAAGTGCAGACACATACACCACCGCCAGCACCTCCACCACAGACACAGCCGCAACCACCGCCACCAGCCACGCGACGTGCTCAGACAGTGCCACCACAGCTGACATGGCAATCATCCCAAGTGGCCAGCCGTCCAAGGCTGCAGGAGACGTCCTGGACCCTGCCCAGCATACATGAGGCATGACTCCCAGCACTGTTTGTACCTGCATGTGGCAGGCAAAGTCGCAGCAGGGTGGATTGTGTCTCTGCCTCCATGGAGTATCATGCTACCTGTTCCCAGGCAATCTCGTGGCACACACACCCGGGTAAGGGAATGGGACCTGCTACACTGTATTTGAGCACTCTGGGCACAAAGCCCCCTCCAGAACCAGTGGAGATTCACATCCACTACCTCAGTCCTTGGCAGGATGAAGCACTCTGGGCACAAAGCCCCCTCCAGAACCAGTGGAGACTGTTATCCACTTGTGAGACTGTGGCTTTGCACTCCCCAGGATAAAGCAGTGGGCAAACCACCCACTGGCGAGACTTGAGAGACTGTGGCTTTGCACTCCCCAGGATAAAGCAGTGGGCAAACCACCCACTGGAGAGACTTGAGAGACTGTGGCTTTACACTCCCCAGGACCAATCAGTGGGCATGGAGCCCCCTCGTGGAGCAGTGGTGTTGTCCGTTCATCTGGGTGAGGTGCCCCCACTCCCCCTCCCCCTGTGGTGCCTGTTTATTTTCCATCTGATGCCCCTGCAGTGTTCTCTTCGTTTCGAGTCAGGTATCTTCGCCCATGCATTTTGGGACACTGATCCACAGACAATGATTTCATGAATATCCGGACTTGTGTAGTTGGTGTACATATTTTTTATATACTGATATTTGAATTTGGCCTATCTGATATTTCAATGATTACACTCGTTACAATCATTTAATTTTGTCCTTGCGTTCTTCCAGGGGTGACGGGGTGTATATGTAATATTGCTGTATGTATTTGTGTGTATGTTGTTATGGGTGATGGTGGTGGTGGGGGTGTTGTGTGTTGCGTGTGTGTGTCACTCTCTTTTCCCTCCCCCCTCCCCTGTGTGCTAGGTACAGTACTCACCGTGGTCGTCGCTGGCGTCTTTGCTGCTCCTGATACAAGAGGAGGTAGACCAGCATCGGCAGGACTTGTAACTCGGGCTCCCTGGCATCCTGGTTGCTCGTAAAGTGTAGAAAGTTGAGTGGTTTTCATTCCAAGTACTGTTTCCAACGTGCTTTTGATGGCGTTGGTACCACCCCGTAAAAGGTGTCGGATAGGCGTGTTGTAGTACAGTGGGCGGAACCTTGTGTTCCGCCTGTCTGTTGGCGGTTACCACCGCGGTGTTTGTTTCCACCGCCATGGCGGTCGGAGTGTTAAAGTGGCTGTCTATGTTGCCATGGTCGTGATTCAATTTTTTTTTTCGCCGGCCTGTTGACGGTATTACCGTTGCTTTAACACCGACCGCCAGGGTTGTAATGAGGGCCATAGTCAGCAATATACTGACCACCTGCAGACAAATCTGCACTCATTTCAGCGATTATTTTAAAGCCTGGAAGGAGTTGCGGATTATTCCGCATGCTAATAGTGTAGCAGTTAAAGCCCTAATACTGGAGGTGCCAAGTCGTTGGAACTCAACCTATTATATGTTGCAACATCTGTTTGAGCAGTGCAGATAAATCAATGACTATGCCATACAAAGAGGAGGGGATGAAATTGGGAAATCTATGACCATGAATGCGGACAAATGGGCCCTAGTCAAATGCCTGACATAGAAGCTGCTTCCTTTTGAGGTTTTCAGGTGGAAGGTTAGCAAGGTTAGAAGCCTAAGCTATCACTTGACATGTAATGCAAGGCTGCAAAATGACATTATCTCATCCAAAGAGTATATCTGTGCCACTCTAGTTGATCCATGCTAAAATACAAGAGGTGGATTGTTGAACAAGCCAGAGAACTCAATGAAGAGCAGCTAGAACTTAGAGATCTACTCCGCAGTTCTGGGTTGCCACCTTCGACCTCCAGGGAGGTCAGTCTTATCTCACAGAAGTCTTACAGCAGCCTTTAAACATGGAGAGATCAACCATGATCAAAATGAACCAACATTACATACAACCTGATTACACCGTTCCCGAAGCACCACAGGAGGAGGAGGAGGATGATTGGTCAGAATTGAGTGTGTTAGCTGACCAACGTCTACGTGAACCACCTGAGTTTGAAGACAAACTCTAGTTCTCAGACTGAGTATGCCAGTGCCACCATAGAACTTTAAAATTATTTCTCGCTGAACTTCTTTCTTTGCAAAAAAAATAGCTAGTAGAACATTATGTTTGTGTCAGATTTATGCTGTCCCACCATTTTTTGTCACGTATAAGGCCACATTGTAGTCAGACCCCTGTGCAGTGAAGAAGCCTCCATATTCCCTTCTGGACATTGGAGACAATGCTTGCCTCCCTCTCATGCCATTGCCTACCCTTTTTTTAATCAATTAGTAGGGCTGCTCCAGAAGATAATTGTTTAAAAGACTGCCGGTACTAATGCCAAATTCCAATGTGTTGCTACCATCAAAGTGGAGATCATATTTTGTGTCTACCAGCGTGCCTGGATTAGAAGAGGTAACAACTAACAATCGGACCAATGAGTGATGATATTTTGAGTGATTGTGAGTAATGATTGATGATGTTTGTAATGGCAGACAGTGAGGGAGAAAGTACAACATATTTGTAAACGTGATTTCGATGATTTCAAATATTTGGGGGCTGATGGGTTATCATTTTTTACTGAAAGTGATTGGCCTTTCAAACTTTGCGAAATTTAACTGAAGGGTCCACTTCTTTTTTCCCTTTCTTCATAGACCAGACAAGTCATTTTAGTTACCAAACACAAATCTACACAAAATACTCCAATTCTGTTTCTCTAATAGTTTTTCAACAGCAGTGCACTACAAAGGTCTACCTTTCTCAGTTTGGGACTGGGATGGTGTTACTCAGAATCAGGAGGAGGAGGATAGGACTGAAGGACTCAGGACGGGACTACCTCAACATCTAGAAGGAGAAAGTTCTCAACTTCAAAGAGAAACCATGATAATGATAAAGACTCTGATGCCTAGTAATCAACCAGATCTGTGGACTGAAGAGAGGTGCGTTGATTGGGAAATGCTGCTGGGTGTGTGTTTGCTGCAATGCTGGCTCAAACGTGAAACTCCTCTTTTTGTTCTTACTCTTCCTCTGAGTCTTCTTGGGACACTCCTGACTCCTCATAAAGCTTACCTTGCTATCTTTTGTCCTTCTCCTTTACTCTATATTACAGTTACTGCACGAACAAAACTTGGTGAAGCTCAGTACTCCAGCTTACCTACCAGACAGGTTCAGCCAGGCACCCAAGAGGGATGGACAATCTGAGAACTGTTTGCAATGCATTTAACTGAGCTGTGTAATACTCACCCCTTCTTAATTTCCTTCAACAACAGATTGGTGATAGTGTACTGCTCAGTGCCCCAATGAATATATATATATATTTTTTTTGGGGTAGTGTTTGTCTTTATCACACCTTTTTCCAAATCCCATTTTCCATTCATTCATTAAGTCCCTAACCATCTTCCTACGCGCTGTGTGATTTATGTTGAGGTTTTACTTAATTTTACACCATAAATGGATCACACACTTGCTGAGGCAGATGTGATGAAAGCAACACCAACTCACTGCATGACCTTCTATTACCTGAGCAATATTCCACACGGGCCCCTTACAATAGTAATTGTCAATGAACAAGAGCTGTATGGGTTATCAATGCCCATCCCTGCTACCGCTGGTTCTCTCCCTCCGACTGCTGCAGTATCCTGCACACTGGTGCGGCTGCAGGCCCCTGTACTGGTGGTTGCTGCAGCTGTAAAAAATTTTACACATTTTAGATTTTTTTAAAATACAATTGCAATAGATGACTACAGTTCTATCCTCTTCTATCATTCACTTTAGGAATTTTGTCAGTTAATTATGTTAGAAAAGCCAAAGTCAAATCAACTGCTAACATTTTGCAATGGAGGGGCAGAGCTAAGTCACTGAAGTGCAATAGAGAGGTAAAATATTGTGGTCGATCCAGGAGGACCTATGGTGAGGTCTTAGTTGGCAAATGCAAGAAGCATGAGCAAGGCAAAGAAAACCTTTACAAACGTGTGTAGAAAAGCAGACATGGACATGCAGTCTTTTTGGTAATGTACCTACTCTAACCATCTGTCCTCTTAGTATTAAAGTACCAGTCTGCAAGATATATAAGGGGAGAAAGGAGAGCTAAGCTTAGTAACACAACAGAAGAAAGATTCATACTAGTACAGACAGGAGGAAGGCAGGTACAGAAACATGAAAAATAGATAAATGCTTGGATAACAAGAACTTAACAAAGCTTAGTTATAACGAAAATAAGTACATAAAAGGTAAACCAGCAGGGTAAAAATAAAGGAGTGCCAGCATGGAAGTAAAGTGGCATTGAAAAGAAAAAACAACTGCTGATAACTTCGCCCTGGTAAAAATTAGGCAGGGTGGCACCAACATCCACAAGGTAAGTGGCTTACAGCTGCACCGTCACCGCCACACCCTCTGTCATCCTCTCTGCCATGATGTTGGGAGGAAAAAAGAAAGGGGACGAAATGGAAAGAAGGAAGAAACAAAAAATATAATGGCAGCCACAGCGCTGTGAGAGCGCAACTCCTCTGGTCAGCATCTGTTGCCCTCCCCAGTGCAGCTCCTCCTGCTGCTGCTGCCTCTGCTTGGACGAACTGACAGCCTACCTGACTCTCAATCTTAGGCCCACCTCCACCCGCAGGCTCTCACCTGCGCCTCAACCTTGGTGGCCTAGTGACCATCTGCATGCAAGAATCTCTGTCTCTCTTTACTTCTGCCTTTAATTATGTTTTTACTTCAGTTTCTTTTTCTGTCTCTTTTTCAATTTTTCTCCCTCTTGTCTCATTCTCTCTTTCTTGTTTTTCCTCATGCCGCTACTGTCCCTGCAGCTCCACTACCCTCCCCCATGAAGCACTTTTCCCACACTCCCGCCTCCCAGCTGACTAGACCTACCGCCACCCTTCCCTTCTTAATGGCAGCCAAAGCATACCTAAGGTGCCCCAGAGACAAGCAGTCTGCGCCCGGACCAAAGATTGCAAATTAAGCTGCATGCAACCTACACTGCTGGCTATGGAACTGCGCCGACAATGTAACCTCCCTAAGTAAAACAGCAGGAAATCAACAGAGCAAAACACCTAAATGGCAGACCAACAGGAATCCACACATTCCTGCAGATGACTGGAATGGAAATGGAGGATCAGCAAATCAACCGAAGACCAGCCTACAAAATTTCAGTCACCACGCACCACAAGAACATCAGAGCTGCCAAAAAAGCAGTCTTTCAAGCATGCCTCAACACCAGCGCTCACAACAGCAAACTGACACTTTTTCCATCCCTTCCTCCCAAGAACTCTGCAACAACCTCACCAGCTTCTTTTACCATAAGATCCAGGACATCTATGAAGGTTTCAGGCACCACATCCTGCCAGCATCACTCACCACCACTGGCCTAGCACCTCACCAGACTCTGAACTCCTGGACTCTCCTCACCAAGGAGTGCACCCAAAGACTGATGAACTCCATCCACTTGGGAGCACCCTCAGATCCATGCCCTCATCACATCCTCAACCTGGCCAGCACCACCATAGCACCGGAGCTCTGCCAAACCATCAACCAATTCTTCAAGACCTCCACATGCCCATCAGACTGGAAGTATACTGAAATTCACCCGCTTCTCAAGAAACCCACCACCGATCCTAGGTAGCTAAAGAACTACAGACCCATCTCTCTGCTCCCTTTCCTAGCCAAGCTAACGGGAAAAGTCATCAACCGGCAACTCACCAAATTCCTCGAGATACACTGTACGCTAGACCCATCCTAGTCCAGATTCAGAAGCAACCACAGCACTGAAACTGCACTCTAGCAGCCACTGATGACATATGCATCATACTGCACTGCAGAGGCGCGGCCGCACTCATCCTCCTCGACCTCTCTGCCGCATTTGACACCATCTCCCACTCCACCCTCTGTGACAGACTGCACAACGGCATCCAAGACAAAGCCCTGGATTGGATCAGGTCCTTCTTCACCAGAGGTACAAAGAGGATTTGACTACTGCCATACACATTAGAACCTAAAGACACTTGCTGTGGAGTGCCCCAAGGATCTTCACTCAACGCTTTTCAACATCTCATGGCCCTGCTTGCCAAGATCACCAAACAATATAAGTGAAACATAGGGGCATATTTATACTTGGTTTGCACTGAATTAGCATCTTTTTTTTACGCTAATTCAGTGCAAACCTAACTCCATATTTATACTTTGACGCTAGACCCGTCTAGCGCCAAAGTTATGAAGTTATGAGATAACATAATTTTCTGGACATGGAAACCTACCTTGTATCAATGAGATGCAAGGTAGGCGTTCCCATGCCGGAAATGACGATATGGCCTTAGCGCCATATTTATCCCCCATGCTAAAATCAAGCACAGGGGATGGGGGCCTTAAATAATGGCACTAAGCTTGCCATCATTTAATGCTTGAGTATGGGCAGGCTTTAGGAGACCCGTGGGCATGTTTCTATGGTCATAGACCATGGAAAAAGGCCACAGGTGCCCTTCTCTGGCCCCAGGGATACACCCACCCACACCAGAGGGACACCATAGGATGTGGGACCAATCCCGTGTAAATCCCGGTAAGTTTTTTTTTTTTCCCTCTTGCGGGCCCTAACTTTACTAACACAAGAGCCATATCTATGGGGGCTGTGCTCCAGGAAATGGCGCTACTCTGCTTAGAGGCATTTTTTAGGCTTGAAACAATGTAGCACCATATTTCAGCGCACAACCTCCGGCTCCCCCTACGCCTCCCCCTCCTGGTTAACGTCATTTGCAATTATCACCGGTTACCGCCAATCCATAAATATAGCGCCTGGCAGGCATCCACAAATGGCGCTAGACAGCAGTATACTTTTACGCGCAAAACTGCGCTAACACAGTTTTGCATGTATAAATATAAATATGGCCCATAGTCTCCTATGCAGACGATACCCAACTGATCCTCTCTCTGTCTGAGGACTCTGTTCAAGCCAAGAGGAATTTCCACAACGGGATGAGAGCAGTCGCCACCTTGATGGAGGCCAGCTACCTAAAGCTCAACTCAGACAAGACAGAGATCCTCGTGATTGGCTGCAATCCATCTGCCTGGACCAACTCCTGTTGGCCCACCGCTCTGGGTAACGCCCCTACCCCCACTGACCATGCGCACAACCTGGGCATCATCCTGGACTCCTCTTTATTGATGACTCACGAAGTCAATGCCATCTCTTTGTCATGCTTCCACACCCTTCGACTCCTGCAGAAGATTTTCAAATGGATTCCCACCGACATGAGGAAGACAGTTACCCATGCACTCATCACTAGCAAACTGGACTACAGCAATGCACTCTATGCCAGCATCACCCAAAAACTTCAATCAAGACTAAAAAGAGTCCAAAATGCAGCCCGAGACTCATCCTGGACATCCCCCGACACAGCCCCATCTCCTCCCACCTCAGAGACCTACACTGGCTCCCAGTCAGCAACCACGTAACATAAAAACTGCACAATATAGGACCAGCATATCTCAACCACCGCCTCACCTTCTACGTACCCAACAGACATCTCTGTTTCTCCCAGCTCACCCTTGCAGCTGTCCCCAAGATCCGGAAAAGTACAGCAGATTGAAGATCCTTCTCCTACCTAGCAGACCAGCATGGAATGCACCTCTCAAGCTCAGGCACACTCCATCAAAGAAGCAGTTCAGGGAGGACCTCAAGACCTGGCTCTTCGACTCAGCAGCACGCCCACATACAGCGCCTTGAGACCCTATTGGAGATTAGCCGTGCTCTACAAATCTTGATTGATTGATTGATTGATCGAACGAAGTAAAGGGAATAAAAAATAAAGTATTCAAAAAGTCACAAAACACACCAAAAAAGTGACAGAAATGTAAAATACACAAAGACACAAACTGATAAAGAAAAATGAGTGGTGGATAATTTGGAAAAGGGTAAGATTACTTAGATTTAAAAATGTAGCACGAATGGGCGCACTGAGGAACCCAACTGGCTGGCAGAATTTTGCAGAGCTTGCAGAGATTTTTTACCACTTCACAGAATTCTGCTCAATGGGGCTCTGCAAGCTCCATCCATCACTAGCATATGTACGTTTTGTAGGTTTTCCAAGGAAATCTGGGATTCAGAGGCAAAAAATGAACCTTCCAATGTTTTTCATTAAGTACAAGTTTGTATGCTAAAATATAAAGAGTGAAAAAATAGGCATCAAAGAAACCTATGTATTTCTGAAATAGACACCAGGGAACTATTTACAAGTTTGTCACACAGTGTAGAGCAGCAAGTCACCATGTAGCACTGCGTGACATTGAAAGGACAGGAATGCACCATATTTAAGGCATTATGGCGCATTCTTGCCTTTTCCTCTGCACTGGCGACCTTTTGACAGCCTAGCACCAATACATGCACCCTTATACAATGGTACAAGGGTGCCTTTGTTGTACACAGGATTGGTTTTGTGCAGTAAGGGACACCTTTCTGCACACAAAAAATCCTGAGAGGCATATTCCTCTTTCTATGTGCTCTGCAGAATGCAGCACACATAGAAAGTGGAAGTACAGAGGAGAAATAAAGGTTGATCTTCTTGTTACGCTCCACCAGCGAAGGTGTCTATTTTTGGGGCATTCCCAAGTCTACCATTTGAAGTACATCTGGGACTGTATCAAAACCCATGGGATTTGTGTGGGAACACCCATGGAATGCCTTCCCAGGACACAGCCACTCAGGGACGCACAAATGGCCTTGCGTGGCATCTTAAATCACATGTGAGGTTTGTGTCGCTCTTGCACCATGTTGTGTGGTGCAAGAGTGATCAAAATCAGCTCATAAATAGGTACCCAGATATGGAGTTTAGGAGCAGTCATTATTTGTTCATCTCTGAATGTTTTGGCATCCATATTAGTATGTGATTCAGAGGGCATTTTTCAAAAATGTCTTCTTTCTTACACACTGGCTTGTATTTGGAAGGCACAAATGTAGAGACATAAAATTGGTAATAACACATTTTCTAATATTCTTTATTCTTTCAATTCCTGTTTGCCTCCCAATGAAGATGGTGCCTCACTTTTATGGGAAGTCCTACTGCCACAAACAGAAAAGGGCACAAAAGACAATATGGACACATCACATTTTTTCCACTGAAAACAAATGCTTTTTTCAATGTCGGTAGCTGTAGATTTTGAACCCTAGCTCAGTAGGCACCTAGGGTAACCTAGTAAGCCTGCACATTTTAGCAGAATAGACACATAGGGGAATTCATGTTGCAGCGACTTGTGTGGCTCTGACCAGGTTTTACTAAGCCTTTGCAGACTCAAACTTTGACTGAAAACACACAATTTCCTCCCACCCAGACTCACCTAAAGTCTTCTGATAAAAACAGTACCTCACTTATGTGGGTAGGGTAGTGTCTGCAACAGGATAGGTACCCAAACACACTATGGGCACATCACGTTTTCACTGACAACTGACCCTTTGTTCAATGTGGGTAGCTGGGATCTTATGCCCTTGCTCAGCCAGAACCTAGAAAAACCTAGAAAACCTGCACATTTTTTAAAAACTAGATGCCGTGGGAAATCCAGGATGTGGTGACTTGTGTGCCTCCCACCAGGTTTTCCTACCCAAAGACCTTTGCAAACCTCAAACTTTGACTAAAACATACATTTTCTCCACATTTCTGTGAGGAATATTTCTGAAATCTGTGTAAAGCCATAAATTTCCTACTATCCAGAATTTCCACACACCTCCTGTTAAACAAATATACCTTACTTGTGTGGATAGGACCAATGTCCATGTCAGGAAAGGTCCCAAAATGGAAAATGGACAACACATTTTTCCTCTTGGAAATGATACTTTTTTCAAAGTAGGTAGCTGTGGATCTTGGCCCCTCGTTCAGCCGGCACGTAGGGAAACCTCGCAAACCTGCACAATTTTGAAAACTAGATACCACAAGAAATCCAGGGTAAGGAAACTTTTGTGGTTCCTACGAGATGTCCTTTCTCAGAAGTCCTTGCTAACCACAAACTTTGGCTAAAAAAAGTACATTTTCCTCATATTTCTGTGATGGAAAATTCTGGAATCAGTAAGGAGCCACAATCTCTCTACCATCTACCATTTCCTTAAGCCTCTCAATAAAAATGGTACCTCAATTGTGTGGGAAGACCTAGAGCCAGCTACAGGAAATGCTCTAAAATGGAACATAAACACATCACATTTTTCCACTGAAAACTCATTCTTTTTTATAGTGTGGCTAGCTGTGGATTTTTGGCCCTAGCTCAGCTGGCATGTTGGAAAACCTAGCCAACCCTCAGGGTTTTAAATCTAGAGACCAGGGAGAATTCGCGGTGGGGTGGCTTGCTGGCTCTCAGCAGGTTTTTACACCTAGAAGCCCTTGAAAATCCCAAATTTTCACTAATAAACACATTTACTTTACATTTCTGTCAGCTCAATGACAGTCCCTTTGCAAGACTTTCAATAACCTTAGCTTGATTTGTTTCTGATGCAGGCAATAGGCTTGGCTACACAAGTGGGGCATAATTTTTATTGTGACAAATAAAGGAACATTAGGTGATAGGTATTTAGCAGATTCCTGCCTGCTGATTCCAGAGGTTTATGTCATATGCAAGAAAAATGGGCAATATTAGGAAATGTTAAAGGTTTGCAGGCATTGAGGCTAAATAAACTTTGTGGGATCCACATAAGGCACCCCGCCCTGGGTATCAAGTTTTCAGACATGCCTAGGCTTTGTAGGCTTCCAACAAGGACATTTGTTTGTTTTTTGGTTTTGAGAAATGTATTGAGGAAAGTGGTAATCTTTCAATCTAGCTACATCCTTCATCAGTCTGACTCTAGGAGCCCCTGCCTGCTCAACTGCAACAGGCTATCTATTACAAACTGCTGAAACTGTACACAATTCATCTTGGTATCAGGGAAACATCTTTGAAAACAATATAAGCCTTGAAGGATGCCAAATGAAACAAATGAGCACCAAACTTCTAGTACAAGATGTATGACTTTCAAGCGGCATTCTAAGGCTTTAACCTTTGATCTACTCTACCTACCGCCTTTCTGGTTGTTGTAGTCTAAAATGAAAACGTTTGTGCACTTCTGTTACCTGACCCTAAACAGTGAAAGATGAAGTGCTTTTATCTTGAAAAGTTGTGAGCATGTGGACATTTCTTCTGTCTGAAAATTTCATTGCAAGAAGTTCATTACAATGCAAGGCACTGCTTTGTCCCCTTTGAAGTTCTTTACACACAAACTCTTTTGGGTAACCTTTTCAGTTACAGTGGATTGTGCCACATGCCACAGTGTCCACTGTGAACAATTCCTTAAAAAATGCACACTTGTGTAGAGATTGTCCATGTATAAATGGTGACCTTCATTAAAAGGTCCTCTGGTAAGCCCTCACACAATATTATCACTGACTCCAATAGTGGAAGGGCAACCATGAGTGTCAATTGAAGCATCCCTATCAATATGCACCCTGTAATTGTTTGCATACTCAGTACCACTTTCACAAAGCATATACTTCCTAATATAACATGCTCTCTTTCTGGGAATGTATTGTCTGAAAACCATACAGCACTTGAACAGTACCAGGGACTCATCCACGGATATATCTTCCCCTGAAATATAGATCTCTGAGAAATGATCCACTAATAGGTCAAGAACTGGCTGAATCTTGAAGAGACTGTCATAATCAGGGTGATCTCTTGGCAATGTTGTAGCATTATCCACAAAATGCAGCATCTGCTGCAGAGGCAAATATCGGCCTCAACTCATGGTTCCTGGAAAAATAGCAGTTGCCATCAAGAGTCTAGTAGACCACTATGAAGGCAATGATGGTTTAATTAGCAATTCTATCAACAAAGTTAAACCTCAGAACTGCATACTCTCATGGAGATTTGTGGGAGTCCACTGGGTTGCTCTAGCGTGGGTCTAACGTATGGCACTGTCGCCCCTCAAAAACTGGATACATCATCCGTTGGAAGAAATGATTCATAAAGGTTCATTGTATTGACTCTATACCCTGCAATGCCACTAAAGGCAGGAAATACAGACTGCATCATGTTAGGGGCAACCAAGGGTTCAAGACTTCCAATGGGAAGCCTTCAGCCCCTGGTTGAAATCTAACCGCTGGCAAATCAGTGCCCTCCTCAATAAAAGGAGCTTCATCAGCACTAATAGTGTGTTAATCATCAAATGATTCCTCTCTGACAGAAAATTCACAGCCAGAATCTTCAATGGGGTCCTTTGACTCAGATGCAGAGTCCTTCTCAGAGCCATGTTCAGAGGCATATTCAAAAAGCAAACCAACAACCTGCTGGGCAGTCAGCCTACAGGCAGCTATAATGCTTACTGATGAGACTAACACAACAAAACAAAAATAAATAACACTTTGTCAAATTCAAACTCAACAAACTGTCACACTATCAAACAGTGAATATAACTATTGACATGAGGATCTAAAAAAACAGCACAAATCACACAATCTCACTCACCTCAGACTGCTTAGCTAAGGATCAACTTCATCTACTCTGCACAGACACAGCAAGGGCCAATGATATACCACTAGAAAGGAAAAACTAAAGAAAAATACATCCAAGACAAAACACACTGCACATCTTTCACAAATCTAACATGGATTGTACACACGATAAAAAATAAGCTAAATATATTCAGTAAGTATTAAAACAGTTGAACATTCAAGCAGGGCATTGATATTCATTTGAATTAAATATTACAAAAAAGGTTTTCTTACCAAATAAATTATGTAATCTTCAGATCTACCAATTTTGCAACTGCTGGTAGGAGTCACCACAAGGGAAATCAAAGGCATTGAACTACAATAAAAAGTTATAATAAAACAATAAGGGCCTGATTCAGATATTGGCCGATGAGTGACTCCATCACAACGGTGACAGATATCCTATCTACCGAAATCTAAAACCAATTATGTGCTTTGGGATTTCTATTTCGGTGAATGGGATATCTGTCGATGTTGTGATGGACTAATCCATCAACCGATATCTAAATCAGGCCCTAAGTTCACAAATGTAAATGATGACAAGAAATAAAACAGCTAACACTATAAGAGAAGATGACACCTGCCTCTGGGGGCAGATCACACATTTCAGATCTGCCCCAAGGGTGGGGGTTGGCCTTACCCCAGCTGCTAGGCAAACACAAGCCAAACACCAGCTAAATGTTAGCCAAACATACCAACAGGCACATGCTAGTTCATGCATACCGCCATCCAAATATCAGTTCACACATACCGCCAACCAAGTGTTAGTTTATACACACATAAAAACATGTTCCCTGGCATCTTGTGGTTTTCTGCCACCCCCATGGGCATAATAGTCTAAAAAAATCTGGTATTCCTTCCTGAGGAAGGAAAAACAAACTACATCTGTGAGCAATTCTCAGGACTAACTCTTGTCCACATGGCTGCTTCCCTAACATATATAAATACAAATTCTCTGGGGTCTAGAGATTTTCTGCCTCCCTCCCTCAGAGGCAAATCAACCTAAAAAATGGGCAATATGTCCCCATGGTTGAAACAGCCAAAAGATGTCACAATATTTTTGGGAAGCAACTGTTGCACAAGGGGCCTCTCCCCAAAATGCATAAATGTGAAATCTTTGGTTTCTGGTGATTTCCCGCCCCCCACTCTTTTGAGGGCAGATCAGCATAAAGAATGTATTTTCTGCCCTGAGATGGATGGAAATACCTAAACATGTTCCATTAATTCATATCATATATCATATCAAGAAAACCGTTATTTGGTTTCCTAACCATCAAAGTATACAATAAAAATATCTACAAATAGCATAGTACAGCATTATTGCATTATAAAACAACAGTCATTTAAAAAAGAAATGCTAAGAGTTGCTAATATGCTATATCTGGCTCAGCTCACATACTGCTTAAATAGGTAGATAGCTAATTCCAGTAGTTGCAAACTTCATACATTCTAAACTAAGATTAACTAGAAAATGCAGTGTTGAACAACATACAAAGTGTAATTGTATAGTATCTAATAACACAAGTTAATTCATTTAAAAGTGCATTTCCTCTGTCCCCTTGGACTTGTTCTAAAAAGCAAAGTGCATAGTGTACATAATACAGCTAATAGAGGCAGATTGCTCCAAAACACACATCTATAGGTAACAATTGTTTCAAAAACCTCTCACTTTTAAACCAAACATTTACCAGGAAGCGACTCAATGAGAATACAACAGGGCCAGATGTATCATTTTTCAGAATTCACTATGAGTCTAAGTAATGGGTAGCTCCTATGTTCAAACAACTGGGCATAGCCATCTTCAGCCCAAGCCACAATACCCTTGCAAGCGAACAAAATATGATCCACTGTCGCTGGGCTCAATCCACATAAATGTTATATCATATATCTTATGGGTAGGCAGCCAAGTCAGAACCTCATACATAGGCTTTTAGCAAAGAGGCGGTGTAATAGGACCTGAAAAAATCTTCAAGAGCTGTGATTGGTTTGAATCCTAAAAAACTGCTCGTTCAGATGTCCCAGGTTGTCCCTTGTGCATTGCTGTTCGTAAACATGAGACCAATAGGTTCACTTTAAAACCAGTCTGTCTGCCTTACAGATTTGTTCAGGGGCATCCCATATTATTAGTAGCCCTAAGTTCTTACACCAGCTAAAGATGAATCTGCCAGGAAACCTTTATGGCATGATCCAATTTCATTAAGTGTCTGTAGTCAGATAACTTGGAAGCTCATCCAGAATAATAGGGGCTTCAGTTGGTCTAGGTTGAATACACGCTTAATATCTCTCTCATAGATGAGTAGAATAATGGGAGTGCTTGCTGGGACCGAAAACAGTGTCCTTATAAAATTAGTCTTGGTTACAACCACCTTTTGGATGTCGGTATAGCCCCAGATTCAACTCCAAATAATGCATCACTCTGGGCCTTGGAATGGTAAGCTTCTAAAGCTGGTGAGATTGAGCATGAGTGTATCTTTTTAAAGAGTTGAAGTATAGCTTTAGATCAATGAGATATTAAAAATGAGCCTTTTGTTAATTTAGGACCCCCCACTTAAATTTGCCAGATAGTGTCACTCCCAGGTAATCAAAGCTATACACCCTATCCATTGTATAGTTTCCAGCCATAACAATACTAGTCTTGGTTGTGCTCTTGCCAAAATCCATATATTCAGTTTTAGTCGCGTTCAGCTCCAGACCCCTATCCCTGAAGAATTCAAGGAATTTGTCTAGCAAACTTAAAAGGCCCATGGGGGAAGGGGGAGGAGTTTGAAATAAGCGACATGCCATCTGCAAAAAGCAGACTAGGAATTTTTAGCCCATTCAAATTTGGGGAGTCATTTAGGCACATCTTGTGATTCCTCTACCACGTAATTGGTAAACAGGGTAGGCGTGAGTACGCACCTCTGTCGAACCCCACAGGATAATGGGATGCAGTACATCAATTCGCCCTTATCTCCCCATCAAACTTCTGCATAATTTATTTCATGTAGTCAAACTAAAATGTTATTTAGGCCAGTAGGAGCCCCCATTTTCACTAACACTCTCCATAAATTCTCGCAGGGAAGAAAATTGAATGCTACATGGAAATCTATGAATGCCACATTTAGCTTTTGGCTACTAAGCCATACATATTTCCAACATAGAAGACAAAACTTAAAAACTTGATCTACTGTACCAGTCTTCATGCAGAACCCTGCCTGGAGTGGAGACAGTATCTGAACGTAATCTATCCAGGATTGCAGTTTGTTAAGAACATGTCTGGAAAAAACTTTTTAGAGGTTATCTATTAAGCTAAATGGCCTGTAGTTGGTAGGACAACCAGCATCACCCTTCTTAAAAAAGGGGATAATTTCTGCCCCCCTCCAGGTATCTGGGATCTCCCTCCCAGCTGTGATCGCATTTGATAGAATGTTTACATAGCTAGCCCAAAGATAATATTCAGACTTATAAAAGTCTCCTAGTATTCAATCAGGGCTAGGAGTCATTAATAGCTTTAGGCTGTCAACAGCAGAAAGATTATCCTCTAGGCTAAAAAAGATATTGATAGATTGTCCGCTAACAAATGTTAGTATATCACCCTTGAGCCTCCCAGTTTCCTTGCAGAGAGTCTGCTTAGTAGAGCAGTTTTTGGCATACAGTACAGAGAAGTGGTCTTCCCACTTCTCAGGTTGGATATGATAATGTCTTGGTTTACACTCCTGATACGACTGCATGTAATTGTATGCCAAAATTTCTGACTATAATTCATTTTAATAGACTGTAGCATAGCATTCCAATATTTAGTCTCCCAGTTGCACTTAGCTTGAGTGAGCACTGTTTTATACATGGTGCATGATTCATCTGTGTCTGAGTGACTGCATCCCCTATGAGCCCTTTTTAATGACTGATTAGCCAAATCACATTCTTGCAAGAAGTACTTGGGATCCTTCTGATGGATTCTTGGCTTGAGGTGGGATTCTTTATTAAAGATGCCCCACAGTGTGCTAAAAAAAAAGTTCATGAATATCTAAAATCGATTTGGCGGCATCAGGAATATTCTCATATTTGGACAAGTAGTGCACAAACCGTAGGTATATCTCTGTAATTTTTGATTTTCTATTACACTGGGCCAGGTACCTCTTCTAAAATTGTTGGCTACCATAGGTTCGGGTACCACAGTTAAGCAAGATGGTAAAGACTTCCTGAAATCATTCCCAATTAGGGTGGTAATCAACAGGTTATGATCACTGTTAATGCGTGTTTCAACCTTCATATCATGGAACTGTGACCAGAGTGTAACATAGAGTAAAACAAAATCAATACACTAGAAAGACAGCTCCTCTTGCACCTGAACGTTCTATCTGGATTGGAGTGGATTCTCCCATTTCATGCTCTCAGACTCTGGCTCACTACTATGGGTGCAATTTGCAAGGCAACATTAGAGTAAGGATGTTGTGGTTTGCCAAAAGAGGCTTATCCTGCTGCTCGGTTACCATACTGATAAGTGGTGAAGGCTCAATGATGCATTAAAGTCTCCTGCTACAATTACTTTAGCTTTCTGTTGGTACAGATCAATCAAGTGGACATTGACCTAGCATACACATTCAGATGCACCATATTCAGACCAGAAAGGAATTTGAGATGTAGGCCCATTTAATCAGGAGAATCTATGTTTAGTTACTCATGTGAGCATGTAGTTTCATTCTTTGCCAAAATCATCAGCCCTTCAATCAGTGGCTCCGATTTGCTAGGAGGTGCCACTTCCATACTATAGGTAACAACCTCATTTAAAAAGACTTTGTAAATGACCCAGGTTTCCTGGAATAGGCAGGAATTCTAGCTACCTATGAAGGATATCCATTCGTGATCATTGAGCTCTGACTTGACCCCATCCAAACTTGAAGAGATCAAGGAAAAAGAAAAAACCTTTTGAACTCTTATCATTGTCTAGTTGCTCCCTGGAGTATTGTCTAGCAGGTCTACGTTCTAGCATTTTTACAATATTGGTACTATTCTGAGATCCTGGTTCAAAGTTCCTAACAAAGGCCTTCATATTGCTGCCAAAAGACTTAGGGGGTCATTACAACCCTGGCGGACGGTGTTAAAGCGGCGGTAAGACCGCCAACAGGCCGGTGGTAAAATTTTTGGAATTACGACCGTGGCGGAAACCGCCAACAAAGACAGCCACTTTAACACTCAGACCGCCACGGCGGTACAAACAAACAGCTCGGCGGTCACCGCCAACAGACAGGCGGAGGACAATGTACCGCCCACACTATAATGACAGGCCAAAAACCTTTTCCAGGGTGGATTCACCGTGGATAAAAACACGGCAGAAACAGGAATTTCGAAGGAAAAACGCTCACCTCTACACACTCCACGAGGAAGGAGGACACCATGGAGCCGGAACTCCATATTCTCCCTGCGATAGTCTTCCTGCTCCTGTACCAGGAGCACCAATGCCTGCGGCAAAGACCACGGTGAGTACTGCACCTACGACACAGGGGAGGGGGGAGGCAAAAAACAGGGACACACACACGCAACACCCCCACCCTCACCCCCACCCACTACAACACACACACCAATGCATATCTATACATTACAGTCACACCCCTCAACCCCCCCCAGAAGAATGCAAAGACAAAAGGAAATGAGTGTAACCATTGTAATATATCAAAATTCAGTAAGCAAAAATATACATATATACACTATCAACAAAATATACACCAAGATTAGTAGTCCAGGTATTGCACCATTTATAGTCCGTGGACCACTGGGCCCAAAATGCATGGGCGAGGCCCACACACAATACCAGATCAAAACGGAGAGAACACTGATGGGGCATCAGATAGAAACACTACAGGCACCTCAGGGGGAAGGGAAGGGTGGGCACCTCAGCCGGATGAGTGCACAATGCCAGATCCACGAGGGGCCTCCATGCCCATTGATGTATCCTGGGGAGTGCAAAGCCACAGTCTCACAAGTCTCTACAGTGGGTGGTTTGCCCACTGTTCAATCCTGGGGAGTGCAAAGCCACAGTCTCACAAGTCTCTACAGTGGGTGGTTTGCCCACTGTTCAATCCTGGGGAGTGCAAAGCCACAGTCTCACAAGTCTCTACAGTGGGTGGTTTGCCCATTGATGTATCCTGGGGAGTGCAAAGCCACAGTCTCACAAGTCTCTACAGTGGGTGGGTTGCCCACTGTTCAATCCTGGGGAGTGCAAAGCCACAGTCTCTCAAGTCTCTACAGTGGGTGGGTTGCCCACTGTTCAATCCTGGGGAGTGCAAAGCCACAGTCTCTCAAGTGGATGACAGTCTCCACTGGTTCTGGAGGGGGCTTTGAGCCCAGAGTGCTTCATCCTGCCAAGGACAGAGGCAGTGGATGTATCTCTCCACTGGTTCTAGAGGGGGCCTTGTGCCTGGAGTGCTTCTTCCTGCCAAGGACAGAGGTAGTGGATGTATCTCTCCACTGGTTCTGGAGGGGGCTTTGTGCCCAGAGTGCTTCATCCTGCCAAGGACTGAGGTAGTGGATGCCTTACTTCACTGGTTCTGAAGGGGGCCTTGTGCCCGGAGTGCTTCTTCCTGCCAAGGACAGAGATAGTGGATGTATCTCTCCACTGGTTCTGGAGGGGGCTTTGTGCCCAGAGTGCTTCATCCTGCCAAGGACAGAGGTAGTGGATGCCTTACTCCACTGGTTCTGGAGGGGGCTTTGTGCCCAGAGTGCTTCATCCTGCCAAGGACAGAGGTAGTGAATGCCTTACTCCACTGGTTCTGAAGGGGGACTGGTGCCCAGAGTGCATCAC
Organism: Pleurodeles waltl; assembly: GCF_031143425.1. NCBI lineage: Eukaryota > Metazoa > Chordata > Amphibia > Caudata > Salamandridae > Pleurodeles > Pleurodeles waltl. Next base: position 318,293,547 of record NC_090451.1, on the reverse strand, counting down.
TCACCCCGTGACGGTCCCTTTGCGTCAGTGCCTCTGCCGCTCATGGGCTAGTGGTGCTTGAGTTGGCGGTCCTTGCCCTGTTCAGCAGTGCTTTCCCTGTTCAGCGGTGCTTGACTTGGCGGTCCTTGCCCTGTTCAGCGGTGCTTGCCCTGTTCAGCGGTGCTTGACTTGGCGGTCCTTGCCCTGTTCAGCGGTCCTTGCCCTGTTCAGCGGTACTTGCCATGTTCAGCGGTGCTTGCCCTGTTCAGCGGTGCTTGACTTGGCGGTGCTTGCCCTGTTCAGCGGTGCTTGACTTGGCGGTGCTTGCCCTGTTCAGCGGTGCTTGACATGGCGGTCCATGCCCTATTCAGCGGTGCTTGCCCTGTTCAGCGGTGCTTGACTTGCCGGTCCTTGCCCTGTTCAGCGGTGCTTGCCCTGTTCAGCGGTGCTTGACTTGGCGGTGCTTGCCCTGTTCAGCGGTGCTTGCCCTGTTCAGCAGTGCTTGCCCTGTTCAGCGGTGCTTGACTTGGCGGTCCTTGCCCTGTTCAGTGGTCCTTGCCCTGTTCAGCGGTGCTTGCCCTGTTCAGCGGTGCTTGATTTGGCGGTGCTTTCCCAGTTCAGCGGTGCTTGAGACGGCGGTGCCCAGTTCAGCTGTGCTTGAGACGGTGGTGCCCTGTTCAGCGGTGCTTGCCCTGTTCAGCGGTGTTTGACTTGGCGGTCCTTGCCCTGTTCAGCGGTCCTTGCCCTGTTCAGCAGTGCTTACCCTGTTCAGCGGTGCTTGACTTGGCGGTGCTTCCCTGTTCAGCGGTGCTTGCCCTGTTCAGCAGTGCTTGACTTGGCGGTGCTTGCCCTGTTCAGCGGTGCTTGACTTGGAGGTCCATGCCCTGTTCAGCGGTGCTTGTCCTGTTCAGCGGTGCTTGCCTTGGCGGTCCTTGCCCTGTTCAGCGGTGCTTGCCCTGTTCAGCGGTGCTTGACTTGGTGGTGCTTACCCTGTTCTGCGGTGCTTACCCTGTTCAGCGGTGCTTGACTTGGCGGTCCTTGCCCTGTTCAGTGGTCCTTGCCCTGTTCAGCGGTGCTTGACTTGGCGGTCCTTCACTGCCCAGCTGGGCTGGGGTTGGCGGTCCTTCATTGGGCAGCTGGGCTGTGGCTGGCGGGGCCCTCCTGGGCAGCTGGGCTATGGCTGGCGGGGCCCTCCTGGGCAGCTGGGCTGTGGCTGGCTGTGGCCTCCAGGGCAGCGACGATGGGGCTGGTGGGGCCCTCCTGGCCAGCGGGGATGATGGCGGCCTTCTCCACTGTGCTGCTCCTCCCAGACTTGCCGGGTTTCTTCTGGCCCTTCCCCACCTTGGTAGGAGTCACAGCTGAGTCCACACTCCCACCGGGAGCCCTGTGAGCGGGTTGGGTGGTTGGAGCCTTCCCCCTCTCCCGCCGGGCACTGGCCAACTTCTGGTGCTTCACAGGGGGGTGACTGGCTGTGCTGTGGCTCCGTGCCACACTGGCTGTCCTGGTGGCCAGTGCACTCCACATACCTGTGACAACAGGCACCACTGGTCCCGGAGATTTTGTGGCTGAGGTGCTAGTTCGGGACCTATGAGTTGGACGGGGTGGTGGGAAATAGGTTAAGGGTGGACAAGAAAAGCTGTTTGGAGACACTGGGACGGGTAGCTGGAGGGGGTTTGGGAGTGGAGGAAGAGGTGGTGGTTGTAGGAGGTGTAAGTTTTGTGGCTTTGGGTGCAGGTGCATGCGCTGGAGGCTGTTGTGAGGTGGATGTATGTTGGGTGGGTGTGTGCCTGCATTTGTGTATCTTCGAAGGGGGCGTCACAGACAGACTGGGAGAGGACACAGGGGACGTGTGAATAGTAGTGGGGGTGGTGACTGCACGTGAGCGGGGTGTGCTGGTGGGTGTGCTGGTGCAGGACGTAGTGGCTGTAGAGGTAGTGCACGCAGGTGTGAGTGTAGACGAGACAGGGAGGGAGGAGAGAGACGAGGAGGAGGGGGACACAGTGGAGGCAGTGGATTTGTTGTGTCTGTATGTGAGTGATGCTTCCATGAGTGCCTGTGGGATGTGTGGTGCTTATGTTTGCCTGAGCTTCCCTTGTGTGGTGAGGTGTGTGCAGGCTGGTCTGATGGTGTGCTTGGGATAGGCAGAGGTACAGGGGCTTGGGTCTGGGTGGAGGAAGTTGGAGGGGGGAGGCTAGACACAGGGACAATGGCTGCCATCAGTGCTGAGGCCAGAGTTTGAAAGGTTCGGTGAAGGGCAGCCTGACCAGAATGAATGCCCTCCAGGAATGCATTGGTTTGTTGCAACTCCCTTTCTACACCCTGGATGTCATTCAAAATGGTATACTGCCCAACAGTGAGTGACCTGAGGAGGTCAATGGCCTCCTCACTGAGGGCAGTAGAGGTGACAGGGGCTGAGGTGCCTTGGACAAAGGTGATGCCCACCCTCCTGTGTGAGCGGGCACGGGACGAAGGCCGAGGGGCTGCTGGGAGGGCAGAGCTGGTAGAAGGGGGGGTGGCGGCTGTACCTGTAGAAGTGGGGGGCACAGATGTTGCCGCCACCACAAGGGAGCTCTCATCGGAGGACGAGTCTGTGTCGCTGGTTTCAGCTCCTGTCACCGCCATGGTGCTCTCCTCGCCCTCCGTCCCACTGGTGTATTCAGAGTCCGTAGTGTGGCCCTCCATGGCCATGTGGGATGCAGCTCCCTCATGCTCCGGTGCCACTGCTCCTCCACCTGATGATGCTAATGCACACAAGACCAGGGAGACCACAAAAAGGGGGGGGGAACAGAAGGAAGACATGTTGAGTGCATGGCTTACCGCTACCGTTGGCGGACAAGACAGAAGCCGCCTGCACTACGTCGCGCTGTTGGGCTCTACAGTGCAATTCCTGGGAAATGGCCTACAAGGCTATGGACAACATCTGCACACATAGATGACACAGGTGCATGAATAGCTGTACTTGGCACTCTACAGAGGTGGGGTGGGGGGCCACAGGGCCATGCCTTACGAAGGGGCCTACCCTACAGAACTCACCCTGGCATAGGGAAACCCACAGCCCTCCTCCCCCACCCAGACTCCTCCACTGCACGCAAAGTCAGCTGAATGAGAGTGTACTCACCCCCTTGTGTCTGCTGTGATGCCCTCAAGCGCCCATCCAACTCCAGGTAGGCCACCGCCAGGATCCTGAACATCAGGGGGGTCATGGTTCGACGGGCACCCCTCCCACGTTGGGAGGCCATCCCCAGCTGAACCTCTGCTGTCTTCTTGCTCCAGCGGCGAATGTCCTCCCATCTTTTCCGGCAGTGGGTGCTCCGTCTGTGGTGGACCCCCAGGGTCCGGACGTCCTTGGCAATGGCACGCCAAATATCCTTCTTCTGGTGGGCGCTGACCTACATGAAATGTACAGGGGAAGAAGAGAAGTCATTACCAACTGCGCCGTAAAAGTGAGTGGCCTCCATCCCTACCCTTGCCATGTGGCACATGCACCCACCGTCTTTCATGCACTTAGAACTCTGCCCCCTTCCTTCTTACAACCAGCCCTCTCCACACAGGCATAGCCCATACAACATGCTACCTGTGTACTTACCTGTTGGTCTGGAGGACCGTAGAGTAGCGTGTACTGGGGGAGGACCCCATCCACGAGCTTCTCCAACTCCTCCGATGTGAAGGCAGGGGCCCTTTCCCCAGAAGCACGAGCCATTGTCTCTTCCAGACCGAGGTCACAGCAGCACTTGCAGTGTAGGTCCTCTCCTGTCAAAGATCAGGTATCGAGTGATTGAAAAGATAGAAAATGGCGGTCACGTCCGCAGAGGTCATGTCCGCAGCGGTGCGTAGCATCACCGCCGGCGTACATCGCCATTGGCTCCTGGGACCCATAGGGTCCAATGTTAACCAATGCAGCATTGCGCCGCGGTCTTCGACCGCCTACAGCGCAGTTACCTCAAATCCCATTGTCCCACTTTACAGGTCAGGCAGCCGCCATTTCAGGGGCCCACATGGCCTAATTACCAACTGCGTCACACATACCTAGGCCTACTCTCAACACACATACAGGCCACATTTTGTGTATGAATGGTGGTCTGTGTAGACTGTGGGTACATACCTCTGAGTTCGCTGTTGTCCTTCAGAGGCACCGTCCGCTGGGACATGTGAGGAGATGGCGGAATCCTCTAGTGTACGGACCGCTGGTGGACCTGTCGACAATGGAGGAAAGAAATTTGATTATTACCTACAGGTTTGACCGTGCCACAATCCAGGAACTGTGTACACAGTTGGAGCCTGACTTGATGTCAGCAATCTGCCATCCCACAGGAATCCCCCCTCAAGTGCAGGTGCTATCAGTGCTCCATTTCCTTGCAAGTGGGTCTTTTCAAACAACTGTGGCCATGGCATCAGGGATGTCCCAGCCTATGTTTTCCAACGTATTGTCCAGAGTGTTGTCTGCCCTGCTGAAACACATGCAGAGCTACATCGTTTTCCCTCAGGTGGAGGATTTCCCTACAGTGAAAGGTGACTTCTATGCCCTGGGACATATCCCCAACATCATAGGTGCCATTGATGGGACCCATGTGGCCTTGGTCCCCACCCCACAGGAGTGAACAGGTGTACAGAAACCGGAAGAGTTATCATTCCATGAATGTACAGATGGTATGTTTGGCCGACCAGTACATCTCCCATGTGAATGCCATGTTTCCTGGCTCAGTGCATGACGCCTACATCCTGCGGAATAGCAGCATCCCTTATGTGATGGGTCAACTCCAGAGGCACTGTGTGTGGCTATTAGGTGACTCTGGTTACCCCAACCTGTCATGGCTACTGACCCCAGTGAGGAATCCCAGGACAAGGGCAGAGGAACGCTACAATGATGCCCATGGGCGAACTAGGAGGGTGATCGAGTGGACCTTCGGCCTCCTGAAGGCCAGGTTCAGGTGCCTCCATATGACAGGTGGATCCCTATTCTACTCACCAAAGAAGGTGTGCCAGATCATCGTGGCCTGCTGTATGCTTCATAACTTGGCTTTGCGACAACAGGTGCCTTTTCTGCAGGAGGATGGTCCAGATGGCGGTGTTGTGGCAGCTGTGGAGCCTGTGGACAGTGATGAGGACGAAGCAGAGGAAGTAGACATGCAGAACAGGGACTCAGTCATCCAGCAATATTTCCAGTGACACACAGGTGAGAATACATTCCTGCCTACTACATGTACTTTTACACTTCTACCTCTATCCTGTCTGTCGTTTTCACCCAGTGTGTGGTCACTGAGTTGTCACTTTCCCTTACGGTTTCACAGGTGTAGGTCCCAAGGTGTGTCATCTGTTTAGATTCCTCAGGGACTAGAGCTGTGTGACATAGATATGTTGACATTACTATTTCCTGAACATTTTGTCACTGTAATCGAAAATACACTATTTCGAAATCACAGACAGACTCCAGATCTTTTGGTGCTTTAGGTGTGTTTATTGAAATACAAAATATTGGAGGGGGAAGTTAAATGGTGAGGGGTGATGGTGAAGGAGTGTCCATGGCAGAGTCTAGTCTATTAGTCTCACAGGTGCATTGCCCATATGGGCATAGGAAGTGGAGCTGGGGCAGTTTCAATATGGACAGGGTGACAAAGTGGGACAGTGGGATAACAATCAGGGTGGTCTCATTTCTTGGTGGGGGTCTTGGCATCCTGCTCTGTCTTGTTCCTGGATCTCAGGGACCGTTTGCGGGGTGGTTCTCCCTCTGCAGGGGGTGGGGTGCTGGTGTGGTGGTCCTGTGGCGGTGCCTCCTGTCCACTAGCGCCGGCGGAGGTGGTGGGCAGTTCATCATCCATGCTAGTGTCAGGGGCCCCTTGTAGTGCCACAGTGTCCCTCCTGGTGTTGAGTACTTCCTTCAGCACCCCTACGATGGTGCCCAGGGCGGAGCTGATGGTTCTGAGTTCCTCTCTGAAGCCCAAATACTGTTCCTCCTGCAGCCGCTGGGTCTCCTGAAACTTGGCCAGTACAGTTACCATTGTCTCCTGGGAGTGGTGGTATGCTCCCATGATGGAGGAGAGGGCCTCGTGGAGAGTGGGTTCCCTTGGCCTGTCCACCCCCTGTCGCACAGCAGCCCTCCCTGTTCCCCTGTGTTCCTGGGCCTCCGTCCCCTGGACCGTGTGCCCACTGCCCCCAGGTCCCTGTTGTTGTTGGGGTGGTGGGTTATCCTGGGTTCCCTGAAGTGGTGGACACACAGCTGATTGAGGTGTCCTGGGGATGGAGGTATGGGCCCGCTGGGTGGGTGCTGTGCTGGTGTTTCCAGAGGGGGGAAGGTCTGTGGTGGCCTGTGCCTGTGTGAGAGGAACCGACTGTCCCGAGGCCCACGATGGTCCGGGCTGGTCATCTGGATCCAGGTGGACAGAGGTGCTGTCATCACTGTGGGCCTCTTCTGTGGGTGGAGTGGAGATGTCTGGACCCTCCTGTCTGGTGAAGTTGGGTAGTGGTCCTGCAGGGGTGGAAAGGCATGATTATTGCATCTGTGTGTGTCATGGTGTACAATGGGTGGGTGAGCATTTACCCCAGTGCTGGCATTCCTGTGTGGGGGCTTGTGTGATGATGGTTTAGGGGGGTGTATGGGTATGTGCAGTGGGCATGCTTTAGTGATGGGTGTCCATGTGTTGGTGTTGCATGCAGGGCTTGGTGTTGGGATGTGTGGTTTGTGATATTGGTACATTTGTGAGGAGTTGGAGTGATAGGGGTGGGTGCGAGGGTGGGGGTATGTTATAGCATGCAGGTAGGGTGGGGGATATGGTAGTTAAAGGTTTGACTTACCAGAGTCCATTCCTCCACCGACACCTGCGAGGCCCTCAGGATGCAGAATCGCCAAGACCTGCTCCTCCCATGTTGTTAGTTGTGGGTGAGGAGGTGGGGATCCGCCGCCAGTCTGCTGAACCGCCTGGTGGTGTCTTGAGACCACTGAACGCACCTTCCCCCGTAGGTCGTTCCACCTCTTCCCGATGTCCTCCCGATTTCTTGGGTGTTGTACCACTGCGTTGACCCTGTCGACTATTCTTCGTCATAGCTCCATCTTCCTTGCAATTGAGGTGTGCTGCAGCTGTGCTCCAAATAGCTGTGGCTCTACCCGGACGATTTCCTCCACCATGACCCTGAGCTCCTCCTCTGAGAACCTGGGGTGTCTTTGCCGTGCCATGGGGTGGTGTAGGTGATGTGTGGGGTGGTGTGTGTGGTGATAAGTGTGGTGATATGTAGTGGTGTGTGGTGTTTTGTGCGTGGAAGTTGTGTGGGTGATGGTGTTGTGTGCCTGTGGATGCTAGTTTGTGGATGGTGGTGTCTCTCTCTGGCGTTCTCTCTGTGATAGTGGTCGTAGGGGTTTGTGGGTGATGTGGGTGTGTGTTTTATATTGTATTGGGTGTGTGGGAGTGGTGTGTGTATGTGTATCAGGTGTGTGTATTTCGAATTGTCCAATATGGCGGTGTTTTGTAAAAGTGTGTGTATTTTGAGCGTGGCGGTGTGTACCGCCAATGGAATACCGCAGTTGAAAGACCGCCGCGTGGATTCGTGTGTCGTGATAGTGTGGGCGTATTTCTGTTGGTGTGACGGTGGAGGTTTTGTTTTCGCCAGTTTATCACTGACCTTTGGTGTGGCGGACTTGTGTGGGTGTCTGAATTTTGTCGGATTCCGAGATGTGGGTCATAATAGCTGTGGCGGAATTCCGCGGCTGCGGCGGTGTGTTGGCGGTCTTCTGCACGGCCAATGTTGGCCTTAGTTGGGTTTGTTTCTTCCTTAACACTATTGTGCTGACACAGTCAATCACATTCAGGATAGAGGCCCCATTGTTTACTCGCTGGCCAGGTGGGTTAGGTCTCAAATCACTTGGGTAGTTAACTTGATCAGACTATAAATGTGGGTTATTATTAATGAGCATCTGCAGTGACAGGGAAGATTTTTTTATTTTGATTCCTGAATTGGTGGAATCTATTAGTTGGCAGGTGTGGAGTTCAATGTTTATGAACCCTTCGGCCAATACTTAATATTTTAGTTCCACCATGATGAAATTCAAAGAGCATGATTCCTCGTATCTCCTAGCGTGTTCAGTATCAGATCTCATAATAGATAAGCATCCCATTTTGGATCTGATCCAATGTATGACGTTATTCATTAACGACTCTGTATCCTCATAAGCGTCATTTTCTACTTTGGGTTCTGAGGTCATATATACTGTTCTTTGGTGGTTGAATTGTGTACTATATAGTCAATGCCACTAAGTAGGTCTCTTACAGCAGGAGGAAAGACACATGGATGTGTCCTAAAAAAACATGGTTGGAATAATGGAGATCTGAAAATATTTGTGGTCTCAATGGAATTTGCACTAGGTGGGCAAAAAATATGTCTCTCAAGGAACTGCCTCAGGGAAAAACTACCTATCTGGGGCACCTCCATCAGCAGATTCTTAACATCCAGGCTGGGTGTTTTAGTGTTATGGAAACAATTCAATTTTAATTCATTGGAAATTATATAGGTTTAGGAATTGTCAATTCAACTGGTTGCACATCACTTGTATTAACCTCAGTAGCAAGGCCCCTCCATTCCGCAGGATCAGGGTTTGTGTGACATTTGCAACTTTTAGTTAGCCCTATAGTTCCTTTGACTTGTCTGGCTTACGATGGAGGGGTATGAAGTTCTCTGCAGCCATTTGATCTAGGTGGGCAATAACCACCGTAGTGCCCTGATCAACTGAAATAGAAGTGCTTGCCGTAGGTGCAGGTGGATTTTGGGGGGTTAGTAGTGGCTGGGTTTGTCGGCTAATTTGTTATCACACCATCTGTTAACTCAATGTACATGTTTGAGCATGGAAACTTATGAAGAATAAATATTTTTGGAACAATGGTAGCTCATTTGTTAGAGGCAGGGGATTGTGTGCAAAAGGGTCACTAATATTTACTGTGGTTTTGCATACGCCAACTGTAGTCTCCTATACACTCTTCATTTTTTGTGTTGTCATTTTTTATTGAGAAGAATGAAATAGCAATTGTCCTTGATTAAATTGAAATACAAACCAGTATACAAAATTCACTGGGAATGGGGGAAGGGAGGTAGGGTGTGGAGCACGGAATGGGTGGACGGGGTGGGGAGGAGGAAAACACACATTGCATGTAGTCATGGTAAGAGCCACGGATATGGAAAATCCAGCCATCGGGGAGCAAGGGCCCCGGTGCCCCACTGGAAGGGGCAGAGTCCAAAGGTATCTGGTTGGGGAGTGTAAGGGTGGAGCACAAGTGGGAATGGTATAGACAAGGGCGTGAGAAGAACAGGGCAAGGAAGAGGAATGAAAAGTATCCCAGGTCAGTGGCTATGGGGCGTTCAGCAGGATGAGATCAGGGACATGCGGTGCCGTGCAGCTCCTGAGGCAGGGATGGAGATGGAAACATGGCGGATCTAAATTATGACAGGGCATCTGGGTAGGTCTGAGGGGGAAGAGAGGTGTGGGGAAGTGGTGGAGAGAAGGAAAGGAAGGGGGAATAGGAGAAAATGAAAGAAAGAGAGAGAAAAAGAAGGGGGAGGTAAGGGTAATGGAAGGGACAAGGGGCACTAGAGCATTGCAATGGGGAGGGAAAAGAAACAAGAGGTAGAAGGGGAAGTAGGAGGAAAGGGGATGTGACGAGGAATGAGTATGGAACAAAAGGGAGGTGGTGGGCTAGGGGTGAGTGTGCCGAGAGGGAGAGGGGTAAGTAGGGTGCCAGGGTTTCACTAGTGTCACTCCCCTTTTTAGTGATACGGGTTGTCGGACATGCTAGGAGTCGTCCCAGAGAAAAGTGCCCATGTCTGTAGGAATAATGTCTATTCCTTCTGCAAATAATAAATGACGTGTTCATGGGGTGCTGTCTGGACCATTGCCACCATCCATTCCTCCGGTGGGGTTGGAGTAGGAGATTGCCATGGTGGAGGATGCAGTTTTTGCCGGTTCCAATGGCTGTATGCAGGAGGCTTGGTATGGGCAGGATAGATCTGGATAGTCCCTCACACCCTGAGGGAGAACTATGAAGGGGGAGAGGGGCATCCTGAATGTCATGGAGGCTCCTAGGGTGGCTCTGACCACTGTCCATAAGTGTTGGATCAAAGAAAAATCAATAAGGATGTGTGAGAGATCCCAAAAGGTAGCTGAGCATCATCAGCAATTCGCATGAGGTAGTATGCCCACCCTGTGTAGTTTCACTGGCTACCAGTGCCATTCGTGGAGTGTCTTAAAAAGGCAGAATTTCAGGCAGGCTTCTCGCTTGCCCCTATCCAGAGCCTCCATGATATCTGTCCAGTCCTCGTCTTCTATTCCCATCTGCAGGTAGGATTGCCATTTTGTGTGAAGATTGTCGAGGAGGGGCTGCGAAAAAGATGGCGTGTAAGGACATCGTAGAGGCCTGACATCTTCCCCACAAGAGACCCCAGCTCCTAAGATTGGACGCCTGGAGGTTCCATGAATGGGATCTCTTACTACACTGTATGCAGTGCTTCACCTGTAGGTGTTGCCATGCCTGCTGGGCAGTAGGCCAAATTTCTCTCGCAAGCACTGGAACATCTCTAGGTCACCATCAGCCAGGATCTGTTCTAGGCTGTGGATTCCATTGTGCCCAGTTGATGGTCTCTACACCAATATGCAGGCATTTGTTACCCCATATGGGGCCAATGTGTGAAAGCTGGGATGTATACCAGGAAGGCTATGTGCCCCTAACCCAGGCTTTGTGCATGGCCTTTAGCATTGGGTTGGCGGGATGAGGCTGCTGGGGATTACCGTTGCACAGAAGGTTGAAACCACTGTGGCTGGAAAGTAACAATCACTCAGTGGTGACCCATTGTGGCTGGTCCGGTGTCTCAGGGAGCATGTATGCCTGTTGTGAAAGGTAGAGGGCCAAAGCATATTGTTCTACCAAAGGGAGCCCCATGCCTCCACACGGACGGTGTGACATGGGCATAGCAGATGTCAAATGGGGGTGGGAGGAGCCCCATGCTCGAGCTTGGATCACGGCCTCTATAAGTCAGACAGGCACCAGGAGGAGGAGCATTCCCAGTACATAAGTAAACCACGGCAGTGTGACCTTCCTCACCACTTACACCTGGACCCACACAGATAATCCCAAATGAAACCACATTTCAAAGTCCAGTTTCATACAAGTTATAAGGGAGTCTAAGTTGTCCGCCACCATTCTGTCTAGACCTATATCGACGAGGATCCCAGAATACTTAAGACAGGATGGTGTCCTTCGAAAGGGAGAACCATGGATAGCTGCTCTCGTGGTAATGGTTGATGGGGCAATGAGTCACTCTTGTCCCAATTTACCCACTAGCCAGACAGGGTTGCAAAGTCATGTATGATCTTCGGCAATGCCAGAAGGGAGCAGCTCAAGTCCTTTAGGGTAAGCAGAATATCATCTGCATAAAGGTAGAGTTTGGACGTCCTCCCCTGGAGGGGAATGCCAGTGAAAAGAGTTGATTGACAGATGGTGGCCACCGGGGGTTTCATAGTCAACAGAAACAAAAGTGGCGAGAGTGGGCAGCCTTGCCCTTCCCCCTCCGCATCAGGAAAGGGTCAGACAAAAAACCGCCATGATTGACCTGGGCTGTGGGATGATTATATAACAAGCACACCTTGGTGGTGATTTGATTTCCCAATCCGAACTTCCGTGAGGTACCAAACTGGTACCCCTATGCAATCAAATGCCTTTTCGGCTTCAAGGGATTGGGCCAGAGGGCATGGAACAGAGTGCGGAGGTGGTTTCTGGAGGTGCGTCCTGGTATGAATACCACTTGGGTATGGTGTATCATGGACAGGATGACCTTGCGAAGACAGGCCACGAGAACTCTGGCGAGGATTGTTTACATCTCCATTTAAAAGGGAGATGTTCAGTAGCTGCCACACAAGAATGGGTCCTTCCATGGCTTCGGGAGGACCACTATCACTTCCCTGTTAGAGATAGAGCCAAGGGAATCTGGCTGACCAGCCTCATGGAAGACAGAGTAGAGGGAGTCAATCACCTCCTCTCTGGCCCACTTATAAGATTCTGCGGGAAAGCCATCTCACTAGGGGGCCTTATGATACAGGAGCATGGATATGGCCTGCGCTATCTCGATTTTATTGATCTCACCATCTAATAGGACCCAGCCTTTGTTTGACAGATGGGGTATTCATGCACTCTCCAGGAAGGCTTTCACCTGATCGGCACCGGTTACTGTCTTCAGGGTGTATGGCATTTGGTAAAACACATCAAACACACTAACAACGTCCTGTGGGCAGGTGAGGATCTCACCACTCGAGGACTGAATGGAGGGAATGGCCTGCACTGCCTCTAACTGTGCTGATGAGTTGCTGCGAGCTGACCAGCCTTCTCCCCCTGCTGTAGGAGGCTGGCCTGGTTTGTAGTGGGTACCTAAGGTACTTACACCTTATGCCAGGTCCAGTTATACCTTCTTAATGAAATGTAGGCAGTGTTCTAGCAGCTTAGGCTGTCTAGAGGTAGCTGTAGCAGAGCAGCTCAGGCTGAACTAGGGGACATGCAAAGCTCCTGCAATACCACCATAGTTACCCAGTACTTATACACAATAAAAGAGAATACTCAGTGTTACCAAAAATAAAGGTACTTTTTTTTTATTGACACAAGGCCAACAATATCTTAGAGGCAATACTCCTTCTGGAGGTAAGTATTATACACAATCTATACACTAGAGACCAAAATCAGGTAAGTAAATAGTCATAGAATAGTGCAAACAGTAGAAAACACAATAGAATGCAATAGGCCTAGGGGCAACACAAACCATATACTAAGAAAGTGGAATGTGAATCATGAATTCCCTCCTAGGCAAGTGTAGTGTGTAGAGGGATGCTGGGAGTGTAAGAAAACACCACAGCTAAGTAAAATACTCCACCCCAGAGCCCAGGAAAGTATGAGTAAAGTACTGCACGTTTCCTCAGGACACACTACAAGTCATGATAAGAGATATTGCAAGAACCAAGCAATACTGCAATCAACAAATGGTGGATACCTGGAGCTGAAGACCTGTAAAGAGAGGAGAAAAAGTCCAGAAATCGCAGGAGATTCCAGGAAGGACAGGAGCCCCTGCCAACCTAGGAGACGGAACAAAAGAGGATTCTCTGGTTAGAAGAAGTCTGCAGAAGAGTACCAAAGAAGATGGCTGCGGGATCCTGCATGGTGCAGGAGATGTCCCACGTTGAGATGTTGGATGCTGGTTGTTTGTGTCACTGGATTCGTCCAACAAGCCTTGGTTCAAGCAAGGTCACGGTTTGTGTCAAAAAGGCGCTGCCTGGACCCAGGAGGGACCTGGGGGCCTCAACTCGGGCTGAGGAGGCAGAGGGGGCTCCCAACGCTGGAGAGAACCCACAGAAGACCAGGCAGCACCCACGGGAGTCCCAGGACATGGGGACAAAGAAGATGCAAAGTGCGGTTTGTACTGCACAACAAAAATTCCTCAGAGTGTGCACACCTTGGAAACTGTTGCAAATGCTGGCTGGAGTTGAAGTTGCAGGTCACAGGAGTCATCCTGGATACTTTGTTGCAGTTACAGTGGTTTTAGGAGCAGTGTGCGGCTTATCCAATGGTCAGAAGCTACAACAGAGGATACAGAGGATTCCTGGAGGAGTCTTGCAAGCTGAATCTGAAAAGACACCGACAGGAGAGACCCTAAATAGCCCTGAGAGGGGGATTGGCTACCTACTCGGGTATGCACCTATCAGGAGGGGCCTCTGATATCACCTGCTGGCACTGGCCACTCAGTGATCTCCACAGTCTCCCCACACCTTGGAAAACAGGATGGCTAATGCCAGGGACACACTGGAGAAGCCCTGGGGTGGTGATGGACAGGGGAGTGGTCACTGACCTTTCCTTTGTCCAGTTTCGTGCCAGAGCAGGAACTGGAGGTCCCTGAACCAGTGGAGACTGGCTTATGCAAGGAGGCCACCATCTGTGCCCTTCAAAGCATTTCCAGAGGCTCTGGGAGGCTACCCCTCCCAAGCCTCTTACACCTATTTCCAAAGGGAGAGGGTGTAACACCCTCATCCCAAAGGAAATGCATTGTTCTGCCTTCCTGGGATTGAGCTGCTCAGACCCCAGGAGGGCAGAAACCCATCTGTTAGGTGGCAACAGCTGTAGCTGCAGTGCAAACCTCAGAAAGCTGGTTTGGCAGTACTGGAGGTCCATGTTGGAGGCCCCAGGATGCATGGAATTGGCCCCCAATACCAGATTTGGAATGGGGGGATAATTCCATGATTTTAGACACCTCACATGGCCATATTCGGAGTTACCATTGTGAAGCTACATATAGGTATTGACCTATGTGTAGTGCACACGTGTAATGGTATCCTCGCACTCACGAAGTCTGGGGAATTGGCCCTGGACAGCGTTGGGGCACCTTTGTTAGTGCAATGGTGCCCTCACACTTAGTAACTTTGCACTTAGCCTTCAGTAAATGAAGGATAGACATAAAGGTGGCTTATAAGTTAATTAAGTGCAGTGAAAATGGCTGTGAAATAGTGTGTGCACTATTTCACTCAGCTGCAGTGACAGTCATGAAGAAAGGTTTGTCTGAGCTCCTTATGGGTGGCAAAAGAAATGCTGCAGCCCACAAGGATCTCCTGGAACCCCAACACCCTGGGTACACACACATTAGGCACTGGGGTCCTGGCTAGCAGGATCCCAATGAGACAGGCAAAACACACTGACAAATAGGGTTTTAACTATGAGCACTGGGGTCCTGGCTAGCAGGATCCCAGTGAGACAGTAAAAACACATTGACACACACTCACAAACAGGCCAAAAGTGGGGGTAACCATGCTAGAAAGAGGCTACTTTCTCACACCTGCTCGTAGTGGCAGCCCTTCAGTCACTATAGCACATATTCTGCCATGGATGTGAACAGGTCATTGAAACCACACAGGTTTACACGGGCAGCGAGGGACCAGCTGTGTATAGGCGGGTGAGGGATGCAATAGCAGACTCAATTCTCTTCTGGTAGCCACCTTCTATTTATTTGCCAGTGCTGCATCCTGCATCATTTGTCCCTGTATGGTTTATTTTTCAGCTGCCCACAGTACCCTATGGGATGTAACTGAGCCCTTGTTGACCTTCAGATATGTGGAGACATGTCTCTTCAGTTGGTATTTACACTGGGGGGTGCAATAGCATTGCACGGCATGACTCAGGGTTTGCAGCCTGGAGTCCATGCACAGCAGGACCGGAACATGATCACAAAGTGTGGTTTCCAGTAGTCGTGAATATGAGCCACCACCCTCTGTGAAATGAAGAAGTAACCCAGTCATGATTAGGTGCCGTGAACCAACAAGAGGAAGGTGTATGCCGCGTGGGTGAGCCTCTAATGATCCACCAGTCCCTGGTCTGGGATCAAGTCCCCAGGTAGGGATCTATCTGAGTTGTTTTGTATGTCTAAGGGTCCGGTCCAATCAAGCACCGCGTCCCGGGCAAGATTTCAGTAGCCCCCCCGATTAGGTACTGGGAGACTCCAATCTCAATGAGGAGGCGGTTGAGTTGGAGTAGGAAAGAGCGTTTGGAGCCTATGCCGAGCAAGCTGTCCCCGACTTTCAGCTTTGCGAAAACATGCCTGTCATCTGAGTAAGACCATGTTTTGGTAACAGTGATGGATAAGGTCTTATGGAGCAGGATCACTACCCCACACCTCCTAGCTGTACCACCACCCATCGTCGAAAGTTCTGGACTGCTGCTATGGATCACCTTTCCCAACCAGGCCCAACGCAGTTTAGAAGATTAGAGATTGTCAAGGTGGGTCTCCTGCAATAGGGCCACATCTGCCTGTTTCAATTGAAGGTAGAAGAGCCTATTTTTGAGTTTCACGTATTGTGTCAGTCTGTTGATGTTGACCAAGAGGACACAGAGAGGGGGGAAGGCATAATAGGCTGGCCTAGCTATTGCCATGATGTGGAAGTGTGGGGGAAGGAGGAGGAACAGAGGTAGAGGAAGGGGGAGTCCCTAGCCAGGAGGAAAAAAAAAGGTGTACAGGAATGGGACAGGTTAGTTGTCAGGAGGGGGATTCTTCAGACCCAGTACGGGGTGGGGCCACAGGGTGTACTTAGAGAGAAGCAAGAATAAAATAAAATAAAATAGACTAGAGGGGGAGAGAGGGAGGAAAGACAGAAAAATAAAAATCAAATGAAAATAGTGGTTGAGGAGAGGGAGCAATAGGCCAGTAAGGGTGACTAAATACCCGGCACTGGGACAGAGCAGGACCTCAAGTACCTAGGCCTGTAGACCGTGTATCCAAGCTTGAGGAGCCAGTGTGCTGGAAGGGACCCCTTCAGGAAGCAGGGAGTACTGAGAGGATAAAGCATGGATGAGGGCACGGTTGGAAGGAGGGCGCGGTGGGGCAGAGGGACTAATCATAGAAACGCTTCAGGGCCCCCCAGAGTCATGCAGGTATGGAAAATTAAGGCACTATTCATAGGTCTTTATGTAGTAAAAAGGCACTTGTTGCGTTCCAATACAGAGGGCAGAAAGAGGAGGGAGTAGAAGCGCAGGAAAATTAAATAGAAAAGGGAGATTAAGGCCTGTCAAATTGAAATTCCAGGGCAGTTGGGGTTGACTGGGCCTCACTGAGAGGTGATACTGAGTTTCAGGGAATTCCCTGATTAGAGGGGTGCCAAGTGGAGTAGTGGAGCACAGATCTGACCTCCCAGGCATACTGATCAAGTGCAACAACATGAGTCATTAAACATTTTATGGTCCCGCTCAGGTATTGTGTTGAGATGGTCTTCCACCACCATGACATGATGTTCCAGACCCATCCCACGGTTCTGGAATCCTGCGATATCCATGCGGATGGACTTGGTTTTGGATGTTAGCGTGGAGATGCTGGAGTCCATCCTTTCCAGCCGATGGTCTAATGCTGTGACTTCCTGAAGGATACACTCCATGGTAGTATCCTGTGCTGGGACAGTGGAAGCCTCATCACCAGTGTTCCCTTTGTGGTGGCCATAAAGTGGGGTTGGAGGAGAGCTTCTGAGAAGAGTAGTTGCCATGCAGGTTTGCCTGTGGAGTTGCCAAGTTGCAGAGCATCTCAAGTCTGGGCTGGTCTACACCAGAGAGAGGAGCAAGGTGGGAGAGCTGCAAAGTTTGGTGATCTGGAGTGTGCCCCATTCCTTCACTGCACGTCAGGGTGTCTTCAGACCCAGGGCGGTTCAGGGAGGGGCAGTCAGCACTCTGTCTCCAGATGGCCGAGAGATTTGAGGGCTCCGCAGAGCACCACCATTACACATGAGTCTGCAGTTGCCTCAAGGGTGTGGGGAGGGAGGCCTGTTGGTGCTGGAGCCCTCCTTAGCCCAGGGTAGAGTCACTGGCAAATGACACGCCCGCGGCCGTGTCATGTGCCATCAGTCCCACTGATCACCTGGCCCACTCACCCGGGCCACTAGGATCCATAGGTTCCGGTAGTCTCCAGCCTCAGGGCATGGGAGGTGTCAGTTGAGAGGCTGGGTTCTAGTTTACCAACAGATGGACCCCTATTGGTGGTCTTCATTCTTCCACAAAGCTCCATCGGGCAGGGTAAGCGTAATTGGTGTGGGTCAAATCCTTGTGCTCCTATGTAGTTAATGAGGGCTTCAGGACACTGACACCCTATCTGGGCTGGGGCTATGAGGGGTACAGGCCCCGTGGTAGGTATGACGAGGCCCCAGGACGTGGTGCTGGGTCAAGTCTGTGGCTTGCAGCCAGGCAGGGACAGAGGTGACCCAGCTAGTACGTAGTACCCCCTGCAGCCGCTCCAGGTCACATCCAAATAGTCCCTTTTGAGTGTTGGGACTCCTGTCAGGTGTCGCGAAGAAGGACAAACCTCTGAGATGGGGTTTTTGATCTACTAGCATGCCCTCCTGATTGGTGATGGCGCCAGCATCTGCAGCTCCAGGTGTATCCCTGCAGGGGGTCGCAGTGGATGCGGGTTCAGAGGTGATGATCGGTGGCCCCTGGTAGCTCTGTCATGCCCCCAGCATCATCTGCTCCTGGTTATGAATGCCCTGGTCTGCACATCTAAGGGCACATCTCAGGAGGGGGAGGGTTTGTATGGGGGTCTGAGGGAGGAGGAGGATGACCCTGTTGATGTTAGCCAGGTCCCCGGCATCATCTGCTCCTGTCCAGGCACTGGGCCTGGCTGGCTGTCAGCCCATGTCCACAAGCAGAGGCATGGGCGGCTGCCAGCAGTGTCAACTCTAGGCTGCTGTTCTACCCTCCTGCCCGGGCCCAACTACATCACTTTCGGCGGTGAGGGTTCGGGGTCGCCACATTCAAAGAAGCCATCTTCTGGCCACCGGCCCACCCCCACTGGCTGGGAAAATCGGTCAGGGCACTATCGCAGGTCCTCATTGTTTGTAGGGGGCCACTGCCTCCATCCCATGTTTGCCGGCCCGCACAGCTCCCAATTCAAGCAGCCATTTGTATTTGCGGCCAGGGCACACCCCTGTGCACTCTTCTTAAACATAGCTGGCAGTTTAGAAAGTGGGCTGAATGCCCTTGGCTGATTCAGTATTTAATACTGATTCAAACTTTTTAATTAAATGATTGATATCTTCCGGAGTGCAGTCCCTCCATGCATTATTTGCAGGGTAGGTGCCCTCCATAGCAGGTTTCTTTAATTTCTTGGTGTTAGAAAAGGGGTCTTTGGTTGACAGTCAGGTTACCTCCTGTTCAAGCAAGGACCCTCACTCTAGTCAGGGTAAAAGAGAATCACCCTCAGCTAACCCCTGCTTACCCCCTTGGTAGCTTGGCAGAGCAGTAGGCTTAACTTTAGAGTGCTAGGTGTAAAGTATTTGTACCACCACACACAGTAACTTAATGAAAACACTACAAAATGACACAACACCAGTTTAGAAAAATAGGAAATATTTATCTAAACAAAACAATACCAAAATGACAAAAATCCAACATGCACAAGTCAAGTTATGAATTTTTACAGATTAAACTCAAAAATAGCGCTTAGAAACACAAAATGCTTCGATGAGGTGTTAACACGGCGTCATGACGAAGTCGTTGCCAACAAGTTGACACCAGCGGCGCCGGACACGAAGTCGCGTAGACCCCCAAGTACAGTACCTTTGGTGAAGAGTGAAAAAAAGTCGATGCGCGAAGTCGGGGATCATGGCGTCAGTGCGAAACGTTGAATCCGCGCACTTCGAGCGGCGTCGGTCACGACATGGTGCGGCGACTTCTACGGAGTCGCGGACTTCAGCGGGGCTGCAGCAGTGTCGGGCCTGCGAAGATCGTCGTGTTCCAGTGAAGGTCAAGGCATCGGTTGCAGGTGGCGTCACCGGATTCAGCAGCGGCGTCCGTCCGAAGTCGTCCGAAGTCGATTTCCTTGGATTTCCACCAACTTTCCTTTCAAGGGCCCAGGGACTGGATAGGGCACAATTGTCAAAGCAGGAGTCTCTCCAGAGACTCCAGGTGCTGGCAGAGAGAAGTCTTTGCTGTCTCTGAGACTTCAAACAACAGGAGGCAAGCTCTAAATCAAGCCCTTGGAGATTTCTTCACAAGATGGAAGGCACACAAAGTCCAGTCTTTGCCCTCTTACTCTGGCAGAAGCAGCAACTGCAGGATAGTTCCTCCAAACACAGTCACAGGCAGGGCAGCACTTCTCCTCAGCTCTTCTGCTCTTCTCCAGGCTGAGGTTCCTCTTGATGACCAGAAGTGATCTGAAGTCTGTGGTTTTGGGTGCCCTTCTTAAACCCAATTTCTCCTTTGAAGTAGGCCTACTTCAAAGTAAAGTCTCTTTTGAATGTGAAATCCTGTCTTGCCCAGGGTAGACCCCAGAAACTCAACAGGGGGTCGGAGACTGCATTGTGTGAGGACAGGCACAGCCCTTTCAGGTGTAAGTGACCACTCCTCCCCTTTCTCCTAACACAGATGGCTCATCAGGAAATGCAGACTACACTCCAGCTCCTTTTGTGTCACTGTATTTGTGTTTGTGTGAGGTACAACCAGCCCAACTGTCAAACTGACCCAGACAGGGAATCCACAAACAGGCAGAGTCACAGAAATGGTGTAAGCAAGAAAATGCTCACTTTCTAAAAGTGGCATTTTCAAACACACAATCTTAAAATCAACTTTACTAAAAGATGTATCTCTAAATTGTGAGCTTAGAGACCCCAAACTCCACATGCCCATCCGCTCCCAAAGGGAATCTACACTTTAATCAGATTTAAAGGTGGCCCCATGTTAACCTATGAGAGGGACAGGCCTTGCAACAGTGAAAAACGAATTTAGCAATATTTCACTGTCAGGACATATAAAACACATTACTGTATGTCCTACCTTAACCATACACTGCACCCTGCCCTTGGGGCTACCTAGGGCCTACCTTAGGGGTGTCTGACATGTAAGAAAGGGAAGGTTTAGGACTGGCAAGTGGGTACACTTGCCAAGTCGAATTTACAGTTAAAACTGCACACACAGACACTGCAGTGGCAGGTCTGAGACATGATTACAGAGCTACTTATGTGGGTGGCACAACCAGTGCTGCAGGCCCACTAGTAGCATTTGATTTACAGGCCCTGGGCACCTCTAGTGCACTTTACTAGGGACTTACTAGTAAACCAAATATGCCAATCATGGATAAGCCAATGACATAGACATTTTGTAATGGAGCACTTGCACTTTAGCACTGGTTAGCAGTGGTAAAGTGCCCAGAGTAAGAAAAACAGCAAAATCAGAGTCCAGCACACATCAACAACCTGGGGAACAGAGGCAAAAAGTTAAGGGAGACCACGCCAAGGATGAAAAGTCTAACACTTGGCATTTGCTTTAGCTAAGTCAGTTACCTTTCATTTTCCCCCACAGTTCACCCACCTACTCGCTTTCAAAATGTGATGTTTTAAAATCAGAACAGTTTACCGTTTATTGTCAAAAGCAGCTGCTCAAAATAGTGCACTGATATACCATGTACACTTACAGTTACTCAATGGGAGCAGCTGTGAATTCGAGATGAAAGAGAGGGAGTCCAGCAAAGCCTCTTCCAGGTGATGATGGGCAAAGATGGGCCCATCTTGGCCCAATCTTCATCTGGGTGCATGCCTGGGCACCTCCCGCGTATGTCAAGTGTTACGGAAAGCTAAAACATGTTTTACGTATCCTGCAGCAAATTCAGCCACCATTGCTCACAGGAAGCCATAGTCCAACCCCAGTGCTGGTGTCACAGTCAGGTAGTGAAATGCAGTCTGGTACATGGACAGGGTACCACCAACAATGTAACCCATGCTGCAGGCATCTGGAGTGGGTTTAATGTGCCCTGTGAAAAGTTTAGGTCCCATTGCTCACTGGAGATGTAGTTCCATCCCAGTGCTGATGTCACAAGCAGGCATTGAAATGCTGTCTGGTGTGCAGGCAAGGAACCGCCAACAAGGTTCCAATATTTTTAGGAACAACCCATGCCCACATGGCCGCTTCCAAACATGCATAAATAAAAGAGATCCCTAGTGTCTAGTGGTTTTCTGTGTCCCCTTGAGAGTAGATAGGCCAAAAAACTGCAGATCTGCCCCAACGGGGGCAGAAAACAGGCGAAACAGGTGCCAGTGTTTTTGGGCAATGACCCTTGCCTAAGGGGCCACTGTTCGATTGCCTAAATAAAAATCCCTGAAGCGTGGTGGTTTCCCACTTCCCTTTGTGTCAGACCAGACTAACCATTGGCCAATCTGCCTCCAGGGAGTTGGAAAATGGCAAAAACATATTCCTCAAATTGGGGAGAAACCCTCACCCAAATGAATTGCTTATTTCCCAGGTGTTTAGTGGGTTTCCTTCTTCAGGCAAAGGCAGATCAGCCTAAAAATGTCCTATTTGCACCCAGGAGGGTGGAAACAAAAAAAATTGGCACTTTGAAAGGCAAGCGACCCTAGCCAAAGGGGTTGCTCCCCATAAATATTACTTGTCGCCTAAATCCCTGGTGTCAAGTGCCTTTCCAACACCCCCTTGTTGCAGATCAGCTAAAAAAATGGCCAATCTGCCCTAGGGGTGGTGGACAATGGCCAAAACATATTCATCCTGAATTAGGGAGTGACCCTTGCACAAGGGGCTGCTCCCATTACAAAAAAGGACACACCTGATGTCTAGTGGTGCATTTCTGCTGCGTGATCACACAACAGAAATCACTTTAGATTGACACACGAGGAAAGGAAAAATAAGTTCCTTTCCCCTAATGTCTCTCAGTTCTCTGGATCCCTCCCAGGAGTGAAACCTTACCCAAAACACATCGTCCTCCCTTGATCTGTTGGAATCTAGTTTCCAGTGCATCACTGGCACCTGTTGATGATGTTGGTGTGCGTGTGTGCCCTGACATGATCATATTGCCATGGAGGTGTTGGGGATGGTAGCAGAAGTGCTTTTTCTGCCACCCCCATTGGAGGCATGTTGCCAGTGAGGGGAGCACCAGTGCTTCTCCTGTGGTCTGGTGCTAGAACATGCTGGTGTCTGGGCACCACTGCTGAGGATGACTCAAGCACATCCTTAACACCCAAAGGTTAAGATACGAGAAAATAATATTGGCTCATTATTTATCCCTAAAAATAATTACCGAAATACCAGTATCTGTACTCAAAATTTCAGGAATATGCAACCGATGTCATACACTGTTACCAACTCAACACATTATAGATATTGACTATCAATGAATTCATGGTCTCAATTATGTGCGTATAGATCTAATGTGAGCAAGATATCTAAAGTGTTAGTGTTATGTAGGGAGTAACTTTTGTGAGGACGTACATCAAATACATTTAATTCTTGAAAGGAAAATTAAACATATGTGATATTCACATATAAATTTGTTTGTGAAACACATCATTTTAAGTAAACTGTGTAAGGTTTGTTTATCAAAATGAAAAGTATAGAATTGTTGGTCATGTGTAGGTATGAAAAAGTAGCATCAAAATATTAATTAAATTTACATTTTTGTGCACACCCCACCACCCAAAAAGGGAACTCCTCCTGGGACAGAAGCAGGTGTTGAAAGAGTCTAAATGAGCTATCTACCAACAAGAAATCCAAATGCAAGAAAAATGTAGACATTCTTCAAAAAGAAGAGATACAAATAGCTTTTTGCTGGCACTTGTAGTGAATGTAACAATAATAATTTTGTCATTCATAGTGACAGGGTCAGATGGCGAAAGGCATTAGGCCCCTGATTTAAGAACAGTGACGCTGCACCCAGTGCAGCACCACTTTTCTGGCCCCCCTTAGCACCGCCTAATGCCACCACGTGTGCACCGTATCTAAGATACAGCACACCATGGCGGTAGTTAGGGGAACTAGCGTCAAAATTGTTGACAATAGTTTGGAGCTCTTCAGGATTAGCGTAAAGAATGTTGACACTAATTCTGTAAAGCCCATCGAGGCCCATTGTAAACAATGTTGTGCCTTCTTTTAACACCTGCTCTGAGCAATAGGCTATAAATCCCAGTTACTGTCCCAAATGTCCTTCCCTCCTTAGAAGTCCAGTTTTGCTGCTCTCCCCCTATCCTGTTCTGCCATCTTCTGCGGCAGATCTCCTCCCACCAGATGCTTCATTTGTTTCAGCCCAGGCCACTTCTCACCTCATCAAAGCAGCCGGGCTCCGGCTGCCAGAGGCTGACCAATCAGAGAAGGGCACTACAGTGCTGAAGTTGGCAACTTTTAGCAAGAGTTTTAAATCTTTTTCCCTGTTAAAATTATATTAAATTCAACAGGGGCAGGTTGTTGGATTTATTATAACTTAATTTGACACCAAACTTTCTATATTTAGCTACTTCCTATGGAAACAAGACTTTATTATTTTAAAATAAAGTTTCTCCATGTTAGCCTATGGAGACCATTCACTACAAAAAAACAAATGTGGCTATTTTTCCCCAACCAGGGCTTATAAAACATCTTTTATAAAGTCCCTGCTTATAGTTACATGGCACCCAATCATGGGGACACGTAGGGCATACCTTAGGAGTGAATTATATGTATAAATAAGGTAGCTTAGGGCTTCGCAAGTACTTTTAATTACAATGTCAAATTTGGGGTTAACTTTAACTTAAAAGCAGCCAGCAAGACAGGCCTCCTTTTAAAATGACACTGGGCATCACGGCAGTGTACCTATGGATATACTACCTATGCTGGGGCCCTTAAACCTACATGCCCTACCACATACTAGGGACTTATAGGTAGAATAATATTGCCAATTACAATTAGCCTAATTTGCATATCCACTTTACATAGAGCACTGGTCCTGGGACTGGTAAGTAGAGCCCCGGGCACAACCAAGAGTCAGTAACCACCAGTATCTGTCCAAAAAGTTTAGGGGTGGCCAGGGCAAAAAGGAAGACTTTCCTACACAGCATGAAGTAAATTTTATTTAATTTTCAAATAAAATTCCGATTTTGCACCAACCAATAGCCTATCACTAGTCGGATAACTTTGGCATGTTTGTCTGTTCAAGAGTTTTACCTTTGGACTTTTTAGAGCTTGGAATGGTGTTTAGACAAAATATTGGGGAAAAAATATTGTGTGAACAAAATATTAGCTCAAGGATATTGAGAAGAAAAATATTGTGAAGGCCAGTTTCTAAAGGTAAGCTAAGTTTTACTACATATAACTCTACATTATGTACCTTGACTGTATATATATATGAACTTAATATGTGCGGCAGCGACCAGTACCTGTGAAATTAAGGATTATGAGAAATGGCGATGAGACACTGGTTTCATGTGTGTGTATGATACACATTGGGGAATACAAAACGAAAAGTTGGACTCCAATATACGCTGTGCGCCTCTCTTGGAGGAGGGGCGGTCTCAACAATAATCAAGGTGAGCACATGTCCCCCGAACTTATATCGATGGTACTGTTGTGGCACTGGAAATTAGGGTCCGGAGGTTTTTTCACTATATAAAGAGGAAATATGGATTGATAATATATTAAGAAAATCATTCTTTACCGATGTGGAAGCACCTTTGTTTTGAAGTTCTTGCATGTTCAGCTGAGAACTGGTGAAGAATCCATTTGGTGTTTTGAAAAAGTTCTTTCATGATGTGAATTAAGTTTGGAAGTTCGGAGCTGATGGCAACAATGTAGATGAGAAGAGTGCTTTCAGGTGTGAGAGACAATATACCACGAATCCCAGAAAGCCTCTGAACACATAAATTTGGCAGCAAGAAGAACAATGCGTGACAGACGGAAACCATTATAAATAAGACAGAAGTCAAAACGTGTCATGGTGTCTGATGTGTACTGCTGTTAATAAAGGAAAATGCTGATGGAAGCCTCTGGGAGTGCAGCAAATTTCTTCAGTATGTAAATATATATATATATATATATATACATATATATATATATAACTTCAAGGTACTTAGATGTGGAGTTAAGAATAGTATTTGCACTTACCTTCTAGATATTTAGGTCTGTTGTGACGGAGTAACCCTTCCCCCAAGATCCAAATCAGGCCCTCACTCTAGCAAAGGCAAACTGCAGGGTCCACATCAGGTCCAATTGGTACTGCTTAGTGAAGAACTTCAGGAAAGGGCGTCTTGCAACTTTTTGTAGCCCTGTAGTCTCAAAAGAGATCAGTCAACTGACCCTTGGAGTCCACTTCTTAGTCCTGGGTACAAGTGGGAAATTAAGCAAATTATGCCAGCATAATTTACATTTTGCTCGGCGTAGACTTAACTTATAAAATAGTAAGAAATTGTCCTGATCTCAACTCAAGAAAGAGGAACAGCCATGATGGAGACTTGCCTCTATACTACTACAAAATGTAGTAAATATAAAATAATTTTAAAAACGTTCTTTATAATGAATCCACCACAGTAAATAAATATGGCCATTGTAAATGATTTTTGAAAATGTGGAAAACATTTGAAAGATATTTAAAATGTGAAAAATAATTTTGAAAAATGACACACATTAGTGTAGATATATATTAGGATTAAGCCTGGGTGGAGTTCCACTCCGCGGAGTTCCGTGAGCAGCAGCGTCCTGAATGCGCCCAATCTCGGAAGAGCTAAGCAGGGTCGGGCCCGATTAGCCAGTCCCGACCCTGCTTAGCACTTCCGAGATCAAGCGTATCCAGGAGAGGGCCCTAGGCAGTGAAAATTCTGTTTTGGGCCTCTTGTGTTCTGGTCTGTCCCGTGTGCACTGTACACAGGGCAGGCCAGTGCACAAGATGCCTGAAACAACAGCTTTCTTTCACTGTTCATGTAATCCCCAAGCAAAAGCCTAAACTGCACAGTGAAACTGGGGACATCTGCTGTTTGGAAGTGCCCTGTGCCATGAGATTGTGTCTGCCCTATGCCCCATACCTGCCATGTGCATAAACCCTGGAGTACCATGCTGTAAAACATCTTTAATGTCTCACAACTATGCACTTTTTTCCAAAGACTTCCTCTATCCGTGAAGATTGGGGGTTAGGTCAGCGATGACAGTCTATGTGGAATGTAGCACACTATTTACAGGATTTTCACTTTACTTGATACTTCACCAAAACGTTGAATTGTGTCTGTGTATGCCTGTGTGTGTAAATTGAACATACACAGCCACAGAAATAACTTTGATAACAGGTCTCTATAAACACAGACATAGGTAGAATGCAGAGATGGTCACAGGAGCGAAGAAAAACATGTCCCATTTGCACCTTAAAATGTAGCATTTGCTTTTATAAAGTACATATCTGCTGAAGAGAGGCTGTAGAGCATAATGACATTACATAACCTGGATTAAAACACTGGTTCATTCACTCCCATGGGGCTCCAATTATGCCTGTTTATGATTAAAGTTTGGAGACGATACTCAGTGGTGTAATCCGGGAGATGCAGCCGTGTGATCTCTCATAGGGTGGGGTTTAATCAGGCTGTATTGAGAAATGTTATTTCACTGATCTTAAAGAGCTATAAGGAACGGGCTAGATGGACAGCCTTATAACCAGCCCACCAAACTGCCAGCGATATTATTTAGCATTTGCTTTAGCACGTTCTGTAGAAATTTCTAAATGTTGAGCTTTATATGGTAGGTTGTCTTTTCATAGCTTTCTCCTGACAGATTTTGCCAGGTAAAGTACGCCAAAATGTGTTGTGTGAAAACAGAAAATAAAAATAAACTCCGTACTATATAGCAATCGGTGCAGTAGACACCAGTTTGCCATGCTAAGCCTCTTTTTCACCTGAAATGTAAAAAATTGAGGCAGCTGTTGCACCTGGTAAATACATCACCTTGGGTAACGGTATTTCCAGGTTATGTGGTAATTGCATCCTGTTCAGATCACCTTGTCAAAAGTTTAATTCTTGTCAACCATCTTCTTCTGATGTTATGATCCAACTTAATTTGTTTTCTTTTCTTCTTCTAAACATTTATTTTTGGAGGGTGATGTACATAGTAAAAATGACCGAAGATCACATTTTGACCGCATAGTCTCCTAATCACGAGTGTTATTGGCTCCTAAAATGCTTTGGAGGCTTCCTTAAATGACCATACATAAATAAAAAGGCCTTTAATACCCATCATACTCGTGATGAGGTAAGTGAATGGAACCATGCACTTATAAATATGCTGCAAATATTAATATCGTGAAGAATTCCTGGTGCTCTATCTTTAAAAAGTCTAGTTATTTAATTGTAATAATAGGAAGAAGTAAGTACAACACCAGAAAGAACCAAGTTGGTCAAATACCTACTTTGCTGATTTTGAAAAGGTTATTATTCTCGTAGACGGCAAATATAATGCCTTTTTAGATATAAGACCTAGAAATAACTGTGCAAATAGACTACCAGCAAAAAGGTGAATGTGCAAATGTCAATACTGGAACATTATTTCCATGACTTATATATCTAACCTCTGGAAAATTTTGACATTTAATGTTTGCCATCTATGACCTTCAATGCCATTTGCGTTTTGACTCCTGACAACGTATACGCGTAAGAAACATGGTACACTGCATATATCCGCACAAAATAATAATGCACAAACATTTGCTAAAAAAGAGGCTAATAATATTAAACCAAGTAATGTAATGCAGAAAAGATCCATCCACTGTTGTTATTTTGTACTTTTAAAAACTGCAAGCAGAAACAGCTTGCCGTTTGTTTGTTCCAGGGCTGTTTAGATGGCCATATTGATCTACGTCTTAAAATGATCTGCAACACAAGTGTTAACGCAGAAAAAGGTGAGACACGATATTATTAGCGACTCTATAGCTAGGGAAAAAAAAGAATAAACCTAAGCTTTTTCTTTTCACAGAACTAAAATTAAGTACCGAGAATGATTAATGCCTTTGTCGATGTGACATTTTGTTACAAATTGGCACCGAGACGTAATGTTGATAAAAAGGAGATTGTAATGGCTTCCTCGCCAACAGAAGATTGTATTCATTTAGGCAACTGGTATTTTCCTGGCATAATGATATCTTCATATTTGGACGATGTTCAATATCATGCCAACTCTCCGTAATCACCTTTGATAGGGAACCTTTTGCTAAAATCTTTGCATGATTATCCGAAGAAAAAGCTATAGAAAAGACCATCGTCGTATTAACAGACACATTAATGCACATATCATACCTATAAATGGACATACAAAAGAATATTCTTTAACATTAGAACCTTCTTTCTCAAATGTCTTGTGCCAGCATAAAATGTAACACAGGTCCGTATTTTAGTGCAGAGATTCGATGGGCAAAATATCCTGAAGGTGCCAAATAACGTGAGTGAAAAACAGAATGTCAGTGTTAAACAATACAGCATTTTTTCGAATAGAAACCCTGGCAGTGATCAGTGAACATCTCAGACAGAAAATAATTTTTTATGGAAAAAGTCATCAGACAGCAGTGCAGATAAAAGGGAGACTGAAATATGCATGGTTGCAATATATGTGAATAAGACGCCACAGCAAGGCGGATTCGCAGGACCAGCAGGTAAACTGAAAAAATAGTGTTATAATAGAGAAAGAAGAAGCACATAGCACACAATTACCGTCCTATGCAACTAAAACACCATAAAAGGGTGTGTTTTGATGTGTAATTCTCACTTATGCATTGGTCCTGAGAGGCAGCATCCTTGACTAGGGGCATTATTATATAGTGGCACATAAATGTCAGTATATACACTTTTAACATGAATTCACGTTTAAAATATATTTAATACACCTCTGACCAAACAGGCCTTTTGGATCAGCACAAAATGAAATGATGCAAATCTCAAATCTAACATAAAAACATAGAAAAACAAGAAGCCATCTACATATTATTAAATGACATATACAGGATCACTAGATGTATGTGATAATGGATGACCAACCTATGTGGCACCATTGACTAAATTATACGGCAACTCAAGATGGATTACATAGCATAACGCAGCACGTTCCGTGGTAGCAGTGGTTCTCTATTTTTTTCAGTTTTAATACACAATTAGACAGGTGTTTGTGACTGGAACAGCAAAGTGCGGGGGGGGGGAGCATATTCTCAAGGGTTACTGCGCATCGCTACCTCGGAGTGAAGACGATGAAAGCCTTAATGTTACTTAGGGGGTCCTCGTTGAGTACATCGCACATGGAAAGGGAACGCAGGGATAGTGTCTCCCCGACTACAGCAGCTGGTGGGCGGTGTCTTGCCAGAGAAGGAGGCAGATCTTTAACTGTGACAAGAGCTTCTGTCTTCCAGCCGGTCCAGCTTCGTTATTTCAGACTCTATTAAACTGAGCTGACTGGCTCCTGGTGGACACAGAAAGATTGCAATTTTGACTATGACAGTGCAGAAGTCTGGAATCAGTTTTCTCCATTCATTCGCACACTTCAAAGTAGGGTAGCAAAATATGCCGCTCTGTGTTAATATTTAAGTTCCAGATGGCTGAGAGAGAGTTTTCAGTTATTTGCACACTTGTTAGAGTTTTGGCTGCATCACAGAGCTGGTAAAAACATTGCAGATACTGAAAAAAATAAAACAAAAGGGGTTTGCATTCAGTGATTCACACACTTTTGAGTGACCTATTAAACCTACCATGGTTTAGAGTGTGACAGTTTATGTTTCCTGTGTGAGTGTAACTTTGGTATAATTGTAGTAATTTACATAATGGGTAGTTTCATTACAGGTGTAACGTAGTCAAACATGCAAAGTGTCAAATCAAATCATTAACATTTATAAAGCGCACTACTCACCCGTGCGGGTCTCAAGGCGCTAGGGGAAAGGGGGGGGGTTACTCCTGCTCGAAAAGCCAGGTTTTTAGGAGTCTCCGGAATGCGGAGTGGTCCTGGGTGGTCCTGAGGCTGGTGGGGAGGGAGTTCCAGGTTTTGGCTGCCAGGAAGGAGAAAGACCTCCCACCCGCCGTGGAGCGGCGGATGCGAGGGACGGCAGCGAGCGCGAGGCCAGAGGAATGGAGGAGGCGGGTGGGGACGTAGAAGCTGAGGCGTCGGTTGAGGAATTCCGGTCCCTTGTTGTGGAGGGCTTTGTGTGCATGGGTGAGAAGTCGAAAGGTGATCCTTTTGCTGACTGGGAGCCAATGCAGGTGTCTCAGGTGTGAGGAGATGTGGCTGTTGCGGGGTACGTCGAGGATGAGGCGGGCCGAGGTGTTTTGAATGTGTTGCAGGCGATTTTGGAGTTTGGTGGTGGTTCCAGCGTAGAGGGTGTTGCCGTAGTCCAGGCGGCTCGTGACGAGGGTGTGGGTCACAGTTTTTCTAGTGTCAGCGGGGATCCAGCGGAAGATCTTGCGGAGCATGCGGAGGGTGAGGAAGCAGGCGGAGGACACGGCATTGACTTGCTTGGTCATGGTGAGAAGGGGGTCCAAGATGAAGCCGAGGTTGCGGACGTGGTCTGTGGGGGTCGGTGCGGTGCCGAGGGCCGTGGGCCACCAGGAGTTGTCCCAGGCGGACGGGGTGTTGCCGAGGATGAGGACTTCCGTTTTGTCAGAGTTCAGCTTTAGGCAGCTGAGCCTCATCCACTCTGCGACGTCCTTCATACCCTCTTGTAGGTTGGTCTTGGCGCTGGCGGGGTCCTTGGTGAGGGAGAGTATAAGTTGGGTGTCGTCGGCGTAGGAGGTGATGATGATGTCGTGCTTGCGTACGATGTTGGCGAGGGGGCTCATGTAGACATTGAAGAGTGTCGGGCTGAGCGATGAGCCTTGAGGTACGCCGCAGATGATCTCGGTGGGGTCTGAGCGAAACGGTGGGAGGTAAACTCTTTGGGAACAGTTTGAGAGGAAGGAGGCGATCCAGTCCAGGGCCTGGCCTTGGATCCCGGTGGAGCGGAGGCAGGTGATTAGGGTGCGGTGACAGACGGTGTCGAAGGCCGCCGAGAGGTCGAGGAGGATGAGGGCGACTGTTTCACCGTTGTCCATCAGGGTTCTGATGTCGTCTGTGACTGAGATGAGGGTGGTTTCCGTGCTGTAGTTGGTTCGGAATCCGGTTTGTGAAGGGTCTAGCAGGTTGTTGTTTTCCAGGAAGGTGGTCAGCTGTTTGTTGACGGTCTTCTCTATTACCTTGGCTGGGAAAGGCAGGAGAGAGATGGGGCGGAAGTTTTTCAGGTCGCTCGGGTCAGCCGTAGGTTTCTTTAGGAGGGCGCTGACTTCGGTGTGTTTCCAGCATTCGGGGAAGTTAGCAGAAGAAAAAGAAGAGTTGATGACGGCCTGGAGGTGCGGGGCGATGATGTCATCAGCTTTATTAAAGATGAAGTGAGGGCAGGGGTCCGAAGGGGCGCCGGAGTGAATAGAGTTCATGATGGATTTGGTTTCTTCAGTGTTGATGTGGGTCCAGTTGTTGAGGGTGAAGGCCGGGGGTGCGGGTTCGGTGATGTTAGGTTGGGTCTGGTGTCCGAAGCTGTCGTGGAGGTCGCTGATCTTGCGGTGGAAGAAGGTGGCGAGGGATTCGCACAAATCCTGTGAGGGCGTGACGGAGTTTGCATTGGAGTTGGGGTTGGAGAACTCCTTGACGATGCTGAAAAGTTCTCTGCTGTTGTGGCTGTTTTTCTCCAGTCTGTCGTGAAAAAGTTCCTTTTGGCAGCGCTGATCAGGTGGTGGTGTTCGCGGGTAGCGTTCTTGAGGGCGGTCCTGTTGTCAGCGGTGTGGTCCTTGCGCCAGGCCTTCTCGAGGGTGCGACAAGTTTTCTTTGATTCTTTGAGGGTGTCAGAGAACCAGAGAGGTTTTTTGGTGTTGGTCTGTCGATGCGTGCGTTTGAGGGGAGCAAGGTTGTCTGCGCAGTTGGAGATCCAGTTTGTGAGGCTGAGGGTTGAGTCGTTGGGGTCGGTGGTGAGGGTGGGTTGGTTGGCGGCGAGTGCGGAGAGGAGTTGCTCTTCGGGGATCTTGTTCCACTGTCGACGATGGATGGGTTGAGTGCGGAGGTGGCGGGTGTCGCGTCGGAATGTGAAGTGGACACAGCTGTGGTCGGTCCAGTGTAGAGCGAAGGTGTGGCTGAAGAAGATGTGTTTGCTGGCGGAGAAGATAGGGTCGAGCGTGTGTCCGGCGATGTAGTGGCGGTGTTCACCAGTTGCTTGAGGCCGAGGTTGTCGAGCAGGGCGGTGGTGTGGGGGTCGTTGTTCTGTTCCAGATGGAAGCTGAAGTCGCCTAGGAGGATGTAGTCCGGCGAGGCGAGGGCGTGCGGGGAGATGAAGTCGGCGTTGGCGTCGCTGAAAAGGGCGCGCGGTCTGGGGGGGCGGTAGACGAGGGATCCTCTGAGGGTGGTCCTGGGGTCGGTGCGGATTTGAAAATGCAGATGTTCAGGGGCGAGAGGGGTGTCTTCGGTGGAGGTGGTGATGCTGATGGAGTCTTTGAAGACGATGGCGATGCCTCCTTCTAATTGGTTGGTGCGGTCTTTTCTGGAGATCTTGTAGCCTTCGGGGATGGCAGTGGCGATGTCTGGAGCTGATGAGGCGTTCATCCAGGTTTCCGTGATGAAGGCGACGTCCGGAGCTGTGGAGTCCAGGAGGTCCCAGAGTTCAACGGCGTGCTTGTGGACAGAGCGAGCGTTGACCTGGATGCACTTGAGGTGGTTGATGGCGCGTGGGCTGGTGGTCGTGGTAGTTGCGTGGTGGAAGATGCGTTTGCAGGAGTTACAGGCGAAGGGTCCATGGGTGCGCTTGGGGTGGGCTTGGAAGCAGGTGTTGGAGCGCCCGGGGTTGAGGGCGTGGAGGATGGTGGGGTCATACCGGGTCAGCGGGGTAGGGGAGGGCTGGGGACCAGGGGTCGTGGAACTGGGCGCGGGCCAGGCGCGGACGGGCGCAGACGGGCTTGCCTCTGGCGCGGTCGCGCAGCGGCCGCCATAAGAGGGACGAGGGGGGGGAGGGGTCAGCTGGGGGCGAATGGGAGCTGGGGGGCGGGGCGGGAAGAGACAGGAGTCGGAGAGGACCGAAGAACAGAAGAAGCGAAGAACACAGAAGACCGGAAGAACACAGAAGAACCGAAGAACACAGAAGAACAGAAGAGAAGAATACAGAAGAACACAGAAGAACAGAAGAGAAGAACACAGAAGAACAGAAGAACACAGAGGAAGATGCAGGGGACGAAGAAGCAGAAGAGGAGACGAACAGAAGATCAACAAAGAAGATACAGAAGACGAAGAGCAGAAGGCAGAAGACCACAGAGCAAGATGAGGAAGAAGAGAGGCGACAGGAGAGGCTGAGGAGCACACAGAAGAAGAGAGAAGACAGGGAGAAGAAGAGTGCAGAAGAAGATTGCAGAGGAGGAGCGAGGAGGAAGAGACAGAGAGGAGGGAAAGAAGCAGGAGCAGGAGGGAGGGTGAGTAGCGCGGGGCAGGGCGAGGGGCTGGGAGGTGGGGGGTACTTACTGTGAGGTGGGTCTCAGGAACTCAGGAACCTGGAGGAGCTGGAGGACCCTTGGGTCACCCCTTTTTTCTTATCATGCCCTGGTAAACCACCTTTGAGATGGAGCAAAACTATGTTGTGGTCTGTGGGTCCAATTTAGGTTTAGAAAGAAAAAAAGACTTATTAAATTATTGTTTGGGGGCAAAAGGGCAGGAGATTTTAGAATATCTTCCAGACATCCGAAGCAAGAGATTTAAATGATGATGACATTTGTGTAAAAACATTGGATAATCATTTTTTTACACAGAATTAGCACCATTTTGTAACGCTTCGACTATGGTAAGCGTGAGGAATGGAGAAAGTGTATTAGAGTATCTGTAGGTACTAAAGGTGGTAGCCACATCCAACTTTGGGGCACGTTGTGATGAGCGCATCAGAGAGCAGTTTCAGTTGATTTACAACATAGAAATAATTTGTGCAGAACTGTGGCTTAAAGAAGATCCTCCCTTGGACGAAGTGTTAATTGTAGCCAGACAGGGAACACATGTTGAAGTGGGTGCAAGAGATTAAGAAAGATAATGTGAGTAAAGAACATGTACACCAAGTGGAAATGGATGACAGTAATGTTCAAATGGTGAAAAGTCAATTGGTCTCATTTGGAATGAAAACTGAAGGTGAGTTCAATGGGCATTGTTTCAGATGTGGGCATACAGGGCACATGGCGAAGAGCGGAGATTGCCCGATGGTTAAGGCACTCTGTAACAAATGCGGAAAAGGGGGGCATTGTATGGTATGCTGTAGGATTACAAACTTTGTAAAGAAAACCGATAAGAGAAATGTAACAGAGGTCTATGATGAATTTGTATTACCAATCTCAGACACAAGTTTGAATTATCCAAAAGATTGGATAAAAATAGAAGACATGGATGTAGAATTAATGTATGACTCCTGTTCCAGATCACCAATCATTTCCGAAGGGGTGTTCAACGTATTTCACAAAGAAAAGTAAAACTACACAAAATTGACATTTCCTGGGGAGGGCATGGGGGGCAACCAAAAAAATTAAAGATTTTTTTTTTTAAAGTAGGGTGAAATACAACAACAGATATGCGGTGTACAAATATGTGTATCAGTTCATGGTGACAATATCATGGGTTGGCCTCTGCAGAAAGATATGGGTTTGTATCTCAACCCCAACTCTAATCCACAAGTTCTAGTGCAGAATATTTCAAAGTCAGGGGATGAAAAACATCAATTTGAGAAGGAAATTCCAGTGGTTTTCTTTGACAAGCTGCGATGCTTGAAAAACGTTGTGAAAAAAATTAAATTAAAGGACAATTCTATCGCAGTATTAGCTAAAGAAAAAGCTTTCCCGTAACTATGCATGAAACAGTGAGGGCAGAACTGAAGAATATAGATAAGTTGAACTTTATTGCAACAGTTGAGGCATCAGAGTGGTTGGCACCAGTTGTGGTTGCTAAATGGTTGCTGATGGTTAAATTTGTCTATGCATAGACTTAAGGACCCACAATAAGGAATCTGTGGTAGATAAGTTCCTGTTGCCAAAAAACAACAGACATTTTTACCAAGATAGCAGGAGCTAAGTACCTTTCAACATTAGTCTTGACTTCAGCATATTACCAAGTTCACTTACATGCTGATTCTCAACACATCGCAGCAGTTATAACTCCCATGGAGGCTTACAAGTTTAAATGGATGCTGCTTGGTCAGCTGTATCTGTTTTTCAAAGGGCCACGTCATCCATGTTAGCTGATGTCCATGAGGTATTAATTACCAGGATAATGTGTTAATTTTTGAAGAGTCAGAAATACTAAATGATGAAAGGCTGTGGCATGTATTCATGAGGTTGAAAGAGTATGGGCGGACAGTCAAAAACAGAAGTGATAATTAAATATGC
Source organism: Pleurodeles waltl (assembly GCF_031143425.1). Lineage (NCBI taxonomy): Eukaryota > Metazoa > Chordata > Amphibia > Caudata > Salamandridae > Pleurodeles > Pleurodeles waltl. Next base: position 318,257,912 of record NC_090451.1, on the reverse strand, counting down.
AGAAATCAATTATTTGGCTCATATGTTGTTTTTTTCTCAGGCATACAGCCTAAGAGTGAGTTGGTAAACACTGTAATGAACTTGGCTTCTCCTAAGAGCAAGATTGAATTGAAATCTTTCTTCGGAATGGTGGAATTCTATTGTAAGTGTATAATCAATTGTGCAGGTCTCACCTTTCAAATGAGAACATTAATTTCACTTGGGATCAAACGTATGAGGGAGAATTTGAAAATATCAAAAGAAGTGTTAGCCAGTGCACCCAACTTGCAATCATTTGTACGTGAAAAGAAAACTATAGTGGCAACTAATGCTAGCTCAAAGGGGTCAGTTGCGGTCCTACTACAAGAAGATGGTACATGTACATTTGCTTCTATAGCGTTGAGACAAGCAGAAGTCAACTATTGAGTGATTGAGAGAGGTGCATTAGGTGTATACTGGGCCCTCAATAAATTTAGAGACTTCATTTTGGGAACAGGATTTAAAGTGAGAATAAACCACAAGCCTCTCAAACAAGTATTTACAAAGAAAGTCTTGATGGCAATTTCGAGCAAAACCAAAAGATGGGTAGTCAATCTCCAGGAATTCAACTTTGAGTACATTCCAGGGATTAGGAACTTGCTGCCGATTGTCTGTCATATTTAGTAAAAGAAACAGGTACGGATTGTGATTTTGGCATAGACTGTAATGAGGATCTTGATCTCCTAAAGGAAGATGCCTGTGTAATCACTAGGGGTGCAATTGAGAATAATTTTTGGAAAAAAGAAGTAAAGGCGGGTCCCATTCTAATGAAAATACATAAGATGTTACTTAGCGAAGGGACTCAGAACAGAAACTAAGAATAGTAAAGTGTGAGAAAACAGGGCTGATTGCAGAGGCCCCCTAACTTTTTACCCCCATTTTCCACTTTTTGCTGGTGTTTTCCTGACTCTAATGGTGACCTGGGTACTGCTAACCAGTCCCAGGGCCTGTGCTCTGTGTAAAATGGATATGCAAATTAGGCTAATTATAATTGGCTAAGTTAACCTACCTATAAGCCCCTAGTATATGGTAGGGCATGTAGGTTTAGGGACAACAGCATAGGTAGTGCACACCTAGGTGCACTGCTGAGGTGCCCAGTGTCATTTTAAAGGCAGGCCTGCCTTGCTGGCTGCTTTTAAATTAAAGTTATATGCAAATTCGACTTTGGAATTAAAAGTAGTTCCAAAGTCTTAAACAACCTTATTTTTACATATAAGTCACCCCTAAGGTGTGCCCTATGTGCCCCTAGGGCTGGGTGCCATGTAACTATAAGCAGGGACTTTATAAAAATAATTTTATAAGCCCTGGTGAGGTAAAAACAGCCAAATTCATTTTCCCCTCATTGTAGTAAATGGCCTTCATAGGCTAGAATGGGGAGACTTTATTTTAATTTTTAAAGTCTCCTTAAATGATGCATACCAAGAATTTGGTATCAAATTAATTGTTGTAATAAATCACACAACTTCCAGTTGTTGGATTTAATATAACTTGTTCAGGTAAAGAGTTTTAAACTTTACCTGAAAAGTTGCAAATTTCAGCCCTGCATTGTTTTTGCTGCTGTGCTCTGATTGGCCAGACTCTAGCAGCTTGGCCAAGCTGCCTTGATGAGGTGTGAAGTGGCCTGGCTTCACACAAAGGAATGTGCCTGTGGGAAGGAATCTCCCCTCAGCAGATGGTGAGGCAGGAAGGGGGAGGGCTGCCAAACTGGTCTTCAAAGGCAGAGAAGGACATTTGGAGCAACCAGCAACACCCCCACATCCTGCAACCCCAGACAACTAGGTGCCCCCATGATTAGATTAGGAGAAGGCAGGAGAGGGGTGTGTTTAGGATTTTGAGCCACACCAGTGGGTGGGCTTAGCCAGATGTAACCTTCAAAAATCAGATTCAGCCATGATGGATTTTTAGAGAATGTTGCCTCCTGGGTTTGATTTTTGCCACACTTCCCAGGAAGTGGTTATCACAGGGGGAAGGACCCTGCACCTGATTGGAGAACCAGGACCCCCCTGCTTTTCACCCAGGAGCAAGGATAAAACTGGCAGACCTGCACCCACACCTCAGTTCCCTACCACATCCAACAAGGAAGAACAACAGAAGAAGAAGGACTGCCCTGCTGGACCCCTGGCCTGCACCTGGAACCTGCACTCAGAAGGACTGCACCAGCTGCACACTTGGGCTTCACCACAAGAAGGACTTTGCCTGGCTTCAACTGGTTCAAGGATGGACTCCCTGTTTGCTACAGGTGAAAAATTGCTATCTAGAGTCCCCTGCACTAACTCCTGAAGAAAGCGACCAGCTGACCACTGTCCAGTGGCCAAAAAGGAGTTTGCGCCAGGTGCATTCTGGGAGTTGTAGTCCCCCCCCCCCCCCAAGGACCATCTCAGAACTTCTGGAGCCTTGGGGTGAGCTGTGGACCCCAAAAGAACCTTAAAAGGACATCTGGGAGAAGCCCCAGAAGTTTGGAGAAGTTTGGACAACTTTTGTAAAAAATCTCCATAGAGGGACCGACCCGCCACAGCAACTCTAGCCGGCTTGCCTCAACCGTGACCCGGCCTGATTTGCTGGTTCGTCCCGATAAAGAAAATCTCCGAAAAAGAGACTAAGGGGGTCATTTCGACCCCGGCGGGCGGCGGGCACCGCCCGCCGGGCGGAAACCGCCAAAAGACCGCACCGCGGTCATTTGGTCATTATAACTTTCCCGCTGGGCCGGCGGGCGATCTCCAAAAGATCGCCCGACCACCCAGCGGGAAAGCCCCTGCAAAGAGGAAGCCGGCTCCGAATGGAGCCGGGGGATTTGCAGGGGTGCGACGGGTGCAGTGGCACCCGTCGCGATTTTCAGTGTCTGCAAAGCATTCACCGAAAATCTTTGTGGGGCCCTGTTAGGGGGCCCCTGCACTGCCCATGCCCATTCCCGCCAGCCTGGTTCTGGCTGTGTAAACCGCCAGAAACAGGCTGGCGGGAAGGGGGTTGGAATCCCTGCAGCACCGCCATGAGGATTCCCTGGGCCAGGGGTAAACCGGCGGGAAACCGCCGGTTCCCCTTTTCTGACCGCGGCTTTACCGCCGCGGTCAGAATGGCCCGGGAAGCACCGCCAGCCTGTTGGCGGTGCTTCCTCTGCCCTCCACCCTGGCGGTTTCAAACCGCCAGGGTCGGAATGAGGGCCTAAGTGTGAAGGTAAACTTTTAACCGAGGCCTCCTGTGGCCTGTAGCCGAGCAGGGCTCCATCGCGGTCGGCCTGAAACTTTGACTTTGCCCCAGTCGAGGTGCAACCAGATGACCCGATTGGCGCTCTTTGTTTCTAGGCGTTAAAAAAAAAAAAAATCTTTAAAAATTCATATCTCCGGTTCCCCTCATCTGATTTTATTCGTTTTGATGTCATTTTAAAGATAAAAATATAATCTATTGTTATAAATTGGTTCTGGATTTTTAAACTGTTTCCTGTGTTTTATTTAATTACTGTTTTGTGATATTTGAATGCTTTACACTTAAGTTAAGCCTTGACGCTCGTTGCCAAGCTACCAAGGGTTGAGCTGGGTTTAATTTACTGAGACCTAACTGGACCTTAGTGGAGGTTGGTGGCCTATTGCTAAGTGTACGTACCTACCTGCCCTTACCAATAACCCATTTTCCAACATAAAGACTATACTGGATGGTCAGAGGGAAATTATCCGAGTTGGATGGGTATCTTTTCAAGGTTACCAAGTTGATATCACCAGGTAATCTTTGAATAAGATTAATTGATCTGGCACATGAAGGACACTTTGGTACCTCAAAACCTAAACAGAGACTTTTGGTGGCAAGGGATGAATGTTGGGGTGGAGAGGGTGGTCATGGAGTGTAATTCCTATTCTGCTAGTTATAAGCTGTTTTCGTTGCCTGATGGTCCCTGGATGAATGTGGCCATAGACATAATTGGTCCGTTGACAGGAGAAAAATGTTCTCCATATATAATGGTATTGGTTGATCGTTTCTCAATGTGGCCAGAAATTAAAATTGTATAGGATATCAGTTTTAGTGCTGTGATCAAATTTCTTGTGGAAGTCTTTATGTATGAAAGTCTTTCCAACACGTTAGTGACACACAATGGGACGGGATTTTGCTCTAAGGAAACAGAGTTTTCAGAGTGTAATGGAATAACATATGCAATCTGTGCTCTTTACCATCTGGAAACTAGTGGTGTGGTAGAGAGTTTCAACAAAACCCTGAAGGAGGGTGTCCAACAAGCAAACACAAATAGGGCTATGTTGGAAGGAAGAAGTAATGAGTAGGTTGGAAGCTTATCATCTTACACCACACCAGTCCACTAAAATGATGCCCTTTGAATTATTAAAAGATAGGAAACCTAACTCCAGATTATTGCTGGGGTGGATGAAATGGTATTAATGTTGGTTAAAGATAGACATAAATCAGTCTTGGAGAAAGGCAGATCTGGATTTACAAGCTGCACAGAAGACGTACCATGATCAGACACACAAGTCCAAGTTAGTAGATTTTGAACTAGGTCAGAGGGTTAAATTGAAGGCTCCTACCGGTCACAAAGAGGGTTCAAAATTCACAGAACTAATGAAGAAAGTCCAACTGTTTCACAATGCTGTCAAGGCACTGGATTGTTGGATTTTAAATTTGGAAAGGGTGTTTAGTTATATGGAGCAAGTCAGAGTGATGAGGAAAGTTGAACTGTAGGCCAGAGTAATGTGGAAAATGAAAACGGTGATGAATATCCATTGGTAGATAACCCTGTGGGAAGGCACGTTAAGTGAGATGGTCACAAGTCTAAAATATGCGCCAAGATGAGTGCCCCTGGTCTTTTTAAAGGATTATACGGTCAGTCCATCTAAATGTTGGGTTTTAGCTTACCATGCATATATTCAAACCACCCAAAAGATGAGACAGAGATTTACACTCAAACATTTATCTTTTGAAACTTGTTCTGGTCAGTTTTCCATTTCAGCGATTAGTCATTGTTATTTTCCTAAACTGTCCTGTTGAAGAGTGTTTCCTAAAAAAAGAATTAATGTAAAACCTTTTATCATTTTGACATTTTTACCATGTGTTTCTGTTTAGGTTCTAGGCATGTTTATATTATGTGGGTGCATTTATTTTCTTTTTTGTATAAAAAAGGGAGACTTGTGACATCCTATCTAATGTCATTTTGTATTGGTCTGTGACTGTGGAATCCTGGTATTCCCAGGATTCTAGAACCAGCCTGAGAGGGAACGGGGACAGTGAAGTGATAGCTGTAACCAGGCTGTGGTTGAGGTGTATGTATTAAACTTGAGTTCCTGCAACCATCTCATGTGGTGCCTCGATATTGAGTATTTGCTGATCACACACCTAGCTTCTTCCAAGTCTCCACGTTACTCTTTAGTTCTTGTATACATTTGTAATGCCAACATTTATTTTCAGTAACTAATGCATGCAGTTCTTTGTTAGGTACTTCAGGCACTTGCATTTAAAGGTATGGATTATCCTTTGAATAAACAATGTATTTAATAAGGAATTTCACAAGTGTGAGAAATGTGGTGGTTGGTTGACTGGGGAGTGAGCCATAGTCAAACAACAGCCACTATCACTTGCAGGGGGTGGACCACAAAAAGTCACAAATTAACCTGTACTTAACTCTGTAAATCTTGGTACAAAAAGCAGTCAGAGTTAACTTTGAGGGAAAATATTTAGTATTTAGGCAGCACACAAATAGCAATAATGTAAAAATGCAACACAAGAAAAATCCCACATCAATTTAGAAACAAAGCTATTTGATACCAACATTTTTTAAAATACAATCACTAGAACCAAATTTATTATTTGCTGAAGGTTTTAGTAAAACTAGAGCCCAAAAGATCAAAGGGCCAGCCATGGATATCTACTGACATTAGACCGGGTCAAGGTCGAAAAATATGGATGTCCGCAATGGATCACACTTCTGTTACAAGAAGTGGATTGGGTCTGGTCAGTGTTTACCTTTGGACTTAGATGAACCTTCTAGAAAAATGTTCTGATGAGGTAAACCTCAGTGGGGCAAGGCTGCAGGAGTTTCCAAAGAGGTAGCGTTGTCACTGGATAGCCTATGGGTCGAAGCTGCTGTGAAGATTTCTATGTTCTAGGGGAGGAGACTTTAACTGCACGCCAGACCCAGCATTAGACAGGTCAAATCCCCCCACACATTCAACAGCAATCAGACTCCTCGGCCGTCCACTATTGTCATGGGCCAGTAATATGGGCCTTCACGACATATGGCGTATGAAACATCCACAAATTAGGGAGTATTCTTTTTACTCAGCTCCTCATAAGGTACACACAAGGATTGATTTGTTCTGGGGCACTCAGGAGATCTGCACGGGGGTCAGCGGTACAGACTACCTAGCCAAGACATTATCAGATCACTCACCGCTCAGTATCACTTTGGATTGGGGCAGGAGGCGCCATGCTATCCCAACGTGGAGGCTACAAGTGGAAGCATTACACGACCCTGCATTCATAGATGCACTGAGGACAGCGCTAAAACAGTATTGGGAATCTAACACCGGCACCACAAATTTAAGGGCAACAGAATGGGATGCACACAAAGTGGTAATCCGTGGGCATTGTATCTCCACTACATGGGGGGTTAGGCGTACACTTCATGCAGAGGTTAGCAAACTGGAGGAAAAGCTAAGGGCATTAGAAAACGCAGTTGCTTGCAATGTAACGCCATACTCGGCTCTGAGGGAAACGCGCGCGGAACATGCAAAGGCTGATGCTACATTACGCCTACACGATCACAAACATCACATGGCTAGACTACAGGCGGAAGGCGATAGATCTGGTAGGCTGCTCGCGTGGCTGTTGCGGGAGGACCGTCGGTGCCCTCCAATAGGGTCGATAATTACAGGCGTAGGCGCAATAGCCACCACACAGGTAAATATAAATGATGCGTTCAGGGAATACTATACACAATTATACACCAAAAGTACATCATGTACCATCCAACAGCTTGAGTCCTTCCTAGCAGACTCTCCCCTGCCCCAACTAACAAACACTGACAGGGAGTCTTTAGAAGCCCCCATCACGTTGGGGGAACTCAACAAGGCCCTCGAACAATTACCTAGGAATAAAGTCCCAGGGACGGACGGACTGCCGTCAGAATATTACTCCACGTTTGCGACACACCTTAACACGTATCTCCTGAAAATATTCGAGGAAGCAGAGGTCAACGGAAACCTGCCCCCCTCGATGAGAGAGGCAATGATAGTGGTCCTCCCAAAGCCTGGGCGTGACCCCACTGATGTCAGATCCTACAGGCCCCTCTCACTGTTGAACCTGGACTGTAAGATATTGGGCAAAATTCTGGCTAATAGGTTAGCTCCCTACATGCATATCCTGGTACACGAGGACCAGAATGGATTCATCCCGAAACGTAGCACCTTCCTAAACATTCGGAGGCTGCTCAGCGTGATGGGTGACTCCCTCCCGACTGCACTCGAGGAAGCGGTGATATCGCTTGATATAGAAAAAGCGTTTGATACATTAGAATGGGACTTCCAGTTCGCCACCATGCAGTTATTGGGCCTTGGCCCAAAATTCATAAACTGGGTACGCATTTTATATACTGCCCCGCAGGCTAGGGTAAAGACGGGAGGAGTGGTATCAGATGCTTTCTCGATTTGCAGAGGAACAAGACAGGGTTGTCCGCTCTCCCCCCTCCTATTTGCCTTGGCAATGGAACCGCTAGCTGCACGCGTCCGGGCCAAAAAAGAAGAATGGGGGGTGTCAAGGAATGGTACTCTCCACTCCATATCATTATACGCAGATGATGCCCTGATATACGTACGCAGGGCAGAAGATGCATTGGCCCCAGTGATGTCGCTACTGTCTGAGTTCGGAAGGTTATCTGGTTTAATGGTTAACTGGGGGAAATCCTGTATATTACCACTAGTCAGCTGGCCCCCTGTGAGGCAAGAAAATGTTCCAACGGGTCACCTAAAATGGTGTTTTCACACATTTAAATATCTAGGGATCAATGTCTACCATAAGCCTGAAGATCTAAGGGATGGAAATCTGGGGAGAGCAGTGTCTTCTGTAAAGAGCTCGTTATGCTTCTGGAATAAATTACCACTCTCACCACTGGGTAAGGTAGCTATAGCAAATATGTTGATATTACCTAGACTGTTGTATTATTTTGCGGCCCTACCAATCACTATCCCCAAAAGTTTTTTTATCGGTCTGAACTCTATTCTACTGCAGCTGGTGTGGGGTGAGGGCAGAAGGCGGGTTGCACTGACCACGCTGCACCATCCGGTAGCAATGGGTGGACTGGGCGCTCCAAACTTCGAGCTCTATTCCGCGGCAGCACAGCTGCAGTGGATTTTAAATTGGCTACATAGGCCTAGTTCAGCAGAAACTATATGGCTGAAGTCCCGTCTTCAAGACTCTCCAATACTGACCTGGCTGCTGGATAAGCAGAATAAAAGCACATGCACCAATCCATTGATGTTAACGGCACATTCATACTGGAAGAAGTATGTCCAAGGGGGGAGTAAAGCATTTCCTTACTCTCCACTCCTCCCACTGGAGTGGCTCCCCGGTTGGACAGACGCAGGTTCATTTTCACCCATAACTTGGCTAGAGGCGGGTATAAATGAAGTGGGAGATTGCTTCGAGGAAGGGAAATTGATGACCTTCGAAGCTATACAGGCCCTCACAGGGATTAATCGTGGGCAGTTCCTGGCATATCACGCAATATGTCATGCAATCAGGAAAACATGGGCATCAGTCGACTCAGAGCCTGATATCACAGCTACCCTGCATCACATGCTGAGGTGTGACTCCCAAGTAAAAGCAGTATCAAACCTTTACAAGCTTCTGAACAAACCCCCGGGTGACAACCTGCAGAAAGTCAGGGAGAAGTGGGACAGTGTATTGCCCAACCCGGTCTCTGAGTCAGAATGGTCAAAAGCTTTGAGCCACACACGAGAGGTATCAAGAAACCCTAGATTCAGATATACACAGTTTAATTACTTACATCAGACATACCTGGCACCGGCCAGGATCAAACGTATGTTCCCCGGGTCGGATCCAGCCTGCCCCAGATGCAAAAAAACAGCAGCACAGTTCTATCACATGGTCTGGGAGTGCCCGAGGCTGGGAGGGGGCTGGGAGAGGGTGGTTAAAACCTTAGCGGAGATCACGGGGCTCAACTTGAACATGGATCCCAGGTCCTGCTTACTTGGACTGAGGCCAAGAACGAAAAGAAATAAACACTCACACAGGTTTGTAGACTTAGCGTATGTAATCTACAAAAGACTGATAGCTATGAGCTGGAAGGCTCGTAACATGCCTGACTTAAAAGTCTGGCTTGCCCTCACGCTACGCTGGGCTCGCGCTGAGCATCAGTTGCTAATAAACTTAGCCCGTAGGGGTCTGGGTCGGATGGGAGAGGAGGCCTGGGGTGTATTAGTCTCCAGGTTGGAAGCTAAAAATGACGAAAGACCCCCCTGAATTATAGTCAGCTGTGCCCACTTAGCGGGCTGAGGGCCTAGCCCTCTGCAGAAAGATAACAATGCACTTGGAGGCACACACACATCTTGCATTAATACCTCACCAACACTGATGACCTGACGACTCGCCCCCCCCCCAACACAAGCATGCCAAGGCACCAATAGTTCTGCACACTTGACCAATGGACATTAGCGCAGAGCTCTGCATCATGGGATCCTCCCGCCTTGTCCTCTCCCCCCCCCCCCCTTCCCTCCTACGCTGGGTTCCTTCGCCCCCCCCCCCCTGCTCCCGTGTGGGGGGTGTCGGGGGCTCTGATCACCGGGGGCGATAAATCCACGCTGCACCTGTACGCCTCTCCTTACGTGGCGTTGGATTGACAGTGTCGGGCAGGTTTAGCGGGCCGGGAAGTGCACACAAGTTCTTAGTAGTTTAGTTTATAGATAGATACTAATAGGGGAAAGCCGGATGACACACCGCAAATTGATGTTGAACTGTAACAATGACTTTATTTGCAAGGAAATGTATGGCTTTTTGTTTTGAAAAACTAATAAAAACATGTTTTCAAAAAAAAAAAAAAGATTTCTATGTTCTGACTTAGGGCCTGATTTAGATATTGGCAAACAAGTTTGTCTGTCACAGAGGTGATGAATATCCTGGCCGCCAAAATCTAAATCCTAGTATGTCCTATTGAATTGTTGTGATGGAGTAACTCATTCAGCAATCTCTAAATCAGGCCCTTAGTCTCTTTTTTGGAAGTCGAAAAGCGCTAGCGGGATGCGGCAGAGGTCTGTAGCTGAAGACAGTTCCACAAGGTGGAATATATCTTTGATGAAGAACCGGTGAAGAGGATTTGCTGCTGCAGAGAAGAACCTAGTAGGAGAAGTCAATCTAACTAGTGATGCACCTCAATGGGATAGGCGAGCATATTGATCCCAGTATCCTCCTGGTTCTCAGAGCAGTTTTTGGCCAACATTTTTTCAGGTCTTCAGTATTTTAGATTTGGCAATCTCAGCACCTTTAGCACCACAACCAAGGATCCAGGACTGGTGGGACATCTCTTGTGGGTTCAGTGCTCACTTAGGGTGGGTTAAAGTGTGGGTCCAACATGGTGGGAGCCTTTTGTGTCCCTGTTGCTCTGAACACGAGGCCAGCAAACTAGCCCTTGGAGTCACTCCAGTTGTCCTGGGAGCAAGTGAAGATGCAGGACACAACAGCAGGGCTGGCCTCTGAGGGCTCAAGGGAGGCTCCAGGTAGCAAAGTAGTCCTTCCAGTTACAGCAAAGCAGTCTTTCAGGGTGCAAAAAGCTCACACTAACAGGTAGTCCTCGGAGAGTCCTTCCACAGATTGAGGACTGAAACTGAAGAGTTGGTGTCTAATATGTTATACCCTCATGCCCTCCCTCTGGAAGGTGGGAGAATCATTTAGGCATTGGCTTGAAGTGCATAGAGTTTTCTGGTGCCTCTTGCACTAGCTCCAAGCTGACTTTATTGACATTGTGGAGGTCATAGATCCTTTGTATGAAGGCAGAGAGAGTCAGGTCCAACAACAAGTATATTTTAAGAATATGTTTATCACCTACATTTACCTTCTGGCATCCTTCTTTACAAGACACACTTCACATTGTAATATCCTATTACGAATTGTAATATGTATGATTAATACAGTAATACTTGATTTTTCATATGGATTGCAAGGTAATATAAAACTGTGGGTTATTAATTGGGGAGGTATTGGGTCCCTCACAAGTAATGAGTTCAAATTAATTTTAGGGCCAACGCACAAGTTCAATAAATAAACTTGAGCTCAACCCTGGTAGCTATGGCAGAAGACAAGCAGGCTTAACTTAAGAAAGAGTATTTAGACTATTTAGCAATTCCAAAACAACTAAAACATAAACATACAACACAAAAGAAATCCCACAACCCACCTATCAACCTAGAGAACATTACACAAAAATGATTAAAGAACCACAAGAGCCACCATAAAAATGTTTTTTTATTTTTTATTTTGGGGCAAAAAGTAACAAGAAAATGTACACCAATACAAAGTCAATGTTCATGGTTGACTGGGAGACAGGATCAATTATAGCCCACCACAATGCAGCAGAAGTAGACTACACCAAGCAGGTCATCAAGGTCAAAGACTTTACCTTCTATCATATGCCTAGTTTAGCATGCTATTTCTCCATCAGGGCAATGGAGTATTTCACTTTGTCACCCTGATTGAATAACCATATTCCAAGTGTAAAGATGCCTTCTGGCCCACTGTTATGAGGTCATTGAAATGTTTTAACTTTCATTAGCACCCTGATTTTGGATGGCAAAAATAAAAACTTGCCATTGGATCACCCACGCTAATAGCAAAATCTAAAATGCCCCTTACTCTGACCTTGCTCTGTTGGGCTCCCAGTGGCTGTGTCAGTGACATACAGAGAGTCTGACCTACTCTAAATTAGGGGGGCGGACCTTCAGTACAGCAGAAAGAGTACTCAGTCAGCATTACAACAGAGTACACCTTCTGCCACATTCTAATCAGGCCTTAGTCTCTGAAATAGAAGTTGAAATACTCTGATGGTGCAACTTTGTAGGCTGGTTCAAAGTCAGAGAGCCACATGACTAAGTCAAGCTGAAGCAATTGATTTTAGTAGAAAGAGCTCCCAGTGTGAAAATTCAAATTTCATACCGACCAAAGCAATCACATGGGTCAAAATCAAAAGTAGAGTAAACCAGGTACAAAGTATTATTTACTCTGGGACAAAGTGTTAGTAAATCTGTACCTAAGTGTGTTATTTTCTGATTACAAATGTGTTGCTGTAAGCGTGTTTCTCTGTAGGTCTTCTAGGCATGATCAACTGATATAAGGGTCTCACACTCGCTCTCTAAGCACAATGTAGCAAATACGTGCACCCACAGTTCTGGAATCCCATCAATGTTTGTAATTGCCTAAGTCATCTTTGAAGCTCAAGCGCTCCACATTTCTCCAAGAACCTCGGAGAAGCCCTTTAACTTCAATTCATAGCCTAAGAGTATTACATTCAAAAGGCATATTTTGCTTTTCAAAGTATAGCCTGCATTAACTAGCACTGTAACCATGCTGTCCACATGTTGTAAACATGCTTCTAAGTCATCATCTGTTATGTGCGTTACTGATATTAGAAAAAACACTTAGACCACCCTGCAGTAATAAAACTATTTTTGCAATAATTACTCCAAGCCCTGTGTAAAACTGCATTGGATTTCTTCCAAGGTAAAGGAAGTCAAATAATGTAATTCTGCAACTAAAAGACAGCTTGTTGTATCAAACGTATGCATTATTAATCAAGTACTAAGTGCATTTACAACTAAATATGTTTTACAATATGACAGGAAATTACAGTAGCATAATATAATTCTCCAATACCTATCCAGTTAAAAAATTGGGTAAATACTAGGGTATTTGGTGTTGATGAACACAGGATAACGATTCCTTGATATTGTAATTGATGTATAATTCATTTGTGATCATCTTGTGCTTCTGACTTTATTGGATATTTTTTAAGCTTGTGGATCATCTCTACGAGCAATCACATCCAAAAACAATGGCCAGTTTATGGTATATTGGTCCTTTAGTGTCTAGGGCACCCCAAGGAAAATGCTCTATTATAATTTCTTCTTTTAACAGAGCCTCGGTTATTACTTATGGGAGTTAATCTACTTCTGCCAATACTATGTCACAGGAATCACTCAAGCAAATCCAAAAAACCATTGCGATTATTCATGCAATATATCTTTCAATTAGTATACAAGCTTTAAAAATGAACTCTTTTAGACACACATCAGTTGCTTCTTTTTGTAGAGAAACACTATAGTCCTCGACAATTAGGTGGGGTTTGACTTTCTTGTGGGTTATAGCTACACTGTCTAGTACAGCCACAGCCCATGATTCTTTTTCCAATAAAACCATCTTTCCATGAGGCGTCTTGTTTTCTTTCTGCAGCTACCTTTTTCTTATGAAATTATGTTTTTCAGAAACCTTATCTCGACCTTCTCCTTTCCTCTCCCGATAGATATGTCCCTAGTGCTTATTTTGTAAAATAATAGGTGCCGGGACCATCGTCAGGAAAACATAGCAGCTTGTACCACCAGATGCCACTGCTAGCGCTGCCAATGAAAGTTCCTACACAACAATCTTACCATCACACTGCTACAAGTGTGGCAACTCAGTCTGTTCGAGGTCTTCAAAGATACAAGAATGGCATGAGCGGAAGGTGGCAGTTATTTATAATGTACACTGAATTAGTAGACAACTGCTGTTCTTCTCATCTCTAAATTACACAACAGCACCACTATGTAGCAGCTGTCATAAATGCTGGTGTTGACAAAAAAAGTGGTGGTGCCGAGCACAGGAAACCACTGTATCAAATTAAGCATTTATTGACCCTTTTCGGATCCTGGTCTAAAACGAGCACTTTTGGCTTGATTGTGCCTTCTTAGCTCCATGATCTCTTATTTCTTTCCAAGCTCTCAGTTAATATCCTCCCTGTTTTTATACTTTACCAATCAATTGTGACTTCATTTTAAACACACTCAAGAATTTCATGCTTTTCACTCTGGAATGTCTTCTTTCCTTTGGAGGATTTTCCCTTTCTGTAGTAGTGCATATTTGGGGTCTAGCCACTAATCTATCTTTTCCCATGGAGACATGGATTAGATATGATTTTTAGCAACTCCATTTATTGTGGAGTAGCAGTGTATATTTGATGACTTGCCAAACGGGCTTTATCTTTTTTAATATTACCAAGCACTACATCGACTACTGTGTCTTTGTTAACTACATTCAGGTGAAGCTCTGTGATCTTCCTGTATATGGTTTAAAGCATCCGTCAGTTTAATGATTTAAGACATATCTTGGGCAGTCATGTATAGAGTAGCAAATAAGCATTTCCATGACTGACACTTGTGTACATTCAGTATTAACTAATTGGTGAACACCTGTTTAATATTAAGGGCCTGATTCACACAGGTAATTTACAACATTACCGCAGCAGTGAAAGTTATATATCTCAACCTCCATAGTAAAGCTATTGTTATATTTTTTGTGGGTGGGTTAATGTTCCTCCCCAAAGCCCTTCCTGACCCTCCTTAAACACTTCTTACTCCTCTCTAAACCCATCCCTTTTAGATATAAGTCTGACCTTTTCCGGACTGCTTCCTTCGGCCCCTCCCATTTTCAACCTATACTTGCAGAGTAGGACGGTCAGAGCAGAAAACTCCACAAACATAAGTACTGCTACAATTTACATTTTGTAGTCCTTTTTGTAATTCATTTTGTAGTAAAACAAACATACTGCAAAGTGTAGTCTGTGAATCAGGCCCTCAATGTTTATCCTGTGGGGTAGAATGAGGTAACCCTACTTCTAATGATCAGCCTCCTCATTATTGTATTGACTGAACGATTTGTAATCTTCCTAACAATTTTATGACAAGCCATGTAGCATTCCCTGCATACCTTAGAAAGTCGTCAGCCCAGCATTTGAATTATGGTGCCCTGGCATATGTCCTCCAGCAATCAGTCTTATTGTCTATCCCTCCTAATTTCCCAGAACTCTTTAAATACTCATCTTTAATAATTCCATAGTGATATGGTAAGGGAGCGACTATGCAGACTCTTGGATCTGCACTGTATGTACAAGCTATGCCCCTTTGAAAGATATGTAACTAGTTTTGCTTCTTTCCAAGATTGTTCTCTTTGAGAGTGGATGGGCTTGCAATGGTAGTCATTCTCCAGACACCAGACTTAAATATTCCTTTCTAATATGTTTTTGTTGTTTAGGTTAGTACAACTTATGTTGAATGGATACTAAAGGAAATGGTGATTTTGCACTTTGTTAGTGAGCATCACTACTCAGAACATTTGTTTTCTTGATCCTAAGCCTGATGCATATACACTCTAGGGTTAGGATAGGGTAAGACAGAGTGACTTTCATGTTTTTAAATACATATAAGACTGATTTCTATATGACATGTATGTATTTTCAGGAAAATCCTGCCACATGCATCAGTATTATATCATCTGCATAGGAGGTCTTCTTCCACCTACTTCTAAGTAGCCTGGATAAAGTTTAAATATGCTACCATACTTACTTACTTATGCCTACTATCCCTCCTGGGCTTTTCTTTCAATCTGACCTCAGGTGCAACCCATCTCCTTGTAGTCGGCCTATAGGCCTTGCCGCTAGGTGTTTCTTAGCCTTCCTCTTGCCCTTTTCCAGTGAGTCAGGTCAGGACTTGTTTGGTGATATTTGATGTGGGCTTGTGGAGAGTGTCACCTATCCAATCCCAGATTCTATTTGTGATTTCTTCATGAGCAGGGAATTGGAAAGTCTGCTGCCATAAATCATTGTTGCTGATGGCATTTGACCAGCAGATGTGGAAGATTTTCCTCAGGCATGTTTTGACGAAGGTGGGGACTTTGTTCGTTGTGGTCAATGTTGTCCTCGAAGTTTCTGCTCCATACAGAAGGTCCAATTTTATGTTGGTGTTAAAAAGCCTGATTTTGGTTTGTAGCATTAGGTCCTTGGAGCTCCAGCTCTTCTTGAGCTCAATGATGGCAGCCCTTGCTTTGCCAATTCTTGCCTAGACATCGGCATCTGTGCCACCCTGCATGTCTATGACACTGCCCAGGAAGGTGAAGGCCCCAACCTCTTCCAGCAAATCTCCCTCAAGAGTGATTGCAGTTGTGCTGGCAGTGTTAGCCTTCCGGATCTTGGTTTGCCCCTGTGAATGTTGAGGCCAAGTTGTGCTGATGTGACGGCCACCTTGTCAGTCTTCTTTTGCATCTGCAGATGGGCATGGGAGAGAAGGGCCAGGCTGTCTGCAAAGTTAATATCATTAAACTACGTCCAAGGTATCAACATGATCCCATTTCTTCTCCTTGCTGTGAATGTCTTCATGGCCAGTAAGACGAGAAAAGGTGAGCGCAAACAACACTAGTTGTCTCTAGTCCTCCCTTGGAAGGCTTCTGTGAGTTGTCCTCCATTGATTATCTGACAGATCAATCCCTCATAGGAGTTCCTGATGATTCACATGCTTTTAGCTGGCACACAGTAATGCCAGAGGAGTTTCCAAAGGGTCTCTATGTCCACACTGTCGAATGCCTTCTCATAGTCAATGAAGTTGACATAGAGGGGGGAGTTCCCTTCCATCGACTGCTTAAGGATGATGCACAGAGTGGCAATCTGGTCTGTACAGGATCTATCTTTGTGGAAGAAAGCTTGCTGATCTCGTAACTGAGTGTTGACTTATTGCTTCATTCTGTATAGCATAGACGCTTTACCTGGGGTTGAAGAAGAGCTTTCCTATGTGGTTTACGCAGCTACCCAGGTCAACTCTCTTAGGGATCTAGATGAGGCATCTCTCACCACAGTCTTATTGCACCTTTTCTTCTTTCCAGATCCTTACAAACATGGGATAGACCATGCCTACTAATGTTCCAATGTCTGCCTTCAGTGCTTCTGCAAGAATGTTGCGGATCCTGCTGCTTTCCTACTTCTGAGATGTTTGATGGCTTGCTGTCTTTCTTCCTTGGTTGGTCTGCTGCAGTTGACTGGCAAGTCCCTGTTAGTCAGCTGTATGTTTGGTGGAGAATGCAGCACAGGCTGGTTTAGCAGTTTTTCAAAGTGCACCACCGATTTTAGTTGCTGGCCTTCACTACCCATGATTGTATTCCCAGCTTTGTCCAGAATCATCACAGCAACATTCCACAGAAAAAAAGAGAGGATCAACCTGAAAGTTATCCAGTGCTATGCACCTACAAATGATAGCAAAGAAGAGGGAAAAGGACAATTAGACAACAGACTCCAGTCCATTCTAGAAAAATACCTTGAGAGAGACATCAACATACTGATGGGGGACCTCAATGCTGCTAGTGCACCTGGTCCTTAGTAAGTGAACTTACAAAGGGACGCATATAGGTCGATTAACCTTTTGATTCGCATAGAGTATCCTAGCTATGTAGTTATCGATGACCATCAATAATCAAATACCCAGATCAAAAACCATTAAGCAAAACATTAAGCAGCAGTTAATAGTGCCAACATTTCATGAATAACCACAACTCAATTATATGTTTTAGCAATTTTATTTCCCTATTATTTACAATACTAATTCATGAGGTTAATTCAAACTTTATTCAATCAACTCAAGATTAATTCATTAGTGACCACCAATAACATAATCTAATCAGAAATTGAGAAAGCATATATTCTAATGCTTCACCATAAGATGATATAATAATGAATATGTCAACATCAGTAGCAGAGTTCAGCAAATCAGTCTGTCAATCAATTTTCACTGTATAAGTCAACGTCTCAAAAATAGGGACCTCACCTTACCCAGATTAGCATTAGCATGTGGAACTTCATGCGAAAACAGTTTAGAATGTGAATTTGGAAAAAACATCTAGCTAAGAGAAAAACTATCTAGACAGCGCAGTTGGTACCTAGAAAGTAAAGGCACAAAAGTTAATTCAGTCACATTTTCATAGCTACCTATCCATGGAATAGATCAGCCTACAAAGTCAGTCTTTGTCTTCAGGTCATCAATTGATCAGCAACGCATCAGGTTCTCAAGAGCATGAGCCAATGGCAGAATCTCACATTTCTTCTTCCCAATATTGCATTAATTTCGGAATAATGTCTCTCCTCTGACATCTGCCCTAACATCTCCCATCTGCAAAAGTTCTGAAGTTTTTCCCCTTTGTCACAACATTATATCAAAGTCACCCAGACCATCCTACAATTCCTAATTGGTCAGTTAATCAACAGTTATTACCCTACCCAAAAACTTTAATTTTCCAAATCTATGGATTCTAATATTACGCTGTTCTCAGGGTGTCGATTGGTTCACTGTACAATGTCCTCATCATCCGGCTCACCAGGTATCGAAAATATTCCCCAGTCAGTGTCTCCATTGTTTGAGCCCTGGGAAAGCACATGTTGTCTGCTTTACACAGATTTTGATACATACTCTAGTTTCATCATCTCCTGTCCATCGGTTCATCGCAGAAAATTCTAGCTAAGCAGACGTTATTAACAACGTGCAGTTCAGGGTCACATTAGCTTCTCTACATTGCATGATTATTCAGCTTCTGCATGAGGCCTGGCAAAACTAGGCCAGAACTTCAGCTAAGTTATCTCTACAATGTAATGTAAAACATATGTTAAGTATCTTAATATGAAATATTACTACATTATTATTACACATTTTCAACATTTTACATATTTTTAATTCACTTTTAGTATAATTTGTGAATCTTAGTGACCACTCTCCGTGGCCACATTTTCAAATCTGCACATTAATTTTCTATGTTATGTATTTCTACTATTTTCTTGTTAATCAAAATGCATAAAACACTCATCAATATTCCTAATTAATATATCTGCTTCAGCAATGCCAAGATTGGAAGCAACAACATTGGGTACAAAGAAGTCATGGCAACCATGGCCCAGGCAACATGAACAAGAATGGTGAAAGGCTTGCAGATCTCTGTGCCCTGAACCGTCTGGTGATAGGCAACAGTATATTCCTTCACAAAAGAATACATAAGGCAACATGGGTGTCACCAGACCATTCAACAGAGAAGCAGATCTACCATGTCTGCATTGACAAGAATTTCTAGAGGACCCTGAAAGATGTGAGAGTGATAAGAGAAGCAGACATGGCGTCGGACCATCACCCTGTCTTGGCCAGGCTAAAGCAAAAGGTGAAAAAAGCAGGGTGGAACTTACAAACCAATGACAGTGATATAACACCACCCTCTTCAAAGATGCACAGAAACAGAGTAGATACTCAACCACCCTCAGTAACAAGGTTCAAGTCCTGCAAGAACTAGAGGAAGACAGAGACCCAGTGGAAAGTCAGTGGAAGAAGATCAAATAAATAATGGCATCAATCTATCAGGAGGTAGTGGGTCACAAGAAACACCACCATAAAAATGGATCTTCACTGAGATGCTCCACGAAATCCGAGACATTTAGGAAAGGAAGGCTGCAGTCAACACTAGCCAAACAAGAGCAGAAAAAGCAAAAGCTCAAGGCATATACAGCAAAGCCAACAAGGAAGCAAAGAGAAGCATAAGAGCTTACAAGTGAAGATTAATCAATGGCCTTGTCACAGAAGCCTAGGAATAGCAAGCCAAAGAAACTTGAAAAAAATCTACAACATAACAAGGAAACTCACTGGCAGAAACAGCAAGCCAGAAATTATGCCAGGGTAATTTGTTTAATTTCAGGAATTTTTTGCTATGCTTGGTAAGCAAAATTCCTGAAATAACTGCAGTGCACAAGTTAGCATACGTACGCAGCATTCTCTGTAAAAATGCACTATTAGTTGTCAAAATGTATTCCAACAACAGAGTGCAAGCAACTGTTGTCTGTTGACATTGACTTAAATGCCTCCTCACATCAAAAATTGTCATGAATGCGTATTTTGCACTAAAATATATCACAAAATGAAAGATCGGCATTCTGCATAATTATGTGTAATTTTGCGCGATTTCAGAAAAAGTTCTGTAAATAAGTGAAAGCAAATTACCAAATTTTTGCATACACCTAATGGCAAGAAGGCAATGTATTTCAAGTAATTTCAGGTATTTTGTGTTACACTTATTATGCAAAATTACTCAATTTCACCACTTTGAGTAATTAAGTGCTAATCCTAGTAAACATTTTCAGTGAATGTACCATTCGAGATAATAATGTACTGTGAACACACTGGGACAACAGAACATGTTTGGCTATTGTTATTGATGTTTATGTTCGATTTGGACTATTTATTTAGCAATAAATTAGTTTTTGCATCAACAGTTTATCCAGGGACACATTTCACATTAAAATATAATGCTAAATGACAAATGTGCCTCTCACTTAAATATGTGTAATTTGTAATTATGTGTAATTTCGTGTAGTTTCGACTGCAATTTCACACAAGTGCACAAACGGAAATTACACACATTTCACATACCCCTAATGTGAAAGATTCTACAGCCAAATCAAACAAAATAGGCTAGAGTGGATATTCTTGCTGTGTCTTTTTATTAATTGCATAATGTCTCTGTTAGTTTTCAAGAATACACATGTTCCTCAGCAATACAAGTTTTCAACAACCAGTTTCAAAAGGGCTACAATGTCCTACAAAAAATGCTCTAAATGTGCCCCACACTTCTTCCTTTGTATATAGGACCTAAGCTACCCTCTCTCATTCTATACAGTTCAGCTTTACTATCCCAAATCCTTCCTATGTTACCCCAAATATTGCTTTGCCAATTCTTGCCTTGAAATTGGCCTAAGCATGGAGCTAAATATACTACTCATAAATGCCCTTTGTGAATTCCCAAAGTCATAAACTTAAACGTTTGGTCTAAGTTTAGACCAAACGTCTACTTTTACCTTTGTGAATGGGGCCCATTATTCTTTGTAGATGTTGTTGTTGAGCGACTCAATACTTGCACATGTCTGCACTTCCCTGTTGATCATGTGCTCTACCCAGAGTTGAGGCTAAGATAGTTTACGGAAATCTCTGTTTCATTACAGTTGGTACCAGGGCATGTGTCATCTTTCTATGACATGTAATATAATTCTTTAGATTAACTTTACTGTCAGCCTGCCATATGAATTTATGATAGAACCTATTCCCAGTGATTCTTAAACATGTTTTACATTGCAGGGTATCATGTGACTCATAATTGTATAGCTGTGAATACAACCGCCTGTGAATTACCAGTTCATAAGAGGTAAGTGTACATACATGAAATGCCACCAAACCAAAACATTTAAGCTATTTATATGCATTTTTTTCCTATCCAGCACATTTGGCAGGTGCCTTACCACTTGTCTTTCCAATCTGGTTGCACTTGAAATGATAACACACAAACAAAAACTGGTTTTGTGCCAATTATTTTTGCCATTCAAGACACCTGAAAATACTCTTCTCTAAAGTTTCTCATTCTAAAAGGTATCTATGTCCACATTTATTCCCTAACGATTTATAGGTGGTACCAGCTATGCACACCAATGTTTTCAGTTTCCAGCACATTTCAGAGACTTTTGACCAGAGCAATGCTGTTACCACGTGTGGAGCTGAAAATGTTATCCTTCAAGGTTTTTTCAGTTTGGCGTGATCAAGCAAGCACACTACAACTTACAAATTGTGACATCTGTCATCTACTTGGTTGGAACTTGACAGTAGACTGTGGAGAGTAGTGGTCCTTGATTTGAATATACAGAAACTCAAAGCTAAACATATGGGCCTGATTCACAAAGGTAAACTTCGACCAAAAGTCTTCATTTATCATTTATGACTTTTGCTGTTCACAAAGGTAAATTGTGAGTAGTATCTTTAGGTCTGCACTCGGGGTGGAGTTTCTGCACTCAGGGGAGGGGAGACTCCACACTTGGGATGGAATTTCCATACTTAGGGTGAAATCTCTGCACTTGGGGTGGAGAATCTGCACTCGGGCCAAAGTAATTGTAATTTCATATACCTACAGGCAATTAATATCACTTGCAAACCTGCGCTACAAACCTCATAAAAGCAGCACACATTCAAGGCTCTGTTATTTCCACACCAGTACTGTGCCTGTCTACTCTGTAAGTGGAAAATCTTACAACATGTTACCCTTGAGGAAGAAGAACTATACAAAGTAGGAGACTACCATGATAGTCAACATTTCATAGTAAGAAGCTACAAAACATTGTGTGGCCTTTCACTCTACCACACCGGTGTAACACAGAAGGCTGTCCTATGGCAGGAGTTTGAAACTGCTATTAGTGCACTGGGGGAGGATGTCTGGACTGTCACTGACATAAAGGAGAAGTGGCAGGATTAGAAGAGGTGGGTAAAGGAGAAGTTCACCTGGATAGAGGTGGCCAGAGCTCTCCCCGATGGACCAACTAGAACCCGCTTCCGACTAACACCACTTGAGGGAGAGAGACATTCTCTCCACAATGCTACATGGGCTTGTCTGTGACTGATGAACTTAATGTGGTGTCAGGTAATATTTGAGGATTTAACCAATTACTTAAAATGCTAAATGGGTTTAATACACTACAAATGTGACTATGGAACACACAGTCCAAGGTTGTTCAGATATTCATATTGAGTTAGACTCCCATGTGTCTCATTTTGTCTATTACTCTACATGTCCCAGAATCCTTTGTGACGTAAATGGTAATATCCAATTTCTCATTCACAAACAGTGGCGAATCACTGCTGGTGATTTCATTTTACACTGGTAAATGGCACTAGAAAATGTGTCTGATTTAGTGACCATCACTGTTATCTTGTAAATGCTATTGAGTAACAGGTAGATTCATGTACATAATCATCATCTGTTGTGATTATCTGTTTCCTTCTCACTTTCATTGTCACATACATCCAGAGCAGGATCACACACTGGAACAGAGGACCTTCAACTTGCAAGGAGGTAACGTCATGGGGCACATCAATCCATTCTACCATCACCAACTGGTATGTAAATATGGCCTGAAAAGGGTCCATTCTACTACATTGTTATCCGAAAACCCATTCATATTTTACATAGAATTCACCAATTCTCTTAAATATATGAACTGAGCTAGGAAATGTGGTACATTACATGTCAACTAAATACACTCATATAATTTCAAAATCATATCATGTCCAGAGAAACATCTACTGCAGCAATCTCTGCTCCATGGATGGGTGTGACATCTGGTCAGGCACCGCGCACTGGGTGGATAGTAGACCCTGGTAAGTACACTTAATAAGGATTTCACAAAATGCTCATGCTCTTAAATATTGGATTATATGTCAGCAGTAGGATGTGTTTGTCTAATATCCCTGTTATCACTCATCTCCATATGTTCCAATATGGCTCATAAGAGTATACTACTTCATAACATGTTGGGTAATGAAAGAATGACTCTACATTTAAGTCCGATTAGTACAGTAGATACCAAATTGTCTATACTGTCTCACCTGAAGAGAAGTATTCACAACTGCAAGTCTATATAATGGATACTCTCAAACATTTAACGTGGGACAAAAATGTATGGTCAGTGATGTGGCGGATACCCACACTGATGCCAGCAGGCTGGCGGTGGGTGATTGGGAGGTGGGTGATTGGGAGGTGGAGGGGTTGGCCTTAAGATGGGAGTGGGCTAAGCAAACTCTATGCATCTGGTCGCTGAACTGCACAATGTTAAACCTAAAGATATGTGATTCTCCCCTGTTCCTCCATGTAACTAAATTATGTGATCCTAGGCAATTGTTTCATTTCATTTTCCCTCCTCTTTCATCATGATTACGTATCAGAGAACCTTGAAATACATGGCTTCAGGATGTGTGCTGTATAAAACTTTGTCTATTTTTGGATATGATTTCTTTTTTGCTTTTTATATTGTTGTTTATGTTCAATAGGAACACAGGACCCTCAAAGGTTGTACATTACACCTGAATACCTCTTAGTTCACTATTGGCATTGTTGTTGTGGAGGGTGGGGTTGTTGAACAATGAACGTTGCTAAATTAATCTCAGAAAACTATCCCCTTTAACACCTACTCTGCAGTGCATTGATATAATCTGATGTACTAAGATTAAACCATTCTGCATGTTAATGAAATTCCCTGTTAAAATATTGAAGACACTTTTTCATACTTTTGCACATATGCTGAAAGATGTCTTTACTATTGAAAGTTTTTCTAACATTAACCAATGCAGGACACCCCAGTTACTTCCTTTCTTTCACCTACATTTACCTTCAAATGCACGTTTGCTTATTAATTTCACATCTTTTCAAAGTCAGTGCTAAGTTGATTTAACAGCGGAGCAGTGCTGCTGTTGAATAGGTTGGCTGCGTGGAAAGGACAGCCGCTTGCGGTCCCCAGGCTGTATCAGTGGTCTATGCATGTGAAATGATTAACATTATCCATTGTATTGAAATATGAATATGCATGACACATTACAACTGCTGTCAGGACCTCCTCTGTGATCCAGACAACACCATCCAGGGGTTTGGGAGATGTCCTGGTTGTAGCAGCAGTCAGACTCACTACTATCCGTCCATCAGGTAAGTGTTTCATATAATTTTGTAAACTATTCTCAAATTGTGGCCATAAACCAACTTCTGTGAAAGGATATTAGCAGATTTTGACTCTTTTTATAGCATCTGAACCTGGAGTGTGACATGTTCACAACATAATCAACAATGTCTGTGTTATTTTTGCATGTTCACATATAAACAATGCTGAACATGACTTTTGGTGTTACTTCCTTCTGAAGCAGCTAAATCAAGGACAACATCTTCTACAACACACTCAAGGGACCAAGTTCAGCAGCTGACAACATTGGAGATCTCAAAACCATACAGACCTGTGGCTGGAGTTGGTGAGTCTGATTTTTGCATTGCACATCTGCATTGAACACCTCAGTGCTATAGTGTGAGCTGTCACATGTAGGTTTATGCATACAAGGTCACATGTGGAACATCAGATAGATGCAAAGATTGTTTGACCCCACCCTCATGTAGTAGCACAATGCTAAGGCAAATACTTATCCTGTTGCAACCTCTGTCATTTAAGTGCTGAGGATGATGAGTCGATTGAAGAAGCTGCACCATCCACCACTGGAGGGTGACGGGCAATCCAAGGAGAAAACACAATTCTCCTCCAAGCAGTTATGTCAGCTGCCAGCACTGTAATAGAAAAGGAGGAGGAGGAGAAAGCAGAGGAGGATGAAGAAGATGATCTGATGCTGGTCGAGGAGAAAGAGTTTCAGGAGCGCATTATTGGCTCACATGGCAAAACACCAAAGCCTACACCAGGTCCAGCCAGCATTGCACCTCCAGCTTTACCTCTGAGGATTGCCCATTCCCAGCAGCCAGCCGACCAGCCACAGCTATCACCTGCCCCAAAAAAACCATCACCACTCACAGCCCTCACATCCAAGCAAGACGTGTTGGTTCTCTTACACACTGCTCCCATGACAGTGTCTCCAACACCTTCTCTCAAGCATCTGAGGGACCTGACACCCCTAGTGAGAAGTAGGTATCCCCCAGGCACCAATCTCCTCCCGATAGCCTCTCTTGTGTCTCCCCTCCCCATGCAGGTAGACCCAACTGTTGTATCAAAGGCTATCCCATGGCAGAATGATTTTCCAACTGTGAGACAGATCATTCATGCCATAGGTGCTACTCTGTCTGATATGTCAGACTCACTGCAGGAAAAACAGACCCCAGTTTTGAACAGTATTGAGAAATCTTTCCAAGACATGTCAAGGAGGCAAAATGACATCATAGCTATCTATTGGGAAGAGAGTTCAATACACCATGAATTGGCCATGAAGATGATGGAGGGCATGTTGAAACTGCTTCAAAGTCTCCCTTCATCATCAATCCAAGGAGGGGACCCAACCCACCTACCTGCACCACCCGGCCACCCTTCCACCTGTACCACAACCTTCACAGGCACCCCCCTAATGTCCACAGGTAACACCCCTGCATATGCCCCCTTCTGCCCAATCATATCCCCTACCTAAACTAGCACCTACCCTACATGTAAAGCCACCCTCACCCCCATACAGCCACCTGTCCCACTTGTACAGCCACCCTCACCCCTGCACAGGCACCTGCCACCCTCACCCCCTGTACAGGCACCTGCCCACCTATATATCCACCCTTATCCCATGTACAGGCACACCCACCAGCTGTACAGACAGATGCACCACATCCACCTGCACATCAGCAACACCACAGTAAATGCACTTGCTCACAGAGCTCCTCACCGCCACTATTGCAACATCACAAGAGAGATTCCCCATCATCACTATACTATGGCGGTCATTCTGACCCTGGCGGTCAAAGACCGCCAGGGCGGAGGACCGCGGGAGCACCGCCGACAGGCCGGCGGTGCTCCAATGGGGATTCCGACCGCGGCGGTAAAGCCGCGGTCGGACCGGCAACACTGGCGGTCTCCCGCCAGTGTACCGCCACCCCATTGAATCCTCCAAGGCGGCGCAGCTTGCTGCGCCGCCGAGGGGATTCCGACCCCCCCTACCGCCATCCAGATCCCGGCGGTCCGACCGCCGGGAACCGGATGGCGGTAGGGGGGGTCGCGGGGCCCCTGGGGGCCCCTGCAGTGCCCATGCCACTGGCATGGGCATTGCAGGGGCCCCCGTAAGAGGGCCCCTACAAGTATTTCACTGTCTGCTTGGCAGACAGTGAAATACGCGACGGGTGCCACTGCACCCGTCGCACAGCTTCCACTCCGCCGGCTCGATTCCGAGCCGGCTTCATCGTGGAAGCATCTTTCCCGCTGGGCTGGCGGGCGGCCTGAAGGCGGCCGCACGCCAGCCCAGCAGGAAAGTCAGAATTACCGCGGCGGTCTTTTGACCGCGCAGCGGTATTCTGGCGGCCCCCGACAGGCCGGCGGCGACCGCCGCCGGTCAAAGTCGGAATGAGGGCCTATATATTTTCCACTAGTATTTGAAAATGAAAATATATCTTCATTTGAGTTGAATATTAGTTGATGATGGTCAAATGGTTACTCCAGTTGTAGGCCATATATGGGTTGATAATTGTGTATGACATGTATATTAGGAGGACCATCTGTGTGGCAGGGTATTATGTTGAAAGCATAGCTAAACATCTACTAATGAAACTTCCATACATTGAATATAGCAAATATAATAAAACATGCAACACATAGATGTTAATTTGATGAAATGTATGCAAAATATTAAATACATTAAATGAAAAACTGTCCATTGAAAATGGAGAAAGAACATCAAATAAAATCTTATATCAGCTTGGGCAAGGAGACATGGAGGGGGTGGGCAACATAAATGTAACACCTCAGGAAGCGTCAGGGGAGCCATTTTATGTACAAGAGGCAAACAACAAATTCCACAGTTCAAACAATGTCCAGTCACTGGCTATCCTACCTGTCCTCCTTGGCAATAAAGTCCAAGTCCTCTGCCCCTGTGGCAGATGGAGGTCCAGACACACCAACATGAGGGGTATGAGGGGAAGCATGGGAAAAAAAGAGGGAAGATGAACTGGGAGACATGACTACTGTAGTTTGGGTGGGAAGGTGAGCAAACACAGACAGTATGGCTGCACCCAAGGAAGTGATGGAGGCAGTGAGGTTGGCCATATCCCTGGAATGTGCCTCTCAGAACAAACAGCATTTGTCTCTAAATTCCTGTAAGATCCGAGAGGACACATTTTGCTCATCTTCATATGCCACCATAACTTCCTGGGATGCAGCCGGACCATGGTTCTACATGAGAGGAGGTTTGGGATCAAAAGGAAAGATGAGGATTATCAGGGGCAAATGCCTCCCTCAGCTCTTCTGGGCAGGCACATGGAGAGGGAGTAGTGACGGGGTGCACCTGGAGGCCCTGATGGAATTGGGGCCTCAGGAGTTAGGGAAAGGAGGAGTCATGTACAGATGATGAGGTAGTCTGCCCTAGTCACACATCTTCAAATAACAGTTGTTCTGGGTCAGAGGGAGACCCAAATTATTTCCCCTGACTAGCAGTGTTATCCTCAATGCCCCAATTCAATGTCCACAGCTTTTACTCAGGCTGATGTTGTTGGTGGTGTAGCTTCGCTCTGGGGGTTGGAACTACCGCTGCCTTGGTCTTGCTCTCCCTCCTCCTAGCGGTTACAAAAATGGAATCACGATCATGGCGGAAACCGCCAACATAGAGAGCCACTTTAACACTCCGACCGCCACAGCGGTAGAAACAAACACCGCAGCGGTAACCGCCAACAGACAGGCGGAGCACAATGTACCACCCACTGTATCACAACAGGCCTATCCGTCACTTTTTCCGGGCGGTACCAAGGCCATCAAAAGCACGGCGGAAACAGGAATTGGAACGGAAACCACTCACCTCTCGACACCCAACGAGGAACCAGGATGCCATGGAGCCCGAGTTACAGGTCCTGCCCATGTTGGTTTATCTCCTCTTCTACCAGGAGTAGCAAAGACGCCGGCGACGACCACGGTGAGTACTGCACCTAGCACACAGGGGAGGGGGGGAAGAAAGAGAGAGTGACACACACACACGCAACACCCCTACACAGAGTGCCCCAGGGTCTCACAGGGAGGAAGAGGGGTAGGGAACAGGTAAAACTCGAAGAGGAAACGTTTCTTTGGCACACAGGGGTGGTCATGGCAAAAGGGTTTCGGAGTGGTGGTAAGATGTGTCTTTGTGGGTGTCTTGGGTGCAGGTGCGCGCGTAGAATGCCTGTTTGTGTTTCATCTGTTGGGTAGGTGAGTGCAGGCGTTTAGGTGTCTTGAGAGGAGGGGGAGGAGGTGCTTGGAGATGCCATGCTGGGTGGGTGACTGTCTGTTGGGGCGGTGTCTGCAGGTATTGTACATGTGCTGCATGTGGGGGTATAGGTGGTTGTGGTGAGTGCAGATGTGGGTAAGATATGACTGGTTGCTGGATCTGCAAATTATGAAGTGCTGGTTGCAGGAGTGTCAGGTGCAGTGTCTGTGAAGGAGGGGGTTGCGGGGGAGTCTGTGCAGGGAGTGGATGTTTTTGTGTCTGCAGGTGGGTGTTGTCTGTGTGCATGCCGGTGGTGGGTTTTGTGGTGCTTGTGCTTCTCAGTGCCAACTGTGTCTGTTGAGGTGGATGCATGACTGTGTGAATGTGTGCTCAGGATGGGTGTGGGGAGAGGGGTTTGGGATTGGGAAGAGCTAGGGGGAGGGGTGACAGTAGACAAAAGGACTCTGGCTGGCTTCAGTGAGGAGGCCAGAGCCTGAAAAGATCTCTGTAGGCCAGCCAGGGCACCATGAATGCCTTCCAGGAATGCATTTCTCTGTTGGACTTGAGCTGCCAGTCCCTGTATGGCATTCATGATGTTCGACTGACCCACAGAGATGGACCTCAGGAGGTCAATAGCCTCCTCACTGAGGGCAGGAGGGCTGACTGGGGCAGGGTCAGAGGTACCTGCTGTGAAGGAAATGCTCACCTTCTTGGGTGAGCGGGCACGGTCAACTAGGTGGGGAGCTACAGGGAAGGTGGGGCTAGTTAGAGGGATGGTGGACAATGATGGGGCTTGGTGGTCCCAGATGAGTCGGCCACCATCAGGGAGTGTCCATTGGGAGAGGATTCCAAAGATCAGGTGTTGGATCCGGTCTCCCCCCGATACTCCCCTCGCCCCCTTCCCACTGGGTACCTCGGGGATGGTGGTGCCACCTTCCTGGGTCCTGTTGGCTGCTGCTTCCCCATTCGCTTGTACACCTTCTCCTTTGCCAGATGATGCTGATGCACAAAAAGAGAGAGAGAGAGAGAGAGAGTAGGAGAGAGAGATAGGGGGCGAAAAAGTTACCATACACCTCCCATTGACACAGCTAAACATGTACATCTGTCACAATAGATATCATGGCTAGGCAATCTCATTAGCAAACACAGATTACCTTCATAATGTCATGAAATGTCACTACTACCCACACTTGCCTGCCAACCCTCACACCTACAGTGATACTTAAGTACTACTAGACTCATCTCCATGATGCCCCCAATGCCCTCTTATGCTGGCACATTATGTTCTGGATGCACTGTCAATACTATGCATGAATCTCATCATATCTTACCTCTCGATTCCCCTATCGCCCATTGGATGTGCAGCTGACACAACAAAACATTACAGGTCTCGCCAGTGCCCAAACCTGATGAGTCCATGTCCTCTGTAATATGTCCATTACAGTGAAGACAGCTCCACTCACTGAGCACACACCACCTACTTCTCCTTACACATGTCAGGCCACTCAGTATAGTGATGCCAATATGAAGGACAACTCAGATTTAGCCACTACCAGACAGACACCCACAAAGTGGGTGGTTTGCCCACAGTTTGGTCCTGGGGAGTGCAAAGCCACAGTCACTCAAGTCACTCAAGTGGTTGGGTTGCCCACTGCTCTATCCTGGGGAGTGCAAAGCCACAGTCTCTCAACTCTCTCAAGTGGGTTGTTTGCCCACTGTTTGGTCCTGCGGGGTGCAAAGCCTTAGTCTCTCAAGTCTCTCAAGTGAGTGGTTTGCCCACTGTTTGGTCCTGGGGAGTGCAAAGCCACAGTCTATCAAGTCTCACAAGTGGGTGGGTTGCCCACTGCTTTGTCCTGGGAAGTGCAAAGCCACAGTCTCTCAAGTCTCACAAGTGGGTGGGTTGCACACTGCTTTATCCTGGGGAGTCCAAAGCCGCAGTCTCTCAAGTCTCACAAGTGGGTGGTTTGCCCACTGTTTGGTCCTGGGGAGTGCAAGGCCATAGTCTCTCTAGTGGATGTTTTTCTCCACTGGTTCTGGAGCGGGCTTGGTGCCCAGAGTGCTACATCCTGCCAAGGAGTGGGGTTGTGGATGCTTTTCTCCACTGGTTCTGGAGGGGGCATTGTGCCCAGAGTGCTACATCCTGCCAAGGACTGTGTGAGTGGATGCTTTTCTCCACTGATTCTGGAGGGAGCATTGTGCCCAGAGTGCTTCATCCTGCCAAGGACTGTGTGAGTGGATGCTTTTCTCCACTGGTTCTGGAGGGGGCATTGTGCCCGGAGTGCTTCATCCTGCCAAGGACTGTGTGAGTGGATGTTTTTCTCCACTGGTTCTGGAGGGGGCTTGGTGCCCGGAATGCTTCATCCTGCCAAGGATTGGGATTGTGGATGCTTTTCTCCACTGGTTCTGGAGGGGGTATTGTGCCCAGAGTGCTTCATCCTGCCAAAGACTGTGTGAGTGGATGCTTTTCTCCACTGGTTCTGGAGGGGGAATTGTGCCCAGGGTGCTTCACATGCAGTGTGGCAGGTCCCATACCCTCACCTGGGTGTGTGTTGCACGTGATTGCCTGGGAACAGGTAGCATGATACTCCATGGAGGCAGAGACACACTCCACTCTGCTGCGACTTTGCCTGCCACCTGCTGGTACAAACAGTGCTGGGTGTCATGCCTCATGTACGCTGTGCAGGGTCCAGGACGTCTCCTGCAGCCTCGGACAGCTGCCTACTGGGGATGTTAGCCATGTCGGCTGTGGTGGCACTGTCTGAGCACGTCGCGGAGCTGGTGGTGGTGGTTGCGGCGGTGTCTATGGCAGAGATGCTGCCGGTGGTGAATGTATAAAGAAATAGGGGGAACCCTATAACCCTACCCTACTACTACTGGCGATACAACCAAAATTGGATGGATCTACAACGACAAAGAAACTCCTAAAAATGGAGGCAAGATTCATTGAGAGATTCCACACAGCTAAAACAGGACTAAATGATGATGACGAAATGTGGTCTCTAATTAAGTAAGACCTCTAATTCATTCAACACAATACCTAAATTTAGACTGAGCTGACAGAACTACAATGCACTGTACTGAATAACTTATTAAGCAGTAGCCATAATTCCTCGGTCTTGGAGTGATATGTATATGCATTATAATATGACTTCTCCGTTCAGGTTTGAAGAAATAGTTTCTATTTCGGTTATAGGTTTTTACAACACACGTTTAAAAAGTTCAGAATTGTAAGATAACTCTTGGTTTAAAGATCTCCCTAGGCAAGAATTATGATAGAATGAGGTACTTTAAAGATGGCCGACACAATTACTTTTTAAGAAAAAGCCATCTTTTTGAAAAGAAGGGCCTCTATTACAATCAACTAGGTCGGTATAAGTAAGTTCTTCTTGCTTCCACTGATTTATTCATGTGTCAATATTGAGAATTGGTAGAGAGGACAAGATCCGTTCTTTAATTACAGTAGATATTCCGTTCGCACGAAATAACCGAAGTAAGGAGTGTTTCACCCTGCTCCAAGATGGCCACTTTGCTATTTATACGGGCCATGAATCACATAGCGAATATAACTAACTAGCTCCACTTCCGGCTGCCGTTGCTATGTATAACGTCAGTACGCTGTAGTCAGCGTGACGTTTCTAAGCAACGACCCGTAAACGGAAGACGTGATCCAAGGTAGTTGTGCCGACAAAGAAAGTGCCGTCTGGACAAGCCGTACCCGGTAAATCGAGCGCTATACTGCCGACTCTTTTGCGTTTTAGCCAATAAATGTAGTTGGTGGCTTACCGACTAGAATGAGTAATTATACATTGCACTTTATAAACCAGAACTGTTTTCCTTATGATATTGGTTTAAACTGGTTTTGTTTTCCTTAAGAGGTTTCCTTTTTCCCCTGGCAGATAGCTGGTGTGAGCCTCGCTAGGTGATAGCGGTTTAATTAAGCAATAACAAGCTTGGCCCACCGCTTAAGGACAAGAGACAGTAAAAGTGACTGGGTTTCTTCGTCCGTTCACTTACAAGTAAGATAAAAATATAAGGCTTACGTAATAAAAACAGATTACAGCTTTTTGAAAGGTTTATTTAGTTAAGTCTAAACATGGCAACAAACATGGTTTTCCAGTCAGATATAAAAGTATTTGGGGATTGATTACAAAACTGGATACACTCTTATATTTAGCTATTACTGTTTTCAAAAGTAAGATGGATTGAATATCAAACAGTCTGTTGGCATGTAATCTACACCATTTTATTTATTTACTTACCATATGTATGAAATTGTATGTACAATATTTTTTTGTATGTTTGATTGTTTTTAGAATTATGATTGCCCTTCTCCAGTCCTGATGAGGCCTTAAATTAGTAGGCCGAAACGCGTTGACTTCATTTTATTACAAGTGCATTGGGCTTGCCGAATAATGGACTATTTTATAAAGACTTAAGATGCACTATATCACACTTGTGTGAAAGAAATACACAATACGTTGATAGTGAAGTGCATGAAAAGCCCATTGTCTTAGTTAATAGTAGTGGATCACATGTGGAATTAGACAAAAGTGACCACTATGTAAATATGTAGGGTATCTTTCTTGGATGTTTTTTCACTGTGGTTGATTTGTGAATATTTTTCTTTGAGTAACGGTCTATTCATTTTATGGTATGTGTACTAAGTCTTGTACTATACAATCATAGTTCCTTTTTTACTATTAAATCTTCTTTGAAATAAATATGAGAAAGAAAGAAATTGTGGAGCAACAGAATTAATGACTGTTCTTATAACTTAGGATTAAATTTGTCCCTACCCGTCATCTTCTTCTTGTTTGAATGTGTCAGCACCTGTGGAGGGAGACAACAGGACGTCTCCTACAGCCTCGGATGGCTGCCCACTGGGGGTGATGCTGGGGACTGTTGCAGAGGCAGCAGACATGTAGGTGGCGGTGCAGGTGGTGGTGTCCACCGCCGTACAGGTTGCTGTCCTGGTTGCCAGGATGAGTGACTCTAGTCCCTTAGCCGGAGGCTCCGTGCCCTGTCCTGACTTCCCCTTCACCTTGTGTCCCTTCGCCACCTTATATTGCGCTGCTGGTCCCTTGACACTGTCCCCTTTTGGCTTGAAGGATCCCTTGCTGGGTGGTTGGTGTGGCTTTTCCCTACAGCATGTGGGCACCTTCTTCACCTCGGCAGGTGGCGGAATGGGCTGATCCTTGGTCTCGCTAGCTGGCATACTGGCAGCCCTGATGGGTTCTGCCTGCGATGTGACCGGACTTGCTGAGACCACAGTGCTGGATAATTTGGTGGCTGAGGTGCTGGGCTGGGACTTGGACATCCTGGCCCTAGGGGAAGGACTGGTGGGGAGGTGTAGGGAAGAGGTCAATGTTAGCCAGGCAAAGTTTCTTAGACACACTGGGGCGGGAAGATGGAGGGGGTTTGGGAGTGGAGGAAGAGGTAGTGGTTGTAGGAGGTGTACGTCTGCTGAATTTGGGTGAAGGTGCATGGGCGGGAGGCTGTTGTGAGGTGGATGGCTGTTGGGTGGGTGTGTGCCTGTGTTTGTGTAGTTTGGGAGGAGGGCTCACTGACACACTGGGAGAGGACACAGGGGACGTGTGCATGGGAGTGGGGTGGTGATTGCACGAGACCGGCGTGTGGTGATGGGCGTGCTGGTGTTGGAGGTAGTGGCTGAGGATTTAGTGCACGCAGGTGTGAGTGGAGACGAGACTGGGAGGGAGGAGGAGGACGTGGAGGAGGGGGACACAGTGGATGTTGGTGTGTCTGCATGGGAATGGTACTTGTGTGAGTGTCTGTGGGATGTGTGGTGCTTATGTTTGCCATGTCCACTCTTCTGTGTTGATGAGGGTGCATGCTGGTCTGATGGTATGCTGGGGATAGGCTGAGGTACAGAGGATTGTGTCTGGGTAGAGGAAGTTGGAGGGGGAGGCTGGACACAGGGATAATGGCTGCTATCAGTGCTGAGGTCAGAGCCTGAAATGATCTCTGTTGGGCCGCCACGCCAGAATGAATGCCTTCGAGGTATGCATTTGTTTGCTGCAAATGCCTCTCGACACCCTGGATAGCATTCAAAATGGTTGATTGCCCAACTGTGAGGGATCCTGGGAGGTCAATAGCCTCCTCACTGAGGGCAGCAGGGCTGACTGGGGCAGGGCCTGAGGTGCCTGGGGTGAAGGAGATGCCCACCCTCCTGGGTGTGTGGGCACGGGAAACTCGATGAGGGGCTGCTGGGAGGGCGGTGCTGTCGGGGGGTAGCGGCTGTACCTATTGTTGCGGTGGGCACAGAGGTGCCCGCCACCGCAAGTGAACTCCCCTCAGAGGAGCAGTCGCTGTTGCTGGTGTCTGCTCCTGTCCCCATCTTGAAGCTCCCCTCCGTCCCACTGGTGCCTTCAGACTTTGTAAATTCACCCTCCAGGGCCATGTGGGTTGCAGCTCCCTCCTGCTCCGGTGCCAATGCTCCTCTGCCAGATGATGCCAATGCACACAATGACAGGGTGACAAAACAAAAGGGGTGGAAAGACACAAGAGACACATGGTCAATGCCTGCAACACCACTACCGTTGGCAGACACAACACACAGGGTGCAGCCCTATGCACTAGCGCATGCACTAACAGTGCAGGGGAAAAGCACATGCCCATGGGGGACTCTGTCTAGACACATTTCATGCACAGCTGGATCCCATAGGAGCCTGACTAGGTGAGGAGGGCAACTACCACCTTTGGGGTTGGAGTGTCACTGAGCCTGCAAAACAATGGATGTACCTTGGCGCGTCTGCCCTGGCATAGGGGAACCCATAGCCCTCCTCCCCCACCCAGTCACCTCGTCAAGCGCGCAGAGTCAGCTGAATGAGACTGTACTCACCCCCTTGTGGCTGCTGTGATGCCCACAAGCGCCCATCTAAGTCGGGATATGCCACTGCCAGGATGCGGTACATCAGTCGGGTCATGATGCGACAGGCACCCCTTCCATGTTGGGAGACCATCCCCAGCTGGGCCTCCGCAATCTTCTTGCTCCAGCGGCACAGGTCCTCCCAGCTTTTACGGCAGTGGGTGCTCCGTCTATGGTAGACCCCCAGGGTCCGCACTTCCTTGGCGATGGCACGCCAAATACCCTTCTTCTGGTGGGTGCTGACCTAGAAGAATAATGAAGTAAAAATGGATGTTACTCCCCCGTACAGTTTTTCTCTCTCACTGGCCACAAACCTCACACCCTGGCCCAGAAAAACATACACTCACCATCCTCACATGCTGGCCTGTGCCCTCCCCCGTCTCTTCCATCCACGACACTCCATACAATCATGTGCCATCCACCATGCACACAGTTTACTCACCTGTTTGTCTGGAGGACCGTAGAGTAGCGTGTACTGGGGGAGGACCTCATCCACCAGTTTGTCCAACTCCTCCGCAGTGAAGGCAGGGGCCCTTTCCCCAGACATTGTAGCCATTGTCGCTTCCAGACGCAGGTCACAGCAGCACTTGCAGTGTAGGTTCTCTCCTGTTGAATGTCAGGTATCAAGTGAGGGAACTGATAGAAAATGGCAGTCACGTCCGCAGCGGTGCGTATCCTCACTGCCGGCGTACATCGGCTTCGACGCTGCACAACCCCAGTGCAGTTACCTCATTTCCCCTTGTCCCTCCTTACAGGTCAGGCAGCCAACATTTCAGGTGGCCACATGGCAGGCCAACTAACTGGGTCACAACAATTTTGGCCAGGAATATGGACAGACAAAGGCACACAAAGATTATTTCACGATTGTGCTAAACAGCCTTGTAAAACCTATGTGGTGGTTGACCCTCTGCTCACCCTTCTCCTCCATAGGGCACGTCCGCTGGGGCAGGTGATGAGATGGCGGCATTCTCCGGTGTGCAGACCCCTGGTGGACCTGTCGACAATGGAAGACAGACACATTATTATCACTTACAGACTTGATCGTGCCACAATCCAGGAACTGTGTGCCCAGTTGTAGCCAGACCTGATGTCAGCTATCCGCCATCCCACAGGAATACCCCCTCTAGTGCAGGTCTTGTCAGTGCTCCATTTCCTGGCAAGTGGGTCCTTTCAAACAACAGTAGCCATGGTATCAGGGATGTCACAGCCAATGTTCTCTAACGTGTTGTCCAGAGTGTTATCTACCTTTCTGAAACACATGCGCAGCTACATCGTGTTCCCTCAGGTGGAGGATTTGCCCATAGTGAAAGGTGACTTCTATGCCCTGGGACACATCCCCAACATTATTGGTGCCATTGATGGTACAGATGTGGCATTTGTTCTCCCCCCGCAAGAATGAACAGGTGTACATAAAGCAGAAAAGCTACCATTCAATGAATGTGCAGATGGTGTGTTTGGCAGACCAGTACATCTCCCATGTGAATGCCATGTATCCTGGCTCAGTGCATGAAGCTAACATTTTGAGGAATAGCAGCATCCCTTATGTGATGGGGCAAGTCCAGAGGCACTGGGTGTGGCTAATAGGTGAGCCCAAGGTCCCCACACAGTTTAAATAGATGTCTGGGTATGGGAGAGTCCCTAATGATTGGAGGATGTCTAACAGTTGTCCCTCGATATTTTCAGGTGATTCTGGTTACCCCAACCTGTCATGGCTACTGACCCCAGTGAGGAATCCCAGGACAAGGGCAGAGTAACGCTACAACGAGACACATGGGCGAACTAGGAGGATAATAGAGCACACCTTCAGCCTCCTGAAGGCCAGATTCCGGTGCCTGCATCTGATAGGTGGCTCCCTACACTACTCACAGAAGAAGGTGTGCCAGATAATCATGGCATGCTGTATGCTGCATAACCTGGCTTTGCGACGCCAGGTGCCTTTTCTGCAGGAGGATGGGCCTGGTGCTGGTCTTGTGGCAGCTGTGGAGCCTGTGGACAGTGAAGAAGAGGAGGCAGAAGAAGAAGATATAGACAACTGAAACAACATCATCATGCAGTACTTCCAGTGAGACACAGATAAGAGGATGGCACTGCTTCTCACATCTCATACTACTGTAGGACATATCATGAATCTGCCTTTTTACCTCTGTGTATGGACCCTGACATGTTACTTTGGTTTTCCATTTCACAGATCGAGGTCCCACTTTGTGCACTCTGCTATGGTTACTGCTGCCCAACAACTGTGTAACCATGGTATGTGAACATGAACATTGACATTGCTAGATTTCCGAAAGGTTGCAATTGCACATTTGTAAAAGTACAGACTCACTCCAGATTGATTTGTGATTCAAGGGTGTTTATTTCTGTGCTGATAAGTGGAGGGGTGTGTGTAATGGTCTGGGGTGATAGTGGAGGAATGTCCATGGTAGAGTTCAGTTTCTTGGTCTCACAGGTGCATTGTCCAAGGGGGCATAGGAAGGGGAGCAATGGCAGTTTAAGGTGGACAGGGTGTCAAAGTGGGACAGAAGGGTGACAATCAGGAGAGTGTTATTTCCTGGTGGGGGTCTTGGCAATGATCTTTGTCTTGTTCCTGGATCTCAGGGACCGTTTGTGGGCTGGTTCTCCTTCTGCAGGGGGTGGGGTGCTGGTGGCCTGTTGTTCCTGTGGTGGGGCCTCCTGTCCACCAGCGCCGGCGGAGGTGGAGGGCTGTTCACCATCCAGGCTAGTGTCAGGGGCCCATTTGTGTGCCACTGTGTCCCTCATGGTGTTGGCCAGGTCTGCCAGCACCCCTGCAATGGTGACTAGGGTGGTGCTGATGGACTTCAAGTCCTCCCTGATCCCCAGGTAGTGTTCCTCCTGCAGCCGCTGGGTCTCCTGAAACGTGGCCAGTACAGTGCCCATGGTCTCCTGGGAATGGTAGTATGCTCTCATGATGTTGGAGAGTGGGTTCCCTGGGCCTGTCCTCCCCCTGTCGCACAGCAGTCCTCCCAGCTTCCCTGTTATCCTGTGCCTCTGTCCCCTGAACCGTGTGCCCAATGCCACTGACCCCAGGTCCCTGATTGTCTGGGGTTGGTGGGTTTGCATGGGGTCCCTGTAGTGGTGGACACACTGCTGATTGACGTGTCCTGGGGACAGAGGGATGGGCCCGCTGGGTGGGTACTGTGGTGGTGTTTCCTGAAGGGGGAGGCTCTGTGGTGGCTTGTGACTGTGGCAGAGGATTCCCTGTGATGCCCTCAAGCGCCCATCCAACTCCGGATAGGCCACCGCCAGTGGTGTAGTACCATCTTCTGGCTAAGGTGCCCCCCCTTCCTCGTCCCCCTGAGGTGCCTGTGTTTTTTCGACCAGATGCCCCTGTGGTGTTCTCTCCGTATTGAGGCGGAAGTCAAGTGTGGGCTTGGCCCATGATTTTGGCCCAGTGGGCCACGGACATTTGCAAAGGACAGTGTACGGCCTTCTGTACATATTGTCAATATTTATATATACTGTTTTTCTATTCGTTAAGTATATCTGCCTATTTCTAAAATATCACTGATTTAACTCAATTCCTTTTGTCCTTGCGTTCTTCCAGGCGGTAACGGAGTGTAAATGTAATTTTGAGGCATGTGTTTGTGTGTATGGTGGGTGGAAGTGGGGGTGTTGCGTGTTGTGTGAGTGTGTCACTCTCTTTTTCCTCCCTCCCTCCCCTGTGTGCTAGGTGCAGTACTCACCGTGGTTGTCGCCGCCGCCTCCTTTGATATTTCTTGTGTATGGGAGGTAGATCAGCATCTTCAGGACCTGCAGCTCGGGCTCCATGGTGTCCTGGTTCTTCGCTGATTGTCGGAAGGTGAGTAGTTTCCCTTTCAAACGCTGTTTCTGCCGTGCTTTTGATGGCATTGGTACTGCCCCGGAAAAGCTGGCGGATTGGCGGGTTGTAATAGGGTGGGCGGTACATTGTCTTCCATCTGTCTATTGGTGGTGACCGCCTTGGTATTTGTTGCTGTTTGTGTTGGCGGTTTCCGCTGTGGTCTGGATCCCATGTTTTTTAGCGCCGCTCTGTTGGCGGTATTACTGCCGCTTTAACACCGACAGGACCACTGCCTGCTCCGAAAAAATATTTTTGCTGCCAGTCCCCTGGGGACCCCTTCCCGTTTGCGAATGGGTTAGCACCAGTTTGAAACTGGTGCTAACTGCAATTGGTTTGTGACCACATTCACGGTCACAAAACAATCATACATGGGACTGCGAATCGCAATTAGAAAGGGAACATCAAATAAGGGGGTGAATAGTGAGTAATAGGCGCTCCCTACTCCAATTCCGTAATGTTATACTTCACTATATCAGACGGTGCAAAAGACTGGGGTCACACCCTCCACATCCCCCAAAAAAGACAACATCACGTTATCTAAATTATAAGTAGATACAATTGCACACGTGATTAGTAACAGAAAAAACATTTCTAGTTTCATAAAGTATTCAGATTCTATTATATATAGAGTATAGACAAAACATAAATCAAAGTAGTACAGTTCATTCTTGAGTCAAAGTTCTTCCTCAAATATAGGTTCCACAAGAATCAGTC
Source organism: Pleurodeles waltl (assembly GCF_031143425.1). Classification (NCBI taxonomy): domain Eukaryota; kingdom Metazoa; phylum Chordata; class Amphibia; order Caudata; family Salamandridae; genus Pleurodeles; species Pleurodeles waltl. The sequence goes on along the minus strand of NC_090451.1, from coordinate 318,217,687 downwards.
CAATGTATATTTGTATCCTCTCCACAATCCGAAAATAGTATCCACCAGTCCAATATATATATCCTACGTGATTGACACCCCTTCCTAATTGCGGCTCGCAAACCCTTTTTGCGATTCGGTAAATAGATTACTGAATCGCAAAAATGGGTCTGTACATCCCAAATAGCATTCTCCACGTCGCAAACTGCCCGATTCAGCATTTGTGACTTGGAAAATGCTTCGTACATCTGGCCCTAGGTCCTTAGTTGAGTAGTAATGGTATTGTAAGTGCATGAATTCATTAACATACCAATGTAATGGAAAAATATCCCAGCTGCATTTAGTCCACTACAAGTCCCGGAATTCTCCCATTAAACAACATTCCAATTGCTTCAAGGAGGTTTAGACCTTATAGGTATTGTAACCATGACACAGATAGGGTGAAGGAATCAGTAAAAGATGATGTAACATCTCTTTTACCACTCACATCATACTACCAGACACATTAAGCAGTTCACATACTTACTAGGTCTCTGCTTCTCATACTTCTCAAGCTGAGCGCAAAGGGATGGCCAAGCTGTTCTCAGGATCCTCCTGTACAGTGGGCTGAGGAGAGGCCTCTGTAAGTGTGGCTGGGAGAACAGACCCATTACGTTATAGGCCTTTATACTGGCTCCTTGTCACAGGTCCTCCCAGAGTTTCCTACACTTTTGGGCCCTCTGATACTATACACCCACTGCACTGTAGCTTGCTGCGATGCCTTGCTAGACTCTGTTGCGTGCTGCAATACTTAGCTGTTCCTCCGGTCCTCATAAAACTAAGGGTACTTATTAAGCACCCTCTCAGCTAAGATGTTGAAATCTGTTTCGTTGAAAGGGGGTGCCTTGTCATCAAGTCCCTTAGCAATGTTGGGGACAGGTTAGGTACACAGAGCAGCAGGATGGAAGATGATCTTGCTTGGAGATGAAGATGCCTCTATTCTTTGTAGAAACCAAAAGGGATGATGTGGCATGAATAGAGTTCTGAAAGTCCAAGATGAATGCTGACATGTGTTTTCTCTTTTGCTCAGGAAAGTCAGGTTAGCTGTTAATGAGGGAATACGTAAGGGTGTGGCTAAGGCAGCCAAGATGGCAGTCACATCTTGAAGCTGTTTCAGACCCCTTTCCATAATCTACTATAATCTTGCCCAAGGAGGTTTCCAGGGACCCACGGCCTGCTCTGGTATCCCGGCTGATGCACTGGCAGGTGGGGTAATACATTGCCTCAATCGGAGTCTTCATGATGCCAAAAGCCATGAGGAGAGACCCTGGGCATAATCACAGATAGTAAGGCCTGTGAGCGACCTGTGGAGCCTTAAATGCAGCTGAGGGGCCTGGATCAGCCTGACATTGGGGAGCAGCTGCTCTGCGGGGAGTAGGAGTTGTTATCCTGAACCCAGCCCCTGGTGAGTGTGTGGTGGACCTCCTAGCACACTGATTGACCCTGTGACTGCTGTGACTGTGCTCTGTGCTCTGTGGCACAGTGGGTCAAGTGCTTGGGCCTGCAGTGCTGCTGTTGGTGCTGTGGCTGACCTGTAAGTCTCAGTTCATGACCAGTGAGGTAGGGTAGACCCACCAGTCACACAACAGTATGAAGGAGGACTGGAGCCACTCCACAGAGCTCAGGCCTGGGAGGGTGAGCTGCTGTTCTGGCCCTGGATGAAAGTGCAGATGTTACTGGGCCCTTCCTGATGTCAAAGCCCAGCTCACCTGAGTTCTTGTTCAGTTCTGATGGAGGTTGAAGACAATCCGACCCCACCCTGAAACTGCTTGTTCCAGCACACTAGTTTTTAACACAGTGCACTAAGAACAGAAGCTCAAGGGTAGGGGGGAAGTGGATAAAATAAAAAAGAGAGACAACACCGTTCTTGCGTTTCCACTGTTGAAGTGCTACACAAATCTGCGGCCCTTTCTGACTTCTGTAGAAACTGGTGCCTAATGAAACATAAACAAAGAACAGATAAGTGCAACCTATTCCTAAATGGGTTCCTGACTATCCCTTTATTTATTAGAAATTCTCTTCTAAAAGTACCTCTTGGATCCTGGTCTCGAGTTTCCAGGTTTGGAATGTGTTACTGCTCTGGGATGTGCTTTCTATTACTGTAAAGCTTCTAAAACATTAAACAAATACCGTTATCAGAATTACCAATATCAAACATTCATCTTAATATAACTAAAGCCTAAATTCCCAATAGCAGACTCACTTTTCCCATATCTCCAGAATCTTTTGGAAAACAAATACTGTACTTTTACATCAAAATACAGCATGTAATTTGTGCAAGTCCTTGATTTACTGTTTGCCTTGCTGTTAATGGTTTCCACTGTTTGATTCTTAAAAGTTCCATAAAAAAAAAACAATGTTTGTTTCACAAAGCTCCGCAAGGTATTCTTGCAACAAAGAGCCTGAATCACAATGTTCGTGGAAGGTATCTTGCTTCAAACCGTCCACACACGAATCCAGAAATTGTTGTCAAAGTTCCTTCAGGTAATAAAAAGTTTTGCACTTACAGATACTGATCAGTCTAACCTTGTCTTCTTTCTCTTTTGCAGGTTGTTTGTAGGAGAGAAGCTGAGGCAAGGAGGAACCGGAAACCAGAAGAAGGAAGAGCCAGCAGCTACGCCCATTGAAGCCAATGAAAGTCTGTAGAGAGCAGGAGTGCCAGCGCCGAGGGATCTGTTCTCAGGTAAGCGGGAGGTAGACGAGCACAAGCACTGGGTGAGGCTCGGGGGCTGCCTTTTATAGACAGGGCTGGGTGTGGTTCGAAGAGCTGGGTGTGGTTTGAAGGGCTGGGTGTGGTTTGAAGGGCTGGGTGTGGTCCTCACATGCTGCACATGTTCTTGAAAGGTGTGCAGAGTTTCAGTTATTATGCAAATGAGTTGAATTAACACATGGCCTAGGGAGGAGTGTTTTAAAGAAGCCTTGGTAAAAGCAAGGCCCAATGTGTAAACAAAACAGCACATTAAACAACATACACAGAAGCCTAAGGGGGGGGGGAAGGTGAGATAACAAGAAAGGGTTTGAATAGTTAGTTTAAAAGGGAGCTATTACAGAATCCACTAGTGCAGTGAGAGGGGACATGCTCTTTGCTGTGCACAAACCCTAACAGTTGCTCCCCTCAAAGGCCCTCCTACAGGACGGGGTTTTCCTGGGTTTTTTAAATAAAACCGTCTAATCAGCTGTGGGGCATGTACATATGATGCTGGTTCCCATGAATTCTCAGATTCATCATATCCTTTCCATTCTACTAAATAAAACAGACGTCCACTAATTCTTTTTGAGTCTTTTATGCTTTTCACTTCATATTCTAGATTTCCCTTAATTGGTATGGGTGGAGGTGGTGGTTCAGGTCGGGTTTTTGGGTTGTACGGCTTAAGCAAGGACACATGGAATGTAGTATGTACTGGATATTCTTTTGGTAAATCTAATTTTACTGTTACCGGGTTTACTATGGCAGTTATACTAAAGGGTCCAATGAAACGTGGTTGCAGCTTTCGGGATCCCTCTATGTTTAGGTTCTTTGTGGAGAGCCATACCTTGTCACCAATTTTATACATTGGGGCCTCAGATCTGTGTTTGTCTGCTTGTCTTTTCATGCTTTCCTTGTACTTTAATAAATGTTTCCTGGCTTTGTCTTGTATGTCACCTAACCTCGTTAGTCTATCCGTTACTGTAGGCAACATGGACTCTTCTAACAAAATGGGTATAGCTCTTGGATGATACCCCTGCAAGAAATAGAATGGTGAGCAAAGTAGAGCTGAATGCTCAGTATTATTATAAACAAACTCCGCTACAGGGAGAGCTTCCAACCATTCACTAGAATAATCAGCCAATAAACAACGTAGCGTTTGAAGTAAGGTTTGGTTCAGTCGTTCAGTCTGTCCATCTGTCTCTGGGTGGAAAGCAGTGGATAATGCCACATCTATTTTCAGTTTTTCACATAATTTTTTCCAAAATCTAGAGTTGAACTGGCTCCCTCGATCTGACACCACTTTGCTTGGCAAACCATGTAAACGCACAATTTCCCTTATAAAAATATCGGCAAATTCTGCCGCCGTGGGTAATTTCCGTAATGGTACAAAATGTGCCATTTTAGATAAAAAATCCACTATAACCAACACTGTTGTGAAGGATTTTACAGGTGGTAAGCCTACAATAAAGTCTACGCTCACAGTGTGCCAAGGTTGCTTGGGTGTTGGCATTGGTATTAACAAGCCGTCAGGGGCCTTATGAGAAGATTTATGTCTTGCACAAATTGGACAGGTAGTGACAAATTGCTTAATGTCCTTTCTTATAGTGTCCCACCAAAAGTGTTTTTGCACATTTTCCAGGGTTTTTACCCAACCAGGATGACCTGCCAACGGTGAGGCGTGATGCCAAATTATCACCTGTGTTTGTAATTCAGAGGTGGGCACTAACAGCATGTTGTCGTGATACAATAAACCTCGTTGTATTGTGTTATGGGAATCCTTTAACCAATCCTGAGGTGCTATTTGCATGTGTGCATTATATAGATCTGTGATGAAATCCTTCTGTTGTACTGGTGCCAAAAACTTTTGGGGAGGAATAATGGGTTCTCCTATTTTATCTTGTTTCATGTCTGAGGTATGTCCGTATCTAGATAACACATCAGATTGAATTTGTTGTGCACCTGGTCTATAGGTTATAACAAAGTCAAATGTGCTAAAAAAATTTAACCAGCGCATCTGACGTGGTGTTAGTGCTTTAAGTGATCCAAAAAACTGTAGGTTCTTATGGTCAGAAAAGATGGTAACTGGGTACTTGGCTCCCATTAAATGATGCCTCCATTCTGAAAAAGCTACTTTGATAGCTAGTAGTTCCCTTTCAGCCACAGTGTAATTTTGTTCAGCTGGTAATAACTTTTTGGAATAGAAGGCTATAGGATGTAACTGGCCATCTACTATATCTCGTTGAGAGAGAACTCCTCCTAAAGCTACTTGTGAAGCATCCGCTTCAACAAAAAAGGGCAAGTCAGGATCAGGATGTTTCAGAATTGGGGCTGAAGTGAACTTTTGTTTTAGGAGTTGAAAGGCGTGTGCCGCCTCATCAGTCCAAAGAAATCGTTGCCCTTTCCGCAACAAGGTAGTTATTGGGGCCGCAATGTCTGCAAAATGTGCAATAAACCTCCTATAAAAATTGGCGAAACCCAGAAATTTCTGAATATCTTTTACAGAGGATGGTTCTGGCCAATCAGCAATAGCACTGATTTTCTTTACATCCATAGTTATTCCTTGAGGTGACAGGCAGTATCCTAAAAACTCCACCTTGCTGACATTAAAAGTACACTTTTCTAACTTAGCAAAAAGATGATTTTCTTTTAACTTTGATAATACTGCACGAACATGTTGGGTATGTTCTTCTGAGTTCTTAGAGTAAATGAGGATGTCGTCTATGTATACTATGACACAAACGTCCAGGAATTCGTGTAGGACCTCATTTATAAAGAACTGAAAGGCCGCAGGGGCATTACATAACCCAAAGGGCATTACTGTGTACTCAAATAAACCAAACTTTGTCTTGAAAGCTGTCTTCCACTCATCCCCCTCTTTTACTCGGACCAGGTGGTAAGCTCCCCGCAGATCTAGTTTAGTGTATACAGTAGAATGTCTTAATTGATCCAACAACACAGGTATTAGAGGAAGAGGATATTTATTCTTTATTGTAGCCTTATTTAGTCCTCTATAATCGATACACGCGCGCAGGGATTTATCCGGCTTCGGGATAAAAAAGAGTGGAGATGATACCGGAGATGTGGAATGACGGATGAACCCAGACTGTAGTAGGTCATCTAGGTAGGTTCTTAAGTATTTGGTTTCTTCGTCAGTCAAAGCATATACTCTGTTATTAGGTAAAGGGGCCCCTGGGATAAGATCTATACGGCAGTCATAAGACCGATGTGGGGGCAGCACACTAGCCTTTACTGGATCAAAGACGTCTTTAAAGTCAGAATATTCAGGAGGGAGACTTGGTTCATCTTGTGTAACACTAGCACAGTGTAATACTGTGCTCTGTTCTGTACCTGCTTCTTGATAGCAATTGGTTCTACAGAAAGAGGAATCCAAAGTAACAGTTCTATTCACCCAGTCAATTTTTGGGTTATGAGTTGTTAACCAGGGTACCCCGAGAATCAAACCAAAATTAGGAGTATCTATCAGATCAAAGCTAATCACCTCTGTGTGCCCGTTCTGACAGACCATAACAAGTGGACTTGTTTGTTTTGTGATTAATCCAGAGGTCAATTCTGACCCATCCACTGCACATACTGCTTCTGGACAAGGCTTTAGGCACATAGGAAGTCCTAAGTTTTCAGCTAACTTATTATCCACAAAATTTCCTGTCGCGCCTGAGTCCAGGAGGACAGGGAGAGAATGCCTCACTTGGGTAGTAACAATTAAAACGACCTGAATTATGAAATGTCTAGGTACGTGCGGTACCATGAAGGCTGCAGCATTAGAGGTTTGATGAAGATGTTTTCTCGAACAAGTAACCTCTCCCCTTGTCGAGCTTAATCGTTTCCCGATTCAGTTGAGGAGGTGGAGGAAACAGCACCCTTTTGTGGAGTTTTAGGCTTTACTGGACATTCTCTGGCAAAGTGACCTGCCCTGCCACAATATAAACATAATTGAAGTTTTCTCCTTCTTTCTTTTTCCTCTGATGTGAGTGGACCTCTGAGTGTCCCTATTTGCATAGGCTCAGGTTCAGGGAGTTTATTATCTGTGTCTTTCTTCTCGTGTTTAATAAAAGTTAACCGTGATTCCAGTTTGTATTTATCTCCCTTTCTTTCTCCTAGTCTATGTTCTAATTTCACAACTAAATCTACAAAGTCCGAATAGTCTTCTGGCAAATCAACGATATGAGCCAGCGCATCTTTTAACTCGTCTCTCAAACCTTTATAAAAAAGGGAGACACGCTTTCCTTCTGGCCACTGTGTCTCGGTGAGTAAACGATTAAAACTAGTGAGATAGGTCAATAAATCCTTGTTACCTTGTTTAAGATTTAAAAGCTCATTATCACTTGCCTGCATGAAAGTGTGTTTTGCAAAAAGGCTGCTCATGGTACGTTTAAATTGATTCCAATTATGGAGGATGGGATCATCTCTATCCACGAAAGGAATTGACCAATTGGCTGCTGTGCCACCCAAATAAGACAAGACGAATGCCACTTTCGTAGCATCAGTAGGGAACTGTTGTGGCTTACAAACGAAGTGTAATTGACATTGATGGATAAAAACATGGAATTTGTTACTATCTCCATGAAAACGTTCAGGTGCTGCTAAGGGCACAGCATTAGGAACATTAACAGTAACCTCAACTGGGGGAGGCAAAGTTGTATGTTTTGATGGCGCCCCTGTCTCTGAGGTGGTTTTAAACAAAGGCGTAAAAGCTGTGTTCCACTGAGATCCCCTAAATTTATACCTGCTTAAATCCTGTTTTAAAGAGGTATTCTCCATCTTTAATCTCTCTATTTCCTCTTGCATATGTTGTAAGATGCCAGACACTGATTCATTATGAGCCAAGTCCTCATTTAGGGCCTGCGCCATATCCGTGACGTCAATGCCCTCTATTTCTTCCCCGGTATTCATCGTCCACCAGAACTGAAATTTTTTAAGGCTTGTGCTTCTGTCAAAGCCCAGCTCACCTGAGTTCTTGTTCAGTTCTGATGGAGGTTGAAGACAATCCGACCCCACCCTGAAACTGCTTGTTCCAGCACACTAGTTTTTAACACAGTGCACTAAGAACAGAAGCTCAAGGGTAGGGGGGAAGTGGATAAAATAAAAAAGAGAGACAACACCGTTCTTGCGTTTCCACTGTTGAAGTGCTACACAAATCTGCGGCCCTTTCTGACTTCTGTAGAAACTGGTGCCTAATGAAACATAAACAAAGAACAGATAAGTGCAACCTATTCCTAAATGGGTTCCTGACTATCCCTTTATTTATTAGAAATTCTCTTCTAAAAGTACCTCTTGGATCCTGGTCTCGAGTTTCCAGGTTTGGAATGTGTTACTGCTCTGGGATGTGCTTTCTATTACTGTAAAGCTTCTAAAACATTAAACAAATACCGTTATCAGAATTACCAATATCAAACATTCATCTTAATATAACTAAAGCCTAAATTCCCAATAGCAGACTCACTTTTCCCATATCTCCAGAATCTTTTGGAAAACAAATACTGTACTTTTACATCAAAATACAGCATGTAATTTGTGCAAGTCCTTGATTTACTGTTTGCCTTGCTGTTAATGGTTTCCACTGTTCGATTCTTAAAAGTTCCATAAAAAAAAAACAATGTTTGTTTCACAAAGCTCCGCAAGGTATTCTTGCAACAAAGAGCCTGAATCACAATGTTCGTGGAAGGTATCTTGCTTCAAACCGTCCACACACGAATCCAGAAATTGTTGTCAAAGTTCCTTCAGGTAATAAAAAGTTTTGCACTTACTTGTTGCTGGCAAGAGATACTGATCAGTCTAACCTTGTCTTCTTTCTCTTTTGCAGGTTGTTTGTAGGAGAGAAGCTGAGGCAAGGAGGAACCGGAAACCAGAAGAAGGAAGAGCCAGCAGCTACGCCCATTGAAGCCAATGAAAGTCTGTAGAGAGCAGGAGTGCCAGCGCCGAGGGATCTGTTCTCAGGTAAGCGGGAGGTAGACGAGCACAAGCACTGGGTGAGGCTCGGGGGCTGCCTTTTATAGACAGGGCTGGGTGTGGTTCGAAGAGCTGGGTGTGGTTTGAAGGGCTGGGTGTGGTTTGAAGGGCTGGGTGTGGTCCTCACATGCTGCACATGTTCTTGAAAGGTGAGCAGAGCTGGGTGTGGTTTGAAGGGCTGGGTGTGGTCCTCACATGCTGCACATGTTCTTGAAAGGTGTGCAGAGTTTCAGTTATTATGCAAATGAGTTGAATTAACACATGGCCTAGGGAGGAGTGTTTTAAAGAAGCCTTGGTAAAAGCAAGGCCCAATGTGTAAACAAAACAGCACATTAAACAACATACACAGAAGCCTAAGGGGGGGGGGAAGGTGAGATAACAAGAAAGGGTTTGAATAGTTAGTTTAAAAGGGAGCTATTACAGAATCCACTAGTGCAGTGAGAGGGGACATGCTCTTTGCTGTGCACAAACCCTAACACCTGATCCCCATTTGAGACTTGCTTCTGGTAGCCTCTGGGGCTCACGCGATGGGGACCTTGTGAGATCTGGACTGGGCCCTGGGGTGTGTCTCCAATTGTACACCCTGGTAAAGAGTCTGAGACTTATCTCAGTTGTTTCCCAACCTTCTGACTGCTTAGATACTAGTGGGATAGAGGAGGCTACTTTACTTTGGCCCTGCCGCCTCCTTGCTGAGGGGTGGGGCCTCCTCTCCTGGTCTGTGAGGCATTACACTTATTGTTGCATAGGGGCCGGGTGAATGTAATATATCCTTCAGCGCTGTGGCCTTGGCTGCACCCTGTGGCACATCCTACAGCCCTATTGCACCTCCAGGAGTCCACTTGCTTTGGCTTAATGGACACAACCACCTAGCACTGGGGTCCTCTCCTGATCTGCTTCCGCTGGGGCCCCCTCGACGGAGGTCGTCCCTGGTTCTGACACTTCCATGCCAGTGAGAGTCCAGCTCCCATTCTGCAGCCTTTTTATATCCATCTCATCAGTTCTGGTGACTAGCCCGTACTGATGCTGTTCTACTCCTGCTGGTGATCTAGCTGCTCATGCTGGCATGAGGAAAGAAGGCCAGGACTTCATCTCTGCACTTCATCTATATGCTGCTGGCAATTGAATGTTATGTGCCTCAACACCTGAAGTACCCTGGCTGCTTGTGCCACCTCCCTTCAAGAGGGCTGGGTGGGGGTTCTCCCTTCTCCAGGGACTTCTAAACTTGGCCTTTTACTACTTACCATTGGTAAGGATAAAGCTACGCTGCCTGCCTCGACCCAAACCAAAATTAACTGCTTAACTATGATGTAGACCGGGTACTGGGGGCTCACAAGGGTCATCTGGAGAGGCAAACTCTTCAAGACCTGACGAACCCAATCTAACTACCATCCTCAAAGCCATTCATGACTCAAAAACAATCTTAGAGAACAAGGTTGGGGAGGTTCAGGTGGATGTGGTGCTATTTTGCCAGGATCTTGACAATGTGGCTGCTAAAGTCGGTAAGGCTAATACCAAATGCCATCACTGGAAGATGATGTGTCTATCCTAAAGCAGCAAATAGCAAGTCTTTTGACTTTGATGGCCTTCTTAGCGGAGCGAGCGGAGGATGCCAAAAACAACTCCAGTCATAATAATCTATGCATAGTGGGCTTCCCGGAGGGCTCGGAGGAGCCCGAAGCTGCAAAGTTCCAAGAGATCTGGTTTTGGTTATGGGTTCCAAATTCAGCCCTCACGCCTTGGTTTGTTGTGAATTGGGCCCACAGATCCCTGGCCCAGCACATCCCCAGGTCCCTGTCATGGCCCTTCATTTTCCAGATCCTTAACTTTCCTGACCTGGGTATGATCCTCAGAGAGGCCTGAGGACACCCTGAGCTCTGTTATCCAAATACACAAATGATGTTGTTTCTTGACCATATCCGAGTGGTTCATCAGCGCGGTCTCTCCTTCACAGAGGTCAATAAAAAACTGTGGCCTTTAAACCTCCAGTTTATGCTCCTATTCCAAGCAAAGTTTAAAGTTCTCTTCAATTTCAAGTCCTTCGTCTTCAAAACTCCTGGGCAGGCCTGGGAGTTGGTGGAATAGAGGTGTAACCCACATGACCCTTTGGACTGCCGGGCCCAATGGCAGACTGCGGCAAGGGGCTGATGGATGCCATCTGAGACCTCTTAAGAGGAGGCAGACACGCTCTTACAAGCCTCAGGACCACGCAGGTGGCCAGATAAATTCTTCAGGTTCAGAATCAGAGCCACCTACACCCCAGACAGTGGGGATTGATGTTCGACTGGGTGACACTGCACCACTGCCTGCCCCTGAGAATGAACCATCCCAGACTGACCCTGTTTAAGCCTGCTTTTCAGCACCAGAGTCTATATGCACCAGCTGCGGTATATTGCGGAGGCTGGGACCGCTCCCTTGATACTCATGAATTGTGTCTACCATAGCCTTCTCTGGCATATTGTCCTATTTTGGAAGGGCGATTTGCTGGCTTTCTTCATTCACTCTATGCCCCCCTTTTTTCTTTTCCTTCTTTGTTGCTTTGTTTCTCTAACCTCTGTTGTAGTCCAGTTTGGGCAACAGATGCTTTAAATTGTGGAACTATGGGTCAGGGGAGTTCTGGGGGTACCTGGGCAATCATTTGTTGTCTGGGGTTTATGTTGGTTTATCTTTTCTTCACCATCAGACTTTTTCACATCTGCACTACACTTCACAAGTGCCTCAACCTGTCTTGCACTGCCCCCTCTCCAGATGTCTATCTGCTCCGAACTGTGTCATCTCTCTGCGCCATTTCATATCTCCGCAGTAGTCCTTCATGCCATCAATTAGGTTGATGCCATGGAATGTGAATAACCTCGTAGACAGCATCAAGCTCACTGCTGTCTTGTGGTTTGCAAAACGCTTTCAACCTGTGGTATTCATGGTTCAGAAAACTCATCTGCTGGACTCTCATAGTCCCTTTCTCCATAGGTATAGGTATGACAGAGTGTTCTATGCAGGTTTCAGTTGAGGTTCCTAGGGCATGTCCATTCTGCTTTATAAAGGCTTTTCGTTGATAGTTTCCAACTCCCAAATTGATCCTCAAGGGCATTATGTGGTGGTGGAGGGTCTTCTTGTGGGCCGTCAATATAACCTTCTCTTGGTCTACTTACCTAATCAAGCACCTGCAGGAATGTTCACATTGCTGCTTGGGGGTTTGCCAATGGGTGTCTCCACAGTTGGCAGAGACTTTAACAAGGTACCTAATCCTGATTTAAATGCATCTTGTCCCCTTACCCAGGGATGTTTCTCATGTGATTTTCAACTCACAACTTAGATGGATGGGCTGTGTTTCTGAGTTGTTCAGAGAGTTTGGCACCCTCAGGACCAGGTAAATACCCACACCTTGACCACACACAAAACTGACTCTAGCATCAACCTTTTCCTTATACCGGCCATGGAGTTTGCCAAGTAGACTGTGTAGCCTTCCTCCCAAGGGGTATATTAGATCCTGCTCCCCTTAACATGACCTTTGGCATTGCTGATTGCTCCCAATTGGAGGTAACACCAGCACTCATCAATGTCAATCTGATACCCTTATGCAGCGCCTCTCCTTTAGATACCTGGGGATTCATGTTTTTCTTCTTCCAGACCTTACAAGCACCTCAATCTAAATCCTTGGGTGTCCCCAGTGAGGAGCAATCTCCTGAAGTGGTCACAGCTTCATCTCCGTGTGATAGGCTGTGTTGCCCTCTTTAAAATGATGATTTTTCAAGATTCTTACATCTGTTTCAGCATTTTCTACTCCTGGTTCTGTCGAGTTGGTTGAACATGCTAAACTCCACCCTCAGTTCATTTCTTTAGTCAGGTGGTCCCTCTCGTTTGGTGTTTTCCAATTGGTTACAGCCTCCTTGTGACAGTGAGCTGGGGATGGTGCACCTTCAATGTTATTATCTAGACTCCTAGTTTATTGGGGTCAATGATTGGCTTAGTGGTGGGTGGAACAATTCAACGTACCGAGGGAACTTTCTGATTTCAGTTTCGATTGCATCATGGAAATATTATATGGTGCCCAAATGCCCAGCCCCCTGCACTATATTACTAGTGTGATTTTCACTTGCTGATTCGCCGCGCTGCGCTTTATGGGTTCGAATTGTAAACTGACAGGGATGATTCCCCTATGGAGAGGGTGCTGGGTCCATCACTCTGCCTGCCTGGAGGTTTTCCATAAATGGGACAAGATCAGTATTATGGTCCTCAGTGGTGCAATGGCTTCAATATAGTGTTATCCAGGGTCCATGATCAATAATCAAAGGTGATGCCCAACATAAAGTTTCCTTATTCAAGTATGAGTATGAAAGACACTGTGGTGTTGTCATCATGAAAACAATGAGATTTTGCCATGAAACATAAGTTACGTTGTGATATAAAGCTTGGCAATATCTTGGATCACCTGAAAAGTTTGAGAACCCACACCAAGCCCTAGGAAGACCGAACCCAGAGACGGAGGCAGTGAGTCTGAAATAAAGCACATCTGAGGCAGGAACAAGACATTAAATATTACACTACAGAGGAAGCCTAAGAGAAAGTGGAATATTCCCACACAAGGCTAATCACTCCAAGACTGGAAGTCAAAAATCCTCAATGGGCAAGGCAGCTGGCTGTCATAAAGGAGGGCTGATTTGGATAGCCACTGTGTAAAGCGCAGGTTAATCAGTGGAAGGGAAAGCTCAGAGTGAGAGACAATTTACATTTCTCATCAAAAGAAAGTCCCTCGTCGTCTGGATTTCTTTGGTGCCTTGGCCTTGGCCAGGTCAAGATTTCTTAGTTATGTTTTTGGAGCACAGATTCTTTCAATGGGGCAAAGCTACAGGCTGCAGTCAAAGAAAACTCCAAACTGCTAAGTTCTTTCTCTGTGAGGTCCCTCTGAATACAATTTTCTGTTGCAGAAAAGCACAGAGCATAGCAACCTGAATCTTTAGGCTAGCGGTAGCACAGATTTATCGGATCAGCTTGACAGGTTGGTCTCAGTCCTTTATCCTCTGGTGGTCCTTGGAGCCGAAGTTTCTATTTCCCAGATTTGAAGAGATGTTATAAGGAGTTTACTTTGACCAAGACCTTAGGAATGGCACTTTTGGGTCATGACACACTTCAGCAGAAGCCACCAGCAAGGTTCAGAGCAAGACCAGATTTTAGGAAGCTGGGCGGTTTCAGTAAAGGCCTCCTTTAGCTTGTTGTGTCTCTGAAGCTTCAACAGGAGGTCAGCCTTATTACCCTTGAGTCCATTTCTTTGTTCTGGGTACAAGTGGGAGAGTAATCCCAGTCTTCTAGGCTATTCTCAAGTTGCAAATAGCAGGTTCAGTCCTCTTCTGATCTTCTACAAATCTAGTAGTGTTCTTAGGAGTGCACTGTGAGTGCCACATTGATTTCTCACACCAGCCTCTAGATGGTGGTGACTCCTGGCCCCTGGCCAATAAGGTAAAAGTTCCCAGGGGGAACCCTACCCAACTTTGCATCTCTTCCTGTGTGCCGTACAGCAAATAATCCTACTGTGCCCTTCTCCGCCTAAATCATTTCTTACTTTCCTTTAAGCATGGTAAAATTGGCCTACCCCTCATTGATAATTTTAATATACATACATGTCCCTGGAAAATGGTTCTACCTGTTCCCAGGGCCTGTAAATGAAATGCTACTAATTGGCAGTAGCCCTCATTTTGCCACCTACTACAGCAGCACTGTAAAGCATGCCTTAGGTATGCCACTGCAATATGCAGTGCCGTTTTAAACTGCCATTAAAACCTGGCAAAATAGACATAACCCTTTTTTTAATACCTCTTAGTCACCCCAGAGGTAGCTCCTAAAAGCTTGTAGGGAAGGCTGCAAGATATTTAAAAAGTAGAACATATGGTTTTAAGTTTTACATGTTGTAACAATGAAAAACCCGAAATGTTATTTTTCATGGTTGTACGGCCTATGTCTCCCGTTGACTAAAAATAATTTGCCTTAGTTCAGTGAATAAGTGATAACTTCAGTTGGGGATAAGATAAAATAGTGCTGTTTTTTCTCAATTAATGGATTGCAATTTGAAATCCTCTTCAATTATGAAGTTGGATTTTAAATTACAATTTTGAAAATGCCACTTTCAGAAAGTTGTTATTTTTCTGCTAAACGAACTGTGCCTTTCTGCCTGGGTCACTTGACTGTGAATGGTTCTCCATTTGTGAGTTGTGTATTGCTTCCAGAGATTGAGACAAAAGAGGTTGAGGTGTGAGATGAGAGGGTTTTCCTCATAGGACAGCTGTAGATGAGCTGTGCCCTACCCTGATTTATTTCAAAGGGCCCTGCCTCGAGCATACATGAAGCAACCTCATCTAAGGCCTTCAAATAACTTTGTCATCCTAGATAGTTTGGAGCCAGGAAGAGGACAACCTGATCAGAACCAGTTTTACGGGTGGGCCCGGGATTTCCCCACACAAAGGCTGGTACCAGGCATAAAAGTGGTACCTTCAGAACCTCTCATCAGAACACGCCTAGATCTGTGGGAGATTCAGAAGAAGGACTGCCCTGCTGTTTGAGAAAAAAAGACTGCCCTGCTGACTGAAGAAGAAAGATTGGACCTGCTTTCCTTGATCAAGGGCTACCCAGAGTACCTCCAAAGGTCAGTTGGCTGACCTTCTATGTGAGCTACAGAGACACAACAAGTTTCAGAGCCCTCCCTCGAACTGCTCAGCTGATCTCCACCAACTGGACCTACCGGCTTGAGTCCTCCTTCTGGCCTCTTCTGGAGTGAATCCTGATCTCTAAATCTTGCCCACCATGTCCTGGATCCATGTCTGGCATCAGTGTTAACTCCTCCTGAAGAAAATGCAAGAGAAACCAACGTTTTGGGATCCTTGAGACTGAAAAGTGACATCTTTGCGCTCAGAATCAACCACTCTCGATGACCTCCAATGCAAAGCTCCAGTGAGACCTACCATGCACACTGTGTCAATCTGTAACAACTACCAATGCTAAGCTTCAGTGAGACTGGCTTTTCAGACTAAAAGCAACAGCCTGCATCGACAATCAACACAAATATCCAGCAACCATCCATATTGCCCATATTTTCCAGATTTAAAATTCTAGTAATAAGAATTGATGTTTTTGAGAAAATGATTTGCAAGGTTTGTTTTTAAATCTTGAATTTGAATATTCAATTTATACTCTGGTGTCCTAATTTTGAGTTTTCGCTAAGATTGACCTAGATATTTGTTAGACCTGATATCTTTGGCATGGACTTCCCCCAGATTTTTTGCCTTCACTTCCTGATTTTTACTAAACTCATTTTTGCTGGCATTGGGACTCTATATACTTTATTCTTGCTAAAAAGTGCTAAACACTTGGGCTCTTTCCTTAAAATATGGTAAAATCAGCCAACACTTAATTGGCACATTTAAATTCCTTGTAAGTCCCTAGTAAATGGCTATACCTGTACTCAGGGTCTATAAATTACTGTTTGTGCCTCCCAGCAAAGTAGCACCGCAAAGCATGTCTCAAGCCTGCTGCTGCAGCCTGTAGTGCAGTTTTATACTGCCATTTCAGTCTAACAAAATAAACTTTTTATCAGGCCCGAACCATCCATTTTAGTATTTCTAAGTCAGGCTTACATGGCTGGGTGCATTTTATTTAAAATGTAGAACAAGTGGGTTCAAGTGTTGAATATCGAGACAGTGAAAAACTTAGAGCCGTTTTTCACTGCTGTAAGGCATTTCTCTCCAATGGGCTAACACTGTGCTTCCTTATTCATTTAACAAGTGCTAACTTTGGTTGAGGAATAGGTAGAGGAATGTTTTCACTCAAATTAATTGCAATTGTAAATGATCTGCTTTAAGAGGAAGAGGAACTGCCCTGCTGACTAAAGAAGGAAGATTAGACTAGCTTACCTTGAGGTCAACCTACCCAGAGTGACTCCATAGGTCAGTTGGCTTGCCTCCTGTGTAAGCTACTGGGACACAACCAGCCTCCAGAGCCCTATCTGCAACATCCCAGCTGACCACCCCCAACTTTTTTTGTTTTTGTGTTTTAAACACATATTTTTTGATTTCTGTATGAGTCACACAGTAGCTTTCACAATACATTTCAGAATAACATTTTTCATAGTACATAATACATAGCATTATTATCTCGGTGACACAGTATTTTATTGTATAGTTCAGCTATATAATCCTGTATCCAAATTCTACGCCAATGTTCATTCTTGAATAACATTTGGACATATAGAACATATTTGGTATATTGTAGTTCACCAGGTGAGATTGTGTTCCGTTTAATACTTTTTAACATGTAACAATTAACACTCCTCTCCTCTCTCCGTTTTCCAACTTGACATCTCGCTCTCATAGGGGAAACTTAGCAGTGGCGTGTCATAATTTAGCCGTTTGCCATCAACGCATGGTCACTGTTCAATTCTATTTTGGAGCAACATCTGTGCCAACGGCACTACCTCAATGTCATATTTCTGCTATTAGCAAGTCATCAGCAGTGGCAGCTAGGCCTTGCTGAACATAGTAGCTCAGCACGGGCAGCTCTACACTTGCAACTGGACCTTCTCCGCCTCACATGTTGTTTAAAAAACTTCCAACATCTCATCCCAGTTTATAGCCAAAGGTAGCCTTCTCAGTTCTCTACTCTCCTCGCTTCTGAGGGTGGCACCCTCAGCCCTGCCCCATTCCAGCACTTCCATACCCCATTGCGCCACAGAGGGGGCGAGTGTGGCCTTCCAGCGCCTTGTCAGTATGTGTTTTGCCAATAAGAGTGCCAAGTCTGCTAACCGAGAGGGCACTCTCCCTTTTCTTGTGTGGAGAAACAACCCAAGCAGGCACACCTCTGCTGTTCTCCAAACATTGCTTCCTGTTACCTTCTCCAAGATGGTACCCACCCCATTCCAGTACTGGGAGATATTAGGACAGCTCCAGAGCATGTGTAGTAGTTCTGCCTCTTCTACCCCGCATCTGGGAGATGTTGATGGTAATGCAGGGTATAGTATATGCAGCTTACGTGGTGTGAGATACGCTCTATGTAGTATAGCATATTGTATAAACTTAAATCTTGTGTTTCAGGATACCTGACTAGGGTATTCTAGTACTGAACACCACTCTTTGTCAGATCATTCTTTACCCACGTCCATCTCCCACTTAATTTTTAGAGCTGTCAAGGGTTGCAGTAAGTGTATTCTAAGTCCCCGGTAAAGCCATTTTATTAAGTGTTTCCCATGTCCTCTGGTATACATAGGATGTATAAAGTCATGCGTGGGGGGTTCTATGCCATCCGGGGCCCAATTTTTGTTTACGTAGTGTAGTATATTTGCATGCAGTAGGAATAATAAGGTTGGCAGGTTGTGTTCATGTATGAAATCCATATGTGTAAGTAAGTGATGGTCTTTGAATAGCGTCCCAATTGTGTCCACTCCTTCCTGTGTCCATCTTTGTATTCTGCTTTGGGTTAATTTTCCAGCATTTACAGGTAGTCCCAACAGTGGGATACTAGGGACATGGGGGACCGCGCCAGCTGTATATTTAAGCGCAAGTTTCCAGTATTGCAAAGCCACTCGTAGCAAAAGTGGCATTCTCTCAGGGGAATGGGACCCAGGACATATCAGGGAGTGGGGACAGCCCCTATCTAAGATTGCCTGGGTGAATTCTATTTCCTAGGTTTTAAAGTCAGGTGCACTCATAGAATGTAGTGCTTTAAAGTAGATATCAGGCACTTTCACCTGTAGATTTATGAAGTAGTACAGGATACGGGCTAGCATCACCATCTTGGCCAGCGCTAGTCGGCCCGCTATGGATATTGGTAATGTTATCCAGAGCTGAATCTGTGGCTTGAGTGAGGTCATCGCTCTCTGTAAGTTGCCCTTTAAAAGGTCTAGTGGGGTTTGATAAATCTGTATACCTGGGTATCGAAAAGTGTCTGCAGCTACTCATAGTCGCCTTTCACCAAAGTCCACTGTGTCTCCTACATCAGATTCACAGAAGGAGAATGCTATGGACTTGTCATACTTTATGACCAGCCCTAACAGTGGTGCAAAATCGTGAAATATCTGCGCAGCAGAACCCGGGCTGTGGCCAAGGTTTCTCACATATAAGATAATGTCATCGGCATATAGTGATATCAAGTGCATTGTTCTCCCTACATCAATTTCCCAGGACTCGCTGTCTCGTCGCAATCAGTGTGCCAAAGGTTCCACCGCTAAGACAAACAGCAGGGGCAACAATGGGCATCCTTGTCTAGTACCCCTATGAATATGATAGGAGTTTGAGATGTTCGAGTTTGAGATGTTCTGCACTGTGCACGCTCTTGCCGCAGGAGCAGCATAAAGCAGTCAGACCCACGTATATATTCATGGGGAAGCCCAAATCGTTTCAACACCTCAAACATATAGCCCCAGTTTAAGGAGTCAAATGCTTGACGGAGATCCAAGGAGAGACAGCCCGCTTAGGGGTATCTCTCTCTGGCAGAGTCTATCACATGATTGAACTGGCATATATTTAAGGAAGCACTTCGAGATGGTATGAATCCGCATTGGTCTGTATGGATCAAGTTGTCTATAAAGCTAGGGAGTCTTTGCGCTAATATTTTTGCTAGTATTTTATATTCTGTGTTCAGTAAAGATAAGGGTCTACAGGACGATATATCCGTTGCAGTCTTTCCAGGTTTTAACAGTGAGGTCACTATTGCTTGTTTAGTAGTGTCTGGGAGGTATTCTACCGTTAACGAGACATAGTATCCTTTTTCCAGTTGAGGGGCTAGTTTTGAGCTATACAAGGAATAGAATTCGGACTGTAGTCCATCCCATCCTGGTGATTTATTACGAGCCATATCTTTAATGGCCTCACGTATCTCCCTTTGTGTTATCTGGGCTCCCAGGATTTGCTTGGCTGCGTCATTAAGTGTCGGTATCTCAATTTCAGATAGGAAGGAGCTAAGGTGTACTTGATCTTGTATTGGTGGGGCAGATTATAGGGTTATGTAGTAGTCTCAAAATGCTGCGTTGATCTCGAATTGAGTAGTTATATTCGTTTGTTGTGGTGCATTAATGTGTAAAATGGGAGTGGGGGATGGCTCTTCTTTTATAAGGCGCGCGAAGAGTGCACCCTCCCTATCCCCCTCGCTGTGTGTACGTTCCTTGTATTTTGCATAGTCTACTTTTCGTAGTCGTTCAAGTAGCTCTGCATGTTCGGCCCTGGCTTCTTGTAACTGCTGAGCTTGGGGTGGTTGCAACACTGCCTCTTTCTGTAGGGGCCCGAGTCTGTCTTCTACCTGTTTTAGCTCCCTTGATCTTACCATCCGCGGTCCTGTCATTGCTCCCATCATTGCTCCTCTTGTCACCACTTTGAATGCCTCCCATTCCACCAACGGAGAGGACCTGGTACCGGTTTTGTCGGTGAAGAAATTAGGTATTACCCGGGCCATTTCCTCTTTCAACACTGCATCCTCTAGTAGCGATGGTTGCAGACGCCATGTTGGGATCGGTGTCGATATTCTCCCCACATCATAGTCAATCCTAATAGGTTATGATCCGATAGTGTTTTCCCTAAGTATGTAGCATGAGTCATCTGTGCCTGCAGTGTAGTGGTGCATAAAACACAATCAAGTCTCTTGTGTACTCTGTGTGGGTGGGAATAAAAGGAATACTCTCTCATCCCTCCATTCCTGGCCTGCCATATATCTGTAAGTGCCCAGCCTTGCAACCAATTACGCAGTACTTCTGCTTGTCTTTGTGCATTAGTTCCTGATGGGAGGGGGGAGCGGTCTATGGTGGTGTCTAGCACTGCATTAAAGTCCCCACCTCATATCCAGGGAATGTGTGCCCACTGTGTGAGTACCATTAATAGGCGTTCCAAGAAAGCGTCCTTGCCGCTATTTGGGGCATATGTACTACCTAGCACTACGGGTTTCCCATCCAAGTTACCTCTGGTCAGAGTGTACCTGCCTTCTTCATCTATCTTTGTATCCATTAAGCCTGACTCCTTTGTACCAAGTAACTACATGGTTAAACATGGGTTATTTTAATGACTTTTGTGGTTTATCTTGACAAGGATTGTGTTTATCCCCAAAATGTATAATTGAGTCAGACTTTTAACCAACCCAATTTCTTGCAGAATGCAAGTTGACTTGGACACTTTATCACACTTATTTAAATAAAAATATGATTTGTCCCACAAAGATTCTCTATTTTATTTGTCATGTTTTTAAATGTACAATTTATGACCCTTGTGTGACATTACCATAATTACGACAATTCAGACATGGGTGCATTCAATGTCTTTATGATTTTCTGTATCCTTCTTGTTTTATTCTTCTGTTCCAACAAGCATGTTTTTTGCATTGCATTTTCTGTTATACACTATTATTGTTTTCTCTTTACCAAAGGGCACCAAAGTGTTATCACTGGTCAATATTTTGCAATTTTGTAATATTCATTAATAATATTTTTTCACTGTGTTTTCTGATTGTGTACTGTATGAAATCATGAACTACCTGCAATCTTCCATTTGTTTTAATCACTTTCTAACATTTATTTTTTCAATTCATTAATTCAACTTTTAAAGGAATTCTTTCAATACTGTCTCAGAACAGTTTCCTTGTTTAAAATCATTTGCATTTTTTGCATTCTTACACTTCATATTTCATTGGTTTGCATTCTTTGATTGGATCTCATCAGAAACAATTTGTTTAACCTTCACCATCTGATCTTATGGTAGAATGTTATTCATATTTGAGTAATGGAAGCTCAAAACATAAAATACACTGTTTCTGTCTGAACATAGAAAACAAATCACTTTCTTCTGGGCTATCTTTAACACACATTGAACAATCAGAAGATTTATTGTGATGTTTCCACTTTTAAAGTCAATTGTATTATTTGGTAAGTTTTTAGCGTATACTTTTGCAGCTCCTATTTGGAACCTTTCCACAATCTAAAAATTAGTCAATGAAATGCCAATCAAACTGTTTTTTGTTCTTTAAAGTCGATGTCAATGTATGATTTTTATCTTCACACTGTAAAGTAATATATTAGCATACAGTGGTGCTCAATTGCTTTCCATTGTCACCCTAAATTCTTGAGAAAAAAATACTCAACTCTACCTTATGTTTGTTATATTACACATTGCAATATGATTTATATGAATATACTTTTCATATCTGAAATCAAATTGGTCTTTAATGGAATTTTCATTTCCCTGATAGCTTCCATTCACTTTCCAAGTGAAATACTGCCACAGACCGTATTAAAACACACACATAGCTGCAATCTCCTCTAGAAATTTCAATGGGATCCAACCTTTAAAAAATCCATTATATCTTTAAGTGGAGTATTTTTGCCAATACTTGTTGTAAACAATAATCTGTGTATTTTGCCAGTGGTACAAATGTGTAACTAATTGCCATTTTTATTGCCTGAGTGCGTAGGAAGGTGTTGTTCATTTCCTTGTGTATCTCTGCAATAATATATAGAATTTGAATTACCAGATAATCTTCTGTTAGAAATTTTTTACATAATTATTTATAAATTGTTTCATTAGTTTCTTAAATTACTGCTTTTTGATCAAATTCATAATTTTAAAAGGAGGAACAGTATTTATTGCAATACATCCTCCTTCTTCAATCAATAAACTACTTCTTTTGTGTAATATTCATCTTGTGGTTATGCTCATTATGACTTTGCAAATTGCTAATTTCTTAAGGGCTCACAGTTTTGGGTTTGTTATATTTGTCACACTTGCAGTAACATATATACACAGTCCCCAAACTGGTGGTGATGTATCAATATGGTTGTTGAAATACTGAAAACACATTCAGTAGACTTTAATTATGAAATTGATGTCACTACTTTATGTAAATAGGTGGAACTCAACCTAGATATCAAGGCCGTTTTCTCAGTGACTGGGGGTACTCTAAGGAGCACTGTACACAACAATTAAAGTAATATGAATGTGATTAGACATTAGGACACCTATGAATATAATTGAGAGGGGAGTATATCAGACTTGAAGGTGCAAAATGAGATAACTAAATGCCTGATAATCTTGTTGCTCAGCTCAGTGTCCACGGTCTCAAGGAGGCTTCGGAGTTTGCAAGTTCTACAAAGTTGAAAGAATCTTATCTCTGGCTTGAAATGGACAACTGCCAGACCAAGTATCCAGTTACCACATAGTGCACGATGTATGTCTTACACATCAAAGTCTCCTGCAATCTTACATAACTCTTTATGCATACATATACAAGAAATAAACAATTCCAGGTCGTATTGGGATAGATGAAGCTAGGTGCTGGGCTAGTGGTTGTAGAGCAATATCTGCTTGACATTAAGGAAGAGGGTGAAGAGCCCATTCATCCTATAAAAATTCTGTTGACTATAGGAGATGTCATCAGGATGTGCCCCATTTCTCGGACTGCCATCAAGATGGCCTCTGTGTTCCCATAAAAAGGCAGAAATCTCATACATTCTCACAAGCACTCACAGCTGAGAGAACACAGAGCCCCTAAAAGCAAAACTAAGACGGGCAGGGTGAAGGTGACTACATTTTGAGGAAGCTGGGGTGAGCCAATCAAGACTCTGATAGCATATCTGTAACCTGCCACTGGATGCAACTAACTGGTACATAAGTGAATTCATCTTATGGAAGCAGGAACTTGTCCATGGAGTCTGGTTCAGCACCTGATTTATTGAGGTTCTTGAGAATGATGAAGCACTGACACTCCCTTATGTTCAGCTCCATGCCCTAGAACCTTTTTTGTTAGAATAAATAGCTATCACCAAGAAGCTTCTTTCTTGATCCATCCGTGCTTTACAAAGTCCTACAATTTGTTCTTTGGTGAGCCTGGATGACACAATAGATTTCCATTTCTCTGTGTATTTGAGTACCACTGGTGCAGTCTCATTTATCTCCCTGCATGAGTTACTTCACTATTAGTCACAGCTCTGGCACCATGGAATTACGTTTTGGCATCATGTATTGCATGGTTTTAGGACAGTTTGTATTGCTCTGTTGTCACCTCTACTTTGTGTTTTAATTTTGTGCTTGTATTTTAACATACATTGTAGCTGATTTCCAGACAGACATTTCCATGTTTGTGCACAGAAGAACATACCAAATATAAGATGTGAGGGCATGCTCATCTGTAATGTATTTTAAGTTTTGTTTTATGAGTGTATTACTGATCCATAATCAAAGGGGCCTTGTTGAGCATTAGGATCTTCTTGTGTACTTTTTACAGATTTTGGTATGTGTTTCTTTGTTCAAGTGACACACATCTGCTTTTGTTTTCATGCCTTGTTTTATGAGGATCAGCTTTGTGGCTCTTGGATGGTCTTGCACTCTCTTGCCTTACGTGCAAGCAGCCATTTTATTAAGACCCTTATTATGACCCTAGTGGACAGTGTTATTTTGTAGAAAGGTACTGCCAACAGGCTGGTGGTACCTTTGCCCAAAATATGACATTGGCGGTTTGGCTCAAGCCAAACCACCAATGTACCACTCCGTCCGCCAGGGCGGTAACAGCCACCGGGATAGAGACTTCAGTCTCCAACCGGGCAGCCACCACAATCCCACCCTCGGGATTATGACCCCATCAACCGCCATAGGTTTCGTGGCAATCTTACCGCCACGAAAACCATGGTGGTAGGCACTATCAGTGCCAGGGAATTCCTTCCCTGTCGATGATAGGGTTCTCCCCAACCCCCCTCCCCAGATTCCTGCCCCACCCTCCCCCAACCCCTCCCAACCCCCCGACATACACACACCTACACGTGCAGACATACACAATCATACACACATGCATACCAACATCCACCCACGCATGCATACACACACTAACATACATAAAAGCACACACGCATTCACACGACACAACATACAAGTACACTCAAACCCATTCATGCACACATGACATATCTCACTCCTGCATGCACGCATACAAAAACAATCACACACACTTCCCCACACACACACAACACCCCCACCCCACCCCCTTTGGAGAACCCGACTTGCCTGCTTGCAGGGGGTCCTCCGGCAGGAGACGGAACATCTGCCAGCGGTACACCGCCAGGCCGTATCATGTGTCATGATACTAACGGCGGCGTTCTACTGGCGTGGCGCTGACCGCCGTCCGCCTCCATGACCGTGGCTGGAATTCCACCAGTGTTCTGGCGGAGTTCCGGCTACGGTCATAATATGGTGGATGGTAGGTAGCCACGGCGATGGACTTTTGGAGGCCGTAGCCATGGCGTTAGGCGGGATTTACCGCCAATGTTCTAATGAGTGCCTAAGATTTTTTTGGCTATGTGTCATTTAGAAATTATCACAAAGGCTCTTTTTTGCGAATGGCATAACGATACTAGGGGTGCTGGTAATTCTGAAGATTGGGGAGATTATCACTCATCTCACGTATTTAGGAAAAACATGCTGATTTCAACATGTTTTGATAGGTATTTCACCTTTTGGCTTCATTCGTTTCCAGCTGGTGAAGTGTCTGAGAGAAAAAACGTTGGAGATGCAGTTTTGTGAGAACATTCAGATGAGCTGGTAAACCCGAAATTACAAGGACACTTGTAAAGAGGGGAATATTGCCTTTCGCCTTTTAAGGTGGTGTTCATGGCAATCTCGAATTTCTTTTAGAATGTGTAAAGTCACCCGCTTATGTACCATTTACACTGTTGTTCTTTACCAACTAGATACTTTAACTCCATTTGTGGACAGTGAGGCCATCATACTCTACAAACCATAGCCTGTTTCACATTTGCTGATTACAGTGTGCCCTACACTTCAGTATAAAACATTGCTATATCTCTTCTTGAAAGTGAAGACAATCTATTTTCTTTTGTTTAGCAATATACCGAAATACCGTGTAATTCACTTTTCTTGTGTATTCACTTCCTACAATGCCAGCAAGCATGCTGCATTTAGTGATTATAATTTCCCCCGAACAGGACAAGATTAATTACTCCGTGACACATTTGAGTTGGCAGCTAATGGCAAACAAATTTTGATTGGTGTCGATCCATCAATCAAACATTGCATTTTATTGACTGGCATACTGCATCCGTGACAGGAAAATGAAATATGACTGTTGCCAATACATGGCTATTTGTAAATTCAATTGCATATTGGAAGGTGTAGTATATTTCATCTCAAGAGCATGAACTGTTTCAGCAGTCAAAAGAATCAAAGGAATGACAGATGTGAAAGTGGAAAAAAATGTGAAACCAAAAGCAGAGAAAATGAAAGAGCTTTCAGTTCAATTTACCAATTCAGCACATGTATGTGACAGTACTGATAATATAACTGTGTAGGTGTAGCAATATTTTTAAATTACAATACACACTGGGGTTAGTTGCAGCCCTTCAGGTGCACGGAGTAAATGATTGTTAATTATAGAAAATGTACATAATAACATTTTTCAAATTCAAAGATAGTATTTTTCATACTTTGCCTAAATTCCTTGGATTTAATTTTGTACTTTAAAAATGCATGACATAAATCAGAGATTGTCAAAGAACCGCAATACGAGTAACGAGACTTCAACAAGAGAACTGCATAAGAATATATTTGTATTTGTTTACATTTATTTGCATGTAAATGCAGGACATCACCAGGGCCCTTTTAAGCAGCACACTGTGCTATGAAACTGGAGAAACGTTTGCATGCTCCTGTCACTTTAATCAATCTTGATTATTAATTTAAATATTTCATGAACGTGAAGCATTTGTCTGATAAGTTAAATACTCTTGATCTATGACACAATTTTTGCTTATTTTCATAAAAGGTTCAGTTTACGTTTGTGGTCTCATGTTTATTTAGGGGACTTTGTACGCGAACAGCGCGTAGATGCCATTTTTGCAGTATTAACAGTCAGTTGCTACGTCTGGAAGCTGTCTTGCAAGGAGCTTTTTCTGAGATTTATGATACAATAATGAGGTCAAACATATCAACCTGCCCCTATTTCTACTTTCCACATCGACTACTAACATATCAAGGTAACCATACATGGATTACAATAAAATTATCATTCTCATTTCCACATCTACTGACGTTGATTTTGTGAATTGGTAGTTGATATTGTGAATTTAATATTTGTGCAAGTCGATATTTAAACTTCTAATTTGTCGTAGAACCCGGTCTGTTCTACAATATTTCGTTGATCAAATGTCTTCCTAAGCGGGTTGTGGGTAGAAGAATGCACATATGGCTGTGGAAGCTGTTAAGTAGTTGCTCTAAAGGAGGGCTTTATTAGAGTGGTGCATGAGATCCGAAGAGTGCTGAGACAATGTCACAATGTTCTGGAATAAGTTACGCATGCGTGTGTACCAAAGCGCATTGAGGCCATAGAGCATGTTTCCTTGTCTGAATGTGAGTTTTTTTTTAATTTTTTTATTTTGGGAGTTTGATTTGTAATGCTTCCTAGTCCGAGCATAGTTAGTGAGCAATTAGTGAATGTTTCTTGGTTTGCAGGAAGTGTGAATTAGGCACCTGTGCCATGAAATCAATAGTAAAAAAGAGTGTAAAATGCTGGAACTGAGGGACCTAAGTGAGGGTCACTAAGTCCAGGCCTACATAAGAGGAGCATAAAGCGGTTTAATGGTTCTGTGTCCCACTTGTCTCTTCATGCCTCTTTGAAGCAATAGTTATACTGCTCGCTTGTTTTGATAAGTAGTCGTGTCATGCCATTTTAGTAACTCTATAACTAATATGCAGGCTCCCCTTGCTTTTAATGTTAAGTCCTCCATTGCAGTGTTCTGTCACCTCCACAACGATCCTGGATGATGAACTTCTTTACTTGAGCTTAGGGGATATCTTTTCACTGTGGACTGCCATATGATCCACAAAGTGTATGGCTCACTTGGAACCAAGGGCCACATTTATGAGAAATTAGTGCAGGGCAGTGCTGTAAGTCATCTTGCTGTGCTGCCCTCTATCAAAAGGAAATGCAGGATTGTGCTGCATCTATGCAATATGACGAATTCCTGTCTCTTCCAACTGTGCTGGCAACAATTTTTCTGCCTAGGGCAAACGCAGGCTCCATTGCATCATGGTGCAAGAGTGTCTGCTTTATTGGCAGGCTTTTTGTGCACCTTCCTGCACAAAAACAATTCCAGGAGGCTTGCAGAATACAACACACATTGAAAGAGGAGAAAACTAGGAGAAATAAAGGCATTTCTCCATGTCATGCCTCCCCGGGGAGGCGTAACATTTTGGCGCATCCCCAGGTCTACATGTTCTCGTAAATCTGGAGATGCATCAAAATCCATGGGAGTTGCGTGGGTAGAACCACTGAAACACCCATGGAATACCTCTCTGGAGCAAAGTAAGGCAACACAGCAATTTACGCCCTCTGACCTTACTCCATTTCTATGAGGCCATTCAAAGCCACACAAAGTGGCTTTACGTGGCCACATAGATATGGTTGAGGGGTTTGCGCTGCTGCTGCCTCACTAAAAATGATGCAACTGCTGTTAAGCCTCTAATAAATATGGGCCCAAGTATCTTCCCACCAATACATCAGCACATAAAACCCATATCTGATATCACATATCGACCTGTGAGGTTTCTTGTGAAAAGTCCAAGGAGTTTCCATGCACTGTTTATGGCTGTTTCTACTCCCAAATGTCATTGTCAGTAGGACAAACAAATTTACTTAAGCTAGAACAAAACCTTTCACAATGGGTCATATTTACATACTTTTTAATTTAATTTCTGTTAATTCTTGTAGATTCTTTCTTCTGTTCTGATTACTTATACAGAACACAGTTCATATAACTCCTTATTATGGCCCTTGGACTAATACAGTACCATATTATTAGAATTGCATATATGATTCTTTATGCTGTTTATTTTTGTTTCCCATTTAAAGCTTGGGCAACTGCCTTCCACTGTGATCACTGTCATTTGGGTTACCCAATAATGTAAGGTTAACCCCTCCAATACTATACCTTTTTCACATTTAGGACAAATTGTGCTTAATATTTCATAACTTTTATTTTCACGTTTCTGTTCCTGTATTCCAAAATGGATGAGTTGTAAAGCTACCTAAGAAATGTGATGTACTCTGGAAGCTTCTGAAAAAACCTGAAGGCTTTTTGAAACAATGGAAAAGCATTTGGTGCAATATGTGTGTGTGTTATTTTTTAAAAATACAAACGGTTTGCAGTTCTAATCCCTCCCTTTCGCCAGCAGTATGAAACTAGCATGGAGGTATAAAAATGTCACCAATTTTTCAGTACTTTTTAAAAGGTATGAATTGTTACTTTTTCGGTTTTACCTGCCTATAGTTTGTGAGGAAGGTATTTGTTAAATCCTTTGGAAGCCCAGGAATTTATAAATTTCAGAAGACAATATACAGGTCTACTTACAACAAATGGTTGTTGGTGCAAATTGGGCAAGGCTTTTCCAAACAAACTAACCATTCATTCAGAAAATAATGAATGCAAACTAGGTAAAACATAATTATAAGGTTCAATCCATATTGCAAAGCAAATCTACATACATAATGGACCTTTATGTTTCCGAGATTCTTCCACTTATAGAGATGTATAACTTTTGCAGTATGTCTATAAACAGTAGAAACGCATGGCAACAAACGGGGCATGGCTGTAATGGCATATTTGTTTTTCATTGAATATTCACTAACCATCGCTTGACTATAAAAATTTAAATGAAAAGAAATTGGGTTTCAAAAAACGCTGCAGAATTGTTTACTGAATCGAACAGTCTAAGCTTAGTAATAGATGTCATAGAGAATTTTCAATTAGCCACAATGCCGTGGAATTGCGATTACATTTCTTCAAAAATTGCTTTTTGTTGGTTGTAGTCCTGAATATTTGACACAGCAACATCAACCTATGATGGTACCAAAGTCGGAATACCAATGGCCTAAATAATGTGAGCCCAATACTTTAAAATAAAGTTAGATACAGTTTGATTCTACAATATTGTCCTACCAAAATATTTTTAGGTTATATATATCTGCTACCAAATTTTAGATTATAATGTTGCACAACAATATTGACTTTTACAATTTATATTTTCAACAGAAAAGCAGAGCACAGTGGTGGCTGGTAAACTGAAAGTGGTAGGTGTCACGCTGTCCTTTCCTCGGGATCTGCACGTCGCTGAGCAAAAGGCCCACCTTCCGGTGTCACCAACTCAGAAAGCTATTATAGCACAGAGTTATGATGAAGCCAGTTGGGGGGAATGGAATTAGGGTAGGGAACGGCAAGGAGAGAGATCTGAAAAGTAAAGGTTAGAACAACTATGCATTTATTCATTCATAGAAATGTAACTCATCAATAGACTTTTGACTAAATGCGTCGCCGCGATATCAAATGGAGACCTCTTTTGAAATGAGGGCAAAGCCCCTTCCTTGATACATGGAACAAGAGTAAACTACGACCTCAGAATCAAGAGATGGCAAGAACTTTGAACTATGATGATACACAGAATATCAATTCTGTAACATCTAAAAAATTCACAACATAAACCTTTGATCGTGACTTAGAAAATATCAAAGAATTAAATATGCTTTTCACATCCTAAGCTTTTCAAAGAACAATGAAAACTATGAGTTGCTTAGCTCCAGAAATACTTACACAGTTATAACAATAAGGCCCTCATTACAACCCTGGCGGTCGGTTTCAAAGCAGCGGTGATACCGCCAACAGGCTGGTGAAAAAAAAAATGGAATCACTACCATGGCGGAAACCACCAGCATAGACAGCTACTTTAACACTCCCACCGCCACGGCGTTAGAAACAAACACTGCGGCGGTCACTGCCAACAGACAGGCGGAAGACAATGTACTGCCCACTGTATTACAAGGCACCAATCCGCCACCTTTACCGGGGCAGAACCAACGCTATCATAAGCACGGCGGAAACAGTGCACAGAAGGGAAACCACTCACCTCTCGACACCCAACGAGGAACCAGGACGCCATGGAGCCCGAACTACATGTCCTGCCCATGCTGCTCTTCCTCCTTCTGTATCAGGAGCAGGACAGACGCCGTTGACGACCACGGTGAGTACTGCACCTACAACACAAGGGAGGGGGGAGGGAAAAGAGAGTGACACACACACACAACACGCAATACCCCCACCCTCACCCACAACACCATACACACAGATACATGCAGCAACATTACATATAAACCCCCTCAACCCCTGGAAGAATGCAAGGACAAAGGGAAATGAGTGTAACAAGTGTAATCAATAAAAATCAGATAGTGCAATTTAAAAAATCAATATATACAAATATGTATACCAACTACCCAAGTCCGGATAGTGTTCCAGTCATTGTCCGTGGACCAGTGGTCCCAAAATACATGGGCGAAGCCCCCACAAGATACCTGGCTCGAAACTGAGAGAACACTGCTGGGGTATCAGATTGAAATTAAACAGGCACCTCAGAGGGAGGGGGAGGAGGGGCACCTCAGCTGGATGAACGCACAATGCCACTGCTGCACGAGGGAGCTCCATGCCCACTGCTTTATCCTGGGGAGTGCAAAGCCACAGTCTCTCAAGTCTCTCAAGTGGGTGGTTTGCCCACTGCTTTATCCTGGGGAGTGCAAAGCCACCGTCTCTCAAGTCTTTGCAGTGGGTGGTTTGCCCACTGCTTTATCCTGGGGAGTACAAAGCCACAGTCTCTCAAGTCTTTCCAGTGGGTGGTTTGCCCACTGCTTTATCCTGGGGCGTGCAAAGCCACAGTCTCTCAAGTGAATAACAGGCTCCACTGGTTCTGGAGGGGGCTTGGTGCCCAGAGTGATTCATCCTGCCAAGGACTGAGGTAGTGGATGTCAATCTCCACTGGTTCTGGAGGGGGCTTGGTGCCCATAGTGCTTCATCCTGCCAAGGACTGAGGTAGTGGATGTCAATCTCCACTGGTTCTGGAGGGGGCTTGGTGCCCAGAATGCTTCACATACAGTGTGGCTGGTCACATTATCTCACATGGGTGTGTGTGCCACGAGATTGCCTAGGAACAGGTAGCATGATATGCCATGGAGGCAGAGACATACCCCACCCTGCTGCGGCTTCGCCTGCCACCTGCAGGTGCAAACAGTGATGAGAGTCATGCCTCATGGAAGCTTGGCAGGGTCCAGGAAGTCTCCTCCAGCCTCGGACAGCTGCCCACTGGGGATGATAGCAATGTCAGATGTGGTGGCACTGTCTGAGAATGTTGCGGGACTGGTGGCGGTGCTTGCGGCAGTGTCTGTGGCGGAGGTGCTGGCAGTGGTGCATGTGTCTGCACCTGTTGAGGGACGCAGCAGGATGTCTCCTGCAGCTTTGGACAGCTGCCCACTGGGGATGATGCTGGGGACTGTTGGTGAGGCTGCAAACATGCAGGTGGCGGTTCAGGTGGCGATGCAGGTGGTGGTGTCCACCGCCATACAGGTTGGTGTAGTGGATGACAGAAGGGGTGACTCTAGTCCCTCAGTCGGAGCCACTGTGCCTTGTCCTGACCTGCTCTTCGTCTTGTGTCCCTTCCCCACCTTTGATGTTGCCGCAGGTGTCTTGCCACTGTCCCCTTTTGGTTTGGAGGAGCCCTTGGTGGCAGGCAGGTGAAGCTTCTCCCTCCGGGATGTGGGCACCTTCTTCACCTTGGCAGGTGGCGGAATGTCCTTGGCCTCGCTAGGTGGCACACTGGCAGCCCTGATGGGTGCCCTAGGGGAAGACTGGGGGGAGGTGAAGGGAAGAGGTAAAAGTTAGCCAGGAAAAGTTTTTCAGACACACTGGGACGGGAAGATGGAGGGGGTTTAGGAGTGGAGGAAGAGGTAGTGGTTGTAGGAGGTGTACGTTCGCTGAATTTGAGTGAAGGTGCATGGGCCGGAGGCTGTTGTGAGATGGATGGCTGTTGGGTGGGTGTGTGCCTGTGTTTGTGTACTTTGGGAGGAGGGCCCACAGACACACTGTGAGAGGACACTGGGGATGTGTGAATGTTAGTGGGGGTGGTGATTGCACATGAGCGGTGTGTGGTGATGGGCGTGCTGGTGATGAAGGTAGTGGCTGAGGATGTAGTGCATGCAGGTGTGAGTGGAGATGGGACAGCGAGGGAGGAGGAGGGCGTGGAGGAGGGGGACACAGTGGAGGCAGTGGATATTGCTGTGTCTGGATGGGGATGGTGCTTGTGTGAGTGCCGATGGGATGTGTGGTGCTTATGTTTGGCATGTCCACTCTTGTGTATTGATAAGTGTGCTTGGGATAGGCTGAGGTACAGGAGATTGGATCTGGGTGGAGGAAGTTGGAGGGGGAGGCTGGACACATGGACAATGGCTGCCATCAGTGCTGAGGCCAGAGCCTGAAATTGTCTCTGTTGGGCTGCCTGCCCAGAATGAATGCCTTCCAGGTATGCATTTGTTTGTTGCAAATGCCTCTAAACACCCTGGATGGCATTCAAAATTGTAGATTGCCCAATAGTGGGGGATCTCAGGAGGTCAATAGCCTCCTCACTGAGGGAAGCAGGACGAACTGGGGCAGGGCCTGAGGTGCCTGGGGCGAAGGAGATGCCCACCCTCCTGGGTGAGCGGGCACGGGACACACGCTGAGGGGCTGCTGGGAGGGCGGTGCTGGTAGGGGGGTGGCGGCTGTACCTGTTGATGCAGTTGGCACAGAGGTGCCCACCACCGTAAGGGAGCTCCCATCAGATGAGGAGTCGCTGTCACTGGTGTATGCTTCAGTCCCCGTCGTGGAGCTTCCCTCGCCCTCTGTCCCACTGGTGGCTTCAGACTCTGTAAATTCACCCTCCTCGGCCATGTGGGATGCAGCTCCCTCCTGCTCCGGTGCCACTGCTCCTCCGGCAAGATGATGCTAATGCACGCAAGAACAGGGTGACAAAACAAAAAAGGGGGGGAAGACAGAAGAAACACATGTTCAGTGCATGCAACACCAATACCGTTGGCGGACATAACACACAGGGAGCAGCCCTATGCACTACGCTATGCACTAACAGTTCTTAGGAAATTCACATGCCCATGGGGGACGATGCCTAAGGTCAGTTGCTGCACACCTGGAAGCCACAGGAGCCTGACTAGGTGTAGATGGCTATTACCAGTAGTGGGGTTGGGGTGCCACAGAGCCTGCCTTACAAGGGACCTAGCCTACCAAGTTCACCCTGGCCTAGTGGAACTCACAGGCCACTTCCCCCAGCCAGACACCTCGTAAAGCACGGCGAGTCAGCTGAATGAGAGTGTACTCACCCCCTTGTTGCTGCTGTGATGCCCTCAAGCGCCCATCCAACTCTGGATAGGCCACTGCAGGATCCGGTACATCAGGGGGGTCACGGTGCGACTGGCACCCCTTCCACGTTGGGAGGCCATCCCCAGCTGGGCCTCCGCCGTCTTCTTGCACCAGTGGTACAGGTCCTCCCATCTTTTCCGGCAGTGGGTGCTCCGTCTATGGTAGACCCTCATGGTTCGGACGTCCTTGGCGATGGCACGCCAAATACCCTTCTTCTGGTGGGCGCTGATGTAGAGGAACAGTGAAGTTAGAATGGATGTTACTATCCCATACATTTAATCTCACGCATTGTCAAACACCTCCCTCCCTGGGCTAGACATACATACACACACACTATCCTGACATGCTGGCCTCTCCCCCTCCCCACCCTCTTCCATCCACAACACTCCATACAATCATGTGCCATCCACCATGCTCAGAGTGTACTCACCTGTTTGTCTGGAGGACCGTACAGTTGTGTGTACTGGGGGAGGACCCCATCCACCAGTTTCTTCAACTCCTCTGAAGTGAAGGCAGGGGCCCTTTCCCCAGACACATGAGCCATCGTCGCTTCCAGACACAGGTCACAGCAGCACTTGCAGTGTAGGTCCTCTCCTGTTGAAGGTCAGGTATCAAGTGAGGGAACAGTTAGAAAATGGCGTCCACGTCTGCGGCGGTATGTCCCGTCACCGCTGGCGTACATCGTCATTGGCTCCTGGGACCCATAGGGCCCAATGTCAACCAATGCTGAATTGCGCCACGGTCTTCGACCGCCTACCGCAACGGTGTACTACGCCAGCGCAGTTACCTCATTTACCCTTGTCCCACCTTATAGGTCAGGCAGCCGCCAATCCAGGGGGCCACATGGCAGGGAAGAAATCTGCATCACACTTATTTAGGCCTGGAATATGGACAGATAAAGGCACATTTCAAATTTCTAACGTTTTAGCAAATAACACTTTGTGATACCTAAGTGTTGGATGACCCTCTGCTCACTGTTCTCCTCCATAGGACACATCTGCTGGGGCAGGTGATGAGATGGCAGCAGCCTCCGGTGTACAGACCCCTGGTGGACCTGTCGACAATGGAAGAGAGACACATCATTATCACTTACAGACTTCATTGTGCAACAATCCTGGAACTGTGTGCCCAGTTGGAGCCAGAAGTGATGTCAGCTATCCACCAACCCACAGGAATCCCCCCTCTAGTGCAGGTTCTGTCTGTACTTCATTTCCTGGCCAGTGGGTCTTTTCAAACAACAGTGGCCATGGCATCAGGGATGTCCCAGCCAATGTTCTCTAACGTGTTGTCCAGAGTGTTGTCTGCCCTGCTGAAACACATGCGCAGCTACATCGTTTTCCCTGAAGTGGAGGATTTGCCAACAGTGAAAGGTGACTTCTGTGCCCTGGGACATATCCCCAACATCATTGGTGCCATTGGTGGTACACATGTGGCATTTGTCCCCCCCGCAGGAATGAACAGGTGTACAGAAACCCGGAAAATCTACCATTCAATGAATGTGCAGATGGTGTGTTTGGCAGACCAGTACATCTCCCATGTGAATGCCAAGTATCCTGGTTCAGTGCATGTTGCTTACATTTTGAGGAATAGCATCATCCCTTATGTGATGGGGCAACTCCAGAGGCACCGTGTGTTGCTAATAGGTGAGCATGAAGTTCCCACACAGTTTCATTTGGGGTCTGGGTATGGGAGATTCCCTAATGTTTGGAGGATGTCTAACAGTTGTCCCTCGATATTTTCAGGTGACTTTGGTTACCCCAACCTTTCATGACTACTGACCTCAGTGAGGAATCCCAGGACAGAGGAACGCTACAATGAGGCACATAGGCGAACTAGGAGGATTACAGAAAGCACATTCGGCCTCCTGAAGGCCAGATTCCGGTGCCTCCATCTTACAGGTGTCTCCCTATACTACTCACCAAAGAAGGTGTGCCAGATAATCGTGGCCTGCTGTATGTTGCACAACCTGGCTTTGCGACACCTGGTGCCTTTTCTGCAGGAGGATGGGCCTGATGGTGGTCTTGTGGCAGCTCTGGAGCCTGTGGACAGTGAAGAAGAGAAGGCAGAAGAAGAAGATGTAGACAACCAAAACAACATCATCATGCAATTCTTCCAGTGAGACACAGGTAAGAAGATGGAACTGCTTCCCACATCTCATACTATTGTTGGAGCTAGCATAAGTCTGCCATTTTCACTCTGTGTATGGACCCTGACTAGTTACTTTGCCTTTCCATTTCACAGATCTGGGTCCCACTTTGTGCCCTCTGCTATGTTTACTGCTGGCCTACAGCTGTGTAACATTGGTATGTGAACAAGTACATTGACATTGCTATATTCCAGAGGTTTTGCAATTACACATTTGTGAAAGCACAGACTGACTCCAGATTGTTTTGTGATTCAAGGGTGTTTATTTCTGCGCAAATAAGTGGAGGGGGTTGTGATCACAGGTGCATTGTCCAATGGGGCATAGGAAGTGGAGCAATGGCAGTTTAAGGTGGACAGGGTGACAAAGTGGGACAGAAGGGTGACATTCAGGGGGGTCTTATTTCCTGGCGGGGGTCTTGGAAATGTTCTCTGTCTTGTTCCTGGATCTCAGGGACGGTTTGCGGGCTGGTTCTCCTTCTGCAGGGGGTGGGGTGCTGGTGGCCTGGTGTTCCTGTGGTGGTGCCTCCTGTCCACTTGCACCGGAGTACGTGGAGGGCTGTTCATCGTCCAGGCTAGTGTCAGGGGCCCGTTGGTGTGCCACTGTGTCCCTCATGGTGTTGACAAGGTCTGCCAGCATCCCTGCAATGGTGACCAGTGTGGTGTTAATGGACTTCAAGTCCTCCCTGACCCCTAGGTAGTGTTCCTCCTTGCAGCCACAAACCTTTTACTCCTGTGAATTGAAGCGCTTTGATTGTCGTGCCAAGAGTGTTTTAAACCTGAGGACTGAAGCGCTTGTATTGCTATGCAAAGAGCGTTTTACATCTGTGAACTGAAGCGCTTTGAATTGTTGTGCCAAGAGCGCTTCACATCTGTGAACTGAAGCGCCTGAATTGTCGTGCCAAGAGGCTTTACGTCTGTGAACTGAAGCACCTGAATTATCATGCCAAGAGCGCTTTACATCTGTGAACTGAAGCACTTTGAATTGTTGTGCAAAAGAACACTTCATATCTGTGAGCGGAAACGCTTAGAATTGCTGTGTACAAAAGTGCTTTACATCTGTGAACTGAAACGCTTTGAATTGCTTGTGCAAACGAGCGCTTTACATCTGTGAGCGGAAATGCTTTGAATTGCTGTGCAGAAAATCGCTTTACATCTGTGAACTGAAACGCTTTGAATTGCTTGTGCAAAAGAGCGCTTTACATCTGTGAACAGAAACACTTTAAATTGCTTGTGCAAAAAGCGCTTTACATCTGTGAACAGAAACACTTTAAATTGCTTGTGCAAAAAGCGCTTTACATCTGTGAACGGAAACGCTTTGAATTGCTTGTGCAAAAAGCACTTTACATCTGTGAAAGGAAACGCTTTGATTAGCTGGCACAAAAGCTCTTTACATCTGCAAACTGAAATGCTTTGAATTGCTTGTGCCAAGGCCGCTGTACTTTAGAAACTGGAAAACGCTTTGCTCGTTATGCTAAGTGGCGCTTCACCTTTTGGAAGTACTGACTTCCTCCAAACTTGGATTCAGCAAGACCTTACCTCTACGAGTACGACCTACTCATTTTTTAATGCACCATGGAAACAAGGATTCTTTGGTTAGACGACCCTTTGCCATTCAGGAACTCTGTTCTTCTCCAGAGAAACCTCTGCAAGGTCTGGCTGCATCGAAGTCTTAAAAATGTTGAGCAACGTGCTTAGGTGTGGCTGGGCTTTATAGGCCTGCCACACCCCAAGATGGCTGCTGCCTCTAAAAACATGGGAAATGTAATCCCTTCGTAGAATAGCACTGATAAGTGCATCTTGTCCACAAATGTTCTGAACCTACAGCTCTATGAGCCTTGCCACAGGGCAGACGACACTGATGGTCACTTTTGGAACAAGCGGGGATGACAAGTGGTGCGCATAAAGCAGCGCAGAGTCGCGCAGCAGGGTTTCGGGCGAGACCTGGACCGCGCCTGGCCTTATTCCTGACAGTAGGGCAAAAATATGTCATTGTATATTGTCAAAAGTATGAAGGAAGGGAGCAAACCTGCCACCCGCTGGGAACTGGCAGGGAGTTCTAACACTAATTTTTGTCTTTTAAATAGTGTGATATGGATTTAACCGTCACCTACTAAATTCTTCAGTACAATTCTTTTTTTAGCACTACTTATCTAAGTGTCAATGTTAGAGTGCTTTCATCACTCAGAGAGGCACAATTAATCATTCAAGTGTGTAAATAAATGTACAGGAAATGTTACACAAGTTATTTAGGCTTATAGGGTGTAGAAATCACTCATCATTTATAGTTGTAGATGTTATATGTGAAGAGTGATTGGTCGGGAGAAATACAAAGTTAGGATATAAAATGAAATTAAGTTGATTGTTGTTGTTTGTACTAACATGTCTTTATCACTTCTCAAAGGAACCCTACTTTGCAATCTTAGAATAACTACAGATTTAGAAAAAATAAGGTTCTAACCCCATGTCTTACAGCTTGCATGCAGCGCCTCAACTCAAGTAAATAGATTACTATATTCAAAGGATTTCAACTTCTGAACTGAAAGTAACTACATGATCTCAGTGTCAGAAGCAGTAATCCATTAACCTAGCTAAATAATGACCTGCATGTTACACAGTGTGTCTTGCAGAAGGCACATTAATCCTCTATACTACTTTATGAGTAAGAAATGTGACTGGGCAAAACAAGGAACTCTTCCAGGGCTGTTAAATCTCTAAAGCAATCTTACCGCTAGTATAAACCCCTCAAAGTTGCTGGGCAGACAGAGATCTTTGCATCAGGTGTCTTTACCATGTAAGAAATTTTGAAATGCAGCTACCTTATGACCAGTTAGGTCATCTACAACAGATTTGCTGTCACATAAGTGCATACTGCCAATTTTATTGCAGCAGATTTATTTTGAAATAAATTGTTAAATTGACTATCAGACTCTGGTTTTCAAGGTCTGGCCCTCCTGACTTATAACCCCTTTCCTCTGCCACAATTTGGAGTATTGTCATACCAATTCTAGCACTTCTACTCACTGATAATTAAAGCAAAGACAGAACAATCATTACAGAAGATATATATAAACCATTCACAGAGGCATGACAGTCATGTATGAAAGACACTTATTGGAAATGCTTGTAAATGAATTCTTACTGCATGCAACCTTGGGAAATTGTGTCAGCTTCATTTTAAGGCAGTGTTTAATCTGAGTAGTAGCTGTGTCCGCTATAGTGGAATTCTGCTCTGCAAGGATTCCTTTCATGGTTTACATACCTGCATGTTTCTGCACATATTGGTTTGCTCCGTCCTGCTGTTTATTGCTGTGTCACAAACATGTTGATCATAGTCATATCAGAAATCAAGATAGAGCTGAGGGTTAACCCTTTTTTCACCCCTGCTCCATCCTGACTCCTGATATGGTCTGGGGTAATTTTGCCTCATCGCACGTGCATGCATCGATTCTTAGACAAGCTGCGCTGCACAGGACATGCACAGCATGTCTATGGGTTGCAAATGTGTGAAGAGGGCTGAAATGAAAATTGCTGTTCACACATGTGCAGTACATGGAGCCCGATGAACCCCTTCCCTGGATTGCTCCTTTGCATGCTTCCCTTTTCATCAGCACACAAATAAAAGCAAAACGAACAGCCAAAACTGTTGTTTTGTCTGTTAACATTTCTGGACCCTAGAGATGCACAGAGCATCTTTTTCTCCTCCTGTGTGATGGTAGGTTGCTACCCTTGGCCGCCTATGAACCAGCCACGACTGGTAGAATATAGTATAAAAAATATAGATTACATATCAGAGTAAACATATTTATAATAATTATAATCTAACATTTAAAGCAAATAAGCAAATACTGTACAGAAAATTCAATTACCGCAATACTTAGCTACTTTAAACTTCAAACTTCAAAATTAATGTAGAAAAAAAAGAATGTACTTATCCTCCATATTACAATCTTTGATATTTTTATACTGATGATCATCATCCTTGTTTTTTACTACCATCAATTACTTCTGCAGAAGATGTCTGTTATCAGAACTTCTTATCATATTGCCTGCTTTTTAAATAGTGCATTTAAAATAAGGAACTCTAAGATTTTAAATTGATGCACTGTCTTTTAAGGCTGCCTGTGCCTTTCCCTTGCTTTTAAATGCATTCTGGAGGGGTTTTAATGTGTTTTGATAATTATTTTATTGTCATTGTTATGTTTTTGTGACTTTGTTGATAGTGCTTTGTTTTTTTACTGTTGTTTATGGTTTATTTGTCTTAAAACGAATACAGATGTTATGTACTACCTTCAATATTTTTGACTCAACATTCAGGATCTTCACCTTTTTTGTGCATATTCACAATCAGGTCTCAACAATTTATTTGAACCAATGCCTTGCTATCCTTCTTTCCCACAATACTCACAACACCATTTGCTATTATTATTAACCTCTAGAATGCGAAAGACAAACCGTTCAAGTCCTCCACATTTGCTCTGGAATGTGGAGGATGTGAATAGTTGGCCTTCTGCATTTCAGGTGAAAATCAATCTGGTGCTTGCACCAATATGACTTTCTCCTTGAAAAATACTTCAGAATGCAAGAGAAGAGTTCCCATTATGCTGACATCAAAGTGAGTGAAAGTGAAACCAGTAGGTGTCATTTGCACCAACTGGATTCACTATAATCAATAATCGGGGCAAAATCTGTACCCTATTCACTGATCAAGATAAAGGAAGTGCTAGGAAGGGGACAATATCTCATTTCCAGAGCTGCCTATCCCTTGTGATCTCTGCTTGAGAATCTCACAACAAACGTGACACACACTAGATACCAAGAAAAACTGTTTTAGGGGGAGGGGCCCCACAGAACATGGACCAGCTCTCCATCTTAGACACAATAGCCTACCTGCCCCCCATGGGGCCAGGAAGGGAGAGTTTACCCACAATGTGACCCATTAGGAGGCAGAAAGACAAATGAGGTACTCTTTTTATATGCAGAAGCCTGGTGGATTTCCACACATTCCTCAACATTACCTCACAGAAGGTGCAATATGATAGCAAAAGTTTGAGGTTTGCCGGGCATTGTGGGTAATAAACATAGTGGTATCTGGGAACATCATACTAACCTGGACTTCCCAGGTTATCTAATTTATAGAAATGACTAGACTTGGTAGGTTTCCTTGGGTGGTGTTTAAGCCTGTACCCAAATTCTGCAACTACCCACATTACCAAAAACGGTAACTTTTCATGATAACATTATAATGTCTCTGTGTTGCTTTTTGGTTGTTTCTTTGTCATAGCTGTGCTATGCCACACCACAATAGTAGGATACCCTTCTTAGTGAGAGAAGTGTGGAAATTCTGGGTGGTAGGAATTTGGTGGATTCCCGCAGATTCCTAAACACATTGGTAGGAATTTTTGGGGCCTCTTCTGGGCCATTCCCTCACTTAGGCAAATTTGTGACTATAACCAATGCTTGAGGTTTGCAGGGCATTGTCGATAGTAAATCCCATCTCACCCAAAAGCACATTTTTCTCATCATATTTTGAGGCCTTGCAGATAGCAATCTCGAGGCCAAGTCATACAGGTGGAGAACAAGTGGAGTACTATTTTTATTGGGAAAAGAGTGGGAACAGTAGAACATTTATTATTTTCTTTTGGTTTCCTCTTCATTTGTTTGCTTTCAAATGTAAGACACTGTCCAAGAAAGAACACATTTTGGAGTATGCCTTTGAATCGCATTATAGTACTGGCAACATCAAATTTAGAGCTGTACAAATTATTACTTTTCCTAAACTCATTAACTTTCAATAATACACAGGTTTACTTCAAATCCATTTTCATTCAGTAGATTTTACAATATGAGCTGCTGCACTTCAGGTTCATACAAAACAATTACTGTTAGCTGCAACTCAGTTATTGGCTCTGGGTATTCTTTATTTTTGGCCAAGATACAAACATTATGGGGGTGATTCTCAGCCTGGCGGGCGGCAGAGGCCGCCCGCCAGAGTTCCCCCCTCCAAAATACCGCTCTGCGGTCGCAAGACCGCTGAGGGTATTTTGGGTTTTGCACTGGGCTGGCGGGCGACCGCCAAAAGGCCGCCCGCCAGCCCAGTGCAAAACGGCCTTCCCACTATGACGCCGGCTCAGAATTGAGCCGGCGGAGTGGGAAGGTGCGACGGGTGCAGTGGCACCCGTCGCGTATTTCAGTGTCTGCATAGCAGACACTGAAATACAAAGTGGGGCCCTCTTACAGGGGCCCCTGCAGTGCCCATGCCATTGGCATGGGCACTGCAGGGGCCCCCAGGGGCCCCGCGGCACCCCCTACCGCCATCCTGTTCCTGGCGGGAGACCCGCCAGGAACAGGATGGCGGTAGGGGGTGTCAGAATCCCCATGGCAGCGGAGCGCGCTCCACCGCCATGGAGGATTCACAAGGGCAGCGGAAAACCGGCGGGAGACCGCCGGTTTTCCGCATCTGACCGCGGCCGAACCGCCGCGGTCAGAATGCCCTGCGGGGCACCGCCGGCCTGTCGCCGGTGCTCCCGCCGACCCTGTCAGAATGACCCCCTATATATCCCTGCAACTAGAATGCTCTGATGGAAGTAACGATAGATAACGTTTGGAAATCCACCTTTGAGGCAAAAAATAAAGAAAACACTGTAACTAATTGCTATTTTTCCTACATGTTTGCATAACTTTCAACAATTCATTTCTTTGGTAAAATTATAATTCTAATTCACAAATGTCTCTTGTTGAATTTGGAATTCGGTCTACTTTTCAGAAATGTATGGCTTTATGGGTTCACTCTTGTCATCCATGGCATTTCATATCTGTTTTCACCACAAACTGCAAATAGGTTGAAACAATGAAAAGAATAGGAAGAATGGACTACCAGTTAGAAAAGCAAAAATTGTGTAAAATATGTGTTCTTTCACAATTCTACTTCCTCCTGAAAGCTGGGGACCTGGTGAACAATTTTTGTTGATGCCGTTTTTGGAAAAAACGTACATGATTTCCTTTTTAAAAAAAATATTAATATAAAGAAACTTTGCTATATTTTGCCTACGTTCTCAGGTCACTAAGGAGGAATGTACAAAGCACGAGTCTTGTAAGCGAAGTGCCCAAAACATCAAAAAAGGACTCAGTACTGGGATAGGAAGAGCCTCAATAGCTCAGGAGCTATGCTTTAAGCCAAGAAGCCTTTGCGTAAAAAGGGATACATAAACAACAAAATAGAAAATGGTAAGACGTAATTAGTGAAAAGATTTGAAAAAAGAGATGGAGTTTAGAAATCCTTTCGAAACCTTGATTATTAAGGATGTGTCTGGAGAAAAAGAAACAACAAGGCATAGAAAAAGGGCATTCATTGCATTCATAAACTTGAGAGTGAAGACATGTCTATCTATTTATGTACACTTGGAAAAAGGGTATACAATGTATTTTTGTAATCAGGCCAGTTCCATATAGCAATTCCAGCTTTCCCATGAAATCTGTTTAGCTCCTTTGTGATTCAGGACAAACTATGGGGACATATAACTCAGGACTTATCAGGCTTTCAAATGTTTGGCTGCTATGGAGAAGCTGTGTAAGGGCATGTTGGATCAGGATGGATTACAGCAAGATAATTTAATTAGAGCATCTGCAATATTTAATTGAGGGTGCCAAAACATCTACTATCACATAATGCACCCCATATCTGATATAGAGAGCTGGATTCTCTGTCTCCTTCTCATGAAATGTGAACGACTACTGCTCTCCTACCCTATCAA
The DNA here is from genome assembly GCF_031143425.1 of Pleurodeles waltl. Classification (NCBI taxonomy): domain Eukaryota; kingdom Metazoa; phylum Chordata; class Amphibia; order Caudata; family Salamandridae; genus Pleurodeles; species Pleurodeles waltl. The sequence goes on along the minus strand of NC_090451.1, from coordinate 318,173,877 downwards.
AATGCACTTAGACAGGTGTCGGGTAGTTATCATATATACAATTTCAAATCCTCTGCTTAAATATATCTGCTGTTTATCTTTTTTTGAGGCAGAACAGAGTTTTTTCCTGAATACAACATGCCTTGTGTCATGCACGAGGGACAATGTAACCCTGCCTCAAGTTGGCAGCATGTGTGACCCTGGACGGTTTTCACTAGCCCCCACAAATATTAAATACCATGAATAATTGAACAACAATTTGTTACGGAACATGTACAAGTCATATTCCTTGTAAAAACATGTGAAAACATCCTCTGATTAAGTTGTTTTGAGAAATTGCCTATTTGTTTTTAAGCAAAATTTTTTCTGATTTCACTTTGTTTGAAAATGTGTAATTCCTGAATAACACTTTCTCTACAGATAAGAAACATACTGGATCCTTACAAATCAATATACTTATAACAGTATTGCTCTTACTATGGGCAAAATGTATTCAAGGTAAAATAATTAATTTGTGGAAAGATTAGCTTAAACAATTTTTCTAGTGCTACAGGATGCCTATCCCTCCTGTTGTTTAGCCATTTTAGTTATAGCGTCATAGACATTATTTTAGCAAGCTAGGTATGCCGCTGTGCACTTTTACCTAGATATATTTTTTCAGCTTTGTTTTATTATTTTAACAATACCACATTTGCGGACTTGTTTTATTTTCTCTATCTAGATGTTCTTTGCCTAGGCCAGCACTAGGTTCTTAAACAAGCCATTTCTTTTAGTCTGTGCTTTTCTCAAGGCTGCAGTAAGATAGGATGCCGGCAAACATGGTATCGCTTTGTCTCTAGTGTTCATAGAAACATACACACTCTTATGTGGGGACCTTTTCTTTCTTTACATCAGATGCTTTATTATAAAACGCTACTTTCACCCATGTACTTTAGAGGGAGATTCCAGCCCGATGACCACGACTGTATGCTGATTGCTGAGTGCTTTGCTGCAGCTGCTTGTGTAGATTACAGGCCTCTTGCTCAGCTATGAGGGATGATGTCTTCCCAGGGACCCTAAAGGGCAGAATTAGAGCCTATCATGCTGTGCTTTAACATAGCCTAGGTAGGAGCATTTTATTTTAACGATTCTAGTGACAATACAGCAGCGTTATTTTTATGTTTCACCCTCCTTGTCACAATTTTAATCCTGTCATATTTCATCATACCAGTTATTGCAGTATACACTTTATTATACAAGATGCAGTTACTTCAATAAAACCTTATTGAACTCTGTTCTGCCTCTGATTGTCCTCGTATATGTGAGACTAATGTTACTGAGAGAAACGGATGAGATGTGAGTGACCACTATTTCCCTGAGGAGTCAATTGTGTCTTGCGCTCGGTTGCCCAATCATCCCTACCCTTTGGTGGAGATGAGGCACTGATAGTTAGCCAGAGCAAAACCCGGATTAGGTTGACAGGTGTCACACATAGTAGGTTCAGACTCAGTCCCGCACAGTGCAAGTGATTCTGCCACCCAAATCCAGTAGTCTCATTAGGATAATCAGAGCCTACGCAACACTCCCATAGAGCTATTTGTACTATTCCACCTTAAAGCTGAGAGACACCTGAAATGCACTGAGATGCAACCACATGCCACTGAACTCACCACCGTGCCTCAGAGTGCAGAGAGGCATAGACTCAGGTGACAGTCACTATATACCATACTAAACACACTCAGCTGTGATGGCATGAGACTGATGGACTAATGGTAGAAAAACTAAGAGTGACCCTACCCTTATTACTCCTATCTTACAGGACCAATCTGGTCCTTCCCGACTCCCACTACTGCCATTACATTGATTTACCCTTCTTGCAGCCTTTACTAATTTGTGTTACGCTGGAGAAATAATAGTCAAATAACTAGCAATTTGCCACAAGCCTTATCTTTGAAGAGCTGTGGAATAACTGTAAAGTGGAATCAGTGCAAATCTCAAATACAATTTTATAAACCTGAAAAAAATGGTCTTGTGTAAACAATAGCTCACATGATTTGTAACCTGTACTTAACTGACAAACCAAAGCACCAGTCTTGTCACCATCACTATAACGCCAAACATATATTGCAATACGAATGAATATATGTTCATTAATTAACAACCCGTAGAACAAAATGTTAAACAGCATTTTGTTTGACTACAATATATTATACAATGCTTCATACCCTTGCTGTGGTTGCAAACCAATCCAATTTGCACTGGGTTCCTGGGTGCTTGTTAGATCAGACATCCTTGGTATGGCCTTCCCCCAAACCTTTCACCCTCAAGCCTCCTGTTTTATGAATTAAGTTTTGTTAGCTTTTGGACTCCATACTCTACTAACCATTGCTAAAGTGCATGTGCTGTCTCCTTAAAACATGGCAGCATTGGCCTAAACTTAATTGGCACCTTTAGTTTACTTATAGGTCCCTAGTATATGGCCCTACATGTACCCAGTGCCAGTAAATTGAATTATACAAGTGCACCTGCATCACTCTTTGTGCCACTAACTATAGTAGTACTTTAAACATGTCTCAGACCTGCCATTGCAGCTTTTAGTGCAGTTTTAAACTTCCATTTTGACATGAAAGATAAACATTTTGGGGGTTATTACAACTTTTGAGGAGGTTTAAATCCGTCCCAAATGTGACGGATATACCACCAGCCGTATTACGAGTTCCATAGGATATAATGGACTCGTAATACGGCTGGTGGTATATCCGTCACTTTACCGTCACTTTTGGGACGGATTAACACCTCCTCCAAAGTTGTAATGACCCCCTTTGTCATCTCTCAACCATCCTTTTTAATAAATGTAATTTACTCCTAAAGTAGCCCCAAAAGAGCCTAGGGCAGGATGCATTGTAATAAAGAAGTAGGTCATATGTTTGTAAGTCTTACATGCGTTAGCCGTGAAAAAGTCTGAAATTTGTTTTTGATGGTTGTTACCTCATTACATTTAATAACTGCTAGCTTTTGGTTGGGAACATGTATTAATGTCATGTTTGGACTCAAATGAATTGTAATGTAAAACACACTTCAATAAAGTTGGATTTTAAGTCACAAGCCGCAAAATGACACTTTAAAAAAGTTGTCATTTTCATGCCCTAAACATTAGGAGCCAGCTGCCAGTGTCCTGGGTCAGATGACTTTTAATAGCTCTGCTGTTAGTCTCTGTGTATTCCTCCCACACAGTGAGACAAAGGGGGACTAGGTTTTGGCAGAATTGGCCATCCTGCCTAGATGGCTCAGGGTGGAGCTGTTCTCTCCCCCACTTTTAACTTCAAAGGGTTGCCTACAGTACAGTCTTATGTCACCCCAGACTTCCTGGAGCCTTTGCAGAGACGGAAGAGGATTTTCCAGAACCAGATGTTGGGGTAGTATTGGAAATTCCCCCATTTAATTGGCTGGCACCAAGTATAAACATTTTTACTATGGGAACACCTCTTCATTACACTCCTGGGCCTGTGGAAGATTTCAGAGGACTGCCCTGTTGTTTGGAGCCTGCATTGCTGCCCAGAGAACAGCCTTACTACTTGAGGCCTGCCACACTCCGTAGAGGACTGCCATGCAGCTTGAAAGAGACATGGGTTTTCTTCTTAAACTCAAGATCACTGAAAATGAATCCAAGGGATAGTTGGCTGGCCTCCAGTAAGAGCTACACAAACCAAGCAAGCGCCATAGACTTTGAAGCTTTCATCTGACCTCTGCTGGAACCAGTCCTAACATCTCCCCCGCCTGCCCCCCAAGTGGTGCTTTCCAGGTTCTGCACACTTGGAAGTGGTGTTAAGGGTGCTGCTCCTGCCTATCCATAAAACATGGAACTTAGAAACTTTTAAACTTTTCACCAAAAAGTGCCAGAAGAACCAAAAGAAGATAAAGACCTTCCTGCCAGAAGATCGACACAAGGTGCATCGACAATCGCCCTGACTTCATGGTAGCTCCAGCTACATTCTTTACCACAGCAGCAGTGGAAGAGAGAGAGGAGCGAAGGAGAGAGCAAGAGAAAGGATAGATGGAAAGACAGATTATGTGAGGAGATGAAGAGTTCATGGCTGATTTCAGCATTTTTGCCAGGGCTGATTTTGGTTTCCCAGTCCAGCCCTGCAAGCAGTGTTGCATAGCCATGTAGCTTTTATTTACAATGATGACAGGATGCACCAAACAGTATAGGCCTTGCTTTCTAGTTCGTGTTGGTCTGCTGGTAATGGAATTCCTAGAAAACCCAGCAATTGCTGGGACAGGAAGTTGGTACGTTCATTCTCCTTGTATTCTGTAGGTGTATTTAAGTTGATCATGCTTTTTCAAATATGTTGGAATTATTTCAACTCATTGGGGTCTGTTGTCATACAGTATTTTTTTGCTACTCTAATGTTTGTCCACCAAAAATAGCCATTCCACTGAACCAGCCCACCATTAGGACTGATTTCAACCACTTCAGGGCCATCAGTGAAATCAAGGAGAAATGCTCATGTAGGGCTCCAGATACTTGAATGATCCCAAAGTCGAAAAACAAAGGTAGAGGCACAAAGGTAAGGTGCAATGTTTTTAACCCCATCTGGTTGAAGGTACTGTCAGGGCTATAACTTTTCATAGAAGACCTGGTCCCCGCTCAACATGTCTATTCTGCATGATATAAAATAGGTGGGAATTCTTTCTCTCACACTCTCACTCGGCTTGTATTGTTCTACCACAATTTATTTTTAGCCTTGCCCTGAGCACAGACACACTCAACGTTTTCTGCTTGTTTTGGCCCTCTATATTTGGTCTTTTCCCTCCACATCCCATCTCCATCGGTTTGCTTCTGAAGCTTCAGAATGAAAAGGGTTAAATGAAGCAGGTTACACCCTTCCTCTGACTATGACCAAAGTGACCTTTATCTGTGAATTACACAACACACCATGCTGCCTGTGGCCAGGCCCTCTCAGTAGGCCACAGCTGGCAACAAAGGCATTGGTGAGATTATCAATAAAGGTGTTGTCCAGGCAGACTAACATAATTGCATGCAGTTCACTTAGGAACCTTTTACGAAAAAGTCATGCAGTGCAGCAAGTTGCCTTGCATCGCTACACCGTGTGACAGGGATACGGCAAGAGTGCACTGTACTTAAGGAAATGCAGGGCATTCCTGCCTTTTCCCCTGCACTGGCGCTCCTTTGGCAGTCTAGAGCCAACACAGGATTGTTTTTGTGGAGGAAGGGACACCTTCCTGAACAAAAACAATCCTGAGAGGCATATTCTTCCTTCTATATGTGCTGCAGAATGCAGCATATATAGAAAGAGGAAGTAACCAGGAGGAATAAAGCTAATCCCCTTGTTACGCCTCTCCTGTGAAGGCGTATCTTTTTTAGATGCATTACCAGGTTTACTAGTTCTGGTAAATCTGGAAATGCATCAAAAACCATGGGGGTTGCATGGAAACACCCACACGACGCCCATGGAACACATTCCCAGGGCAGAGTAAGGCAATGCAGTGATTTGTGCTGCGGTGCCTTACTCCAGATTTATGGAGCCACTCAGGGCCACGCATAGTGGCCTTGTGTGGTTTCATAAGGCTGACTTAAGGTTTGTGTTGCTCTTACACCATGTTGCCTGGTGCAAGAGTAAAGCAAACCATCTTGTAAATAGGCCCGTTAGTATGTATGTGTAGACATCCAATTCTTTGGCTCCTTTGCTAACATTGCAAACAAGCTTATTTGAGAAGAGGATTGATTTGCATATTGCAGGAGATCTGCCCTGCTTGAGGCAATAGGCAATGCAGAACATTTTCAATGATGTAAGGCAGTGGTTCCCAGCCTGTAGGTGGGTACCCCTGGAAGTTCACAAAGCCTCCTCAGTGGGTCTCTCACTGCTTAGAAACTAGTATTAACAGATTAATAAAGTGTATACAAATAAAGTGGCTAGATGTAACATGGTAAAGGTCAAGGAATTTGAAACTGGAGGCTACAAATTAAATTAGTATCCTCAAATTGATTTGTGGGAGCAGTGTAGGTGCATAAAACTGAATATAGTATGGACGATGTGTGGTTTCTATTGAATTTAGAAAAACTCCAACCTTCCTATTAAAATTAACATTTTTATTTTTTAGTTTATTTGGCTGCAAATCAAATGAAATGTATCATTTGTATGTGAGTTCATGATTTGCTTGTTTCTGTATTTTTTGTGTATGTTTTTTTGCAGTTCAAATCAAGAAAGCATAGGCCTACCTCCTAGTAATGACTCAGTGGGGGGGGGTCCCCGGATTCCAATAAGGATTCTGATGGGGTCCCCAGGTTCCAGTAAAGTTAAAGTGGGGGAGCGGCACAGAAGTTAAAAGGTTAGGAACCACTGATGTAAGGGATTTTGATGGTTACAGCGACATCCTGCTGAGATGTTCATCTCCGAATCAATCCAACACATTGCCTAGTGGCACGTGACCAACACTGCACCAAAATGTACAAATGGTGAGTACGAGTAAAATGGGAGAGGATTTAATGTCATACTTATTCCCAGTAGCTTAAAATTTATCGGTAGGAATATTTTCTAAAAGAAAAAAGTGTATGGTCATAATTTTACCTGTAACCAGTTATAAAGTTTTCCATTCATAGATCTTTCTTATTTTAGTTTTCCTTTTTCATTGTTACCCTTAGGAAAACGCGTGGTTGCGTCTATTTATTTGAAATATGTATAGCCACTGACCATGAGCAACCCTACACCTGGTAACACTTTTTCCTCTCATGTGTATTCATTCCAGGAGAGGGGTTGAAAGCATTAGGAAAAAAGCTTTGGCTACAAAGCAAATCATGATTGACAAAATGAATTTTGTTAATACAATGGTTTCAGGCTTTTGACAGAATTGTTTTGTCAACAGACTAGATTATGGGATTCAGAAATGAAATTTACAGATAGAGTGACTTTGATGTTTCTGATGAAACATATTTTGTTGACAGAATGGATTAGGCAAAATGCATTTTCTCAACATAAGGGTTTTAGCTCGCTGACAAAATGCATTTTCAGCCTTAGATGTTTTGACTGAGTTGTCAATTATATTGTATCCCTGCCATTAACCAATCGGTGACAGGAGACTAAAAGCTTTCTTGCTGGCACTTACGTGAAGTAACTGAACAAAATGTAGTAGATTGTAGTTTTGCAATAGGTCATTAGGATTTATAACATTCAATACTGCGACTTGTTGTAGTTTGAAAACATATCAATTTCACAATATTTCATGCTTTAAAATGCGTTGAAGGAATAGAGCAATTTAAGCCCAACATTCTGCCGCCCAAATGTAAAACATATCTACCTGGTCTCTCTTTATTCTTAACTATATGTCACACAAAACTGAAGCTCAAATAAGGTGCAAAGTTAAATGTTGCGCTCAAGGGAATACAACATCTCTACTATTTTTCAGATGCAGCACTCTCATTTTGGATACACGTTTTTTAATATAAAACAATATGTTTCCGTTGCTGTCGTTTTACATTTTTTAAGTGTCTCTGCACTTTTCAGTGCCATTCTTTCAATGAACAACACGAGCTTGAAAGAGGTAAGAGAACATTTTGTGAATGTGTATTTGTCGTGCAGAAAGTAGATCTATAAATCTACATACTGAACCAGAAAGTAGTCTATATAACAAGCACATAGACCGCAGAGTGCGGTTACACGATTTACATCAAAATGAGCAGGAATTGCCAGCATACTTCCATGATGATAACCAACCAAGAAATCTATAACCACATTTAAGAGAAAATATCGTGACTCAAAATGTATTAGCAGAGGAATCCTATCGTAGATACACGCACCTACAAACACCTGCAAAATCTAAATAAATTGCACATTACAAATATTAAAATATCACAAACACAAATCATAACTATAATTGTGAGATTAAATATGACATATGTGGAATCACAATCAGTACCAATTGGGCTACTATCAACGCACACATAGTGCTCCTTTAAGATCACACACCTGCAAACACAATATAAGGACAGATGGAGCCTGATTCACAAACTCATTTCTGTACACGTGAAATACTATGCTGATTATAAACCGACAGCTTATGTGTAATGACAATTCACCCTTGGAAAACATGGAAAATGCATACAAAATGTACTACTCTAGTCTACATATTGATGTAGCCAGAAAGAAGGGCTCAAAATTGAAAAAACATCTTCTAGAGAAAGGCGCAGGGTAAGTAGAACACAAGGTGGAGGGCAGAAGGGGATATGCACACCTTCGACTACCAGGAAAAAGTGTAAGTCACAGCCCATTCACAAAATGCACATCCACAATTCTCCAATTAGTACTACAGTCTGATAGGGTTCAAACTTTCACCCTCCAAGCCTTGAAGTAATTGACACACCACACCAAGCTGCTCATACGAACCCTTGCAATAACTAATGGAGCCAGGGAATAACACTACTAAAATAAAGGATAATCCACCATGAGCTATTACACTGTACATCACTCCATTCTATGGCACTGCTCTCAATGCCACTCTACGCTAAGCCAAACTACTTTATCGTACTACACTACACTATTTCATTGTACGCCACTCTACTCTATGCTACTTCATGCTGTTTCACTATTTGCCACTCTACTCTATGTCACTACACTGAACGGTGGTAACACTCAATGTTATTCAACTCTCCACCACTCCACCGTATGCTGCTCCACTGTATGCCACTCCACTTCACTCTACACCACTCAATCGTATGCTATTACACTGTACACCACTACACTCTACCACACTACAATCTACCCTGCTGCACTCTACAAAACTCTGCTCTACAGTATTCCACTCTACAACACCACACTATGCAACACTACATTGTACGTAACTCCTCTGTATGGCACTCTGGTCTACACTATTACAGTGTACACCACCACACTCTACTCAATGCCACTTTACTCTGCGCCACTCCAATGTACTTTACTTTACTGTATGTTATTCCACTCTAAACCAATCCACTCTATGCCACACCACTAGATGGTGTTCCACTGTACATCACTCCACTCTACAGCAGTACACTCTAAAACACTTCACTCTATGCCACTATACTTTGTGCCACTAAACTCAATGCTATTCCACTGTATGCCACTCCACTCTTACACACTGCACTGTGTGTCACTGCACCTTACACAACTATACTGGATGCTATTCCTCTCTATGCTGCTGACACTCCACATAATGACAGTAAATGCTACGAGTTCCAAGCATTTTCTTTATTTAAAGACACTTGAAATTCAATAAAAAAAACAAAGGTAAACCTTTGTTATAATTTGTAAAACGTTCTACACACACTGTGTTTGTGTTCTCACAAAAGATTTGATTTGCAATGTCATAACTGTTCTTGTAAATACCAATATTTTACATTGTCCAAGTGAGTTGATATGAGTGGTAGAAGCAGTGCAAGGGGAAGGTTATTATATATATATATATATATATATATATATATATATATATATATATATATATATATATATATATATTTTTATATATATATACAGAACAAATGGCTCTCCTCAAAGAAACCAAGGAGCACTCTCCGGGTTTGTTTTCATTATTTTATTCCAATTGCCAAGCATGAAGCGGTTTGGATATTTCCTTTTTCAAATGATGGCTACAAAGTGACGCTCCTACAAAGTAAAAACACACATCCATAAATAGTTTACTCCAATTAGTTGTGTAGTCACCAAAGGGAATGGACTTCAGTCTCTCCATATTTCTGTTTGATTTGAGCACCGCCATCATAGAATGCTACTTTCATTTTTATATTGTGACTAAAGTAGCCATTATTTCAATCATAGTGAGTCTTTGTATATGCTGCGCTCATTGTTAAACCATTTATGGATGTGTGTTTTTACTTTATAGGAGCGTCACTTTGTAGCCAGCATTTGAAAAAGGAAGGGGCATATTTATACTCTGTTTGCGCCGGATTTGCGTTGTTTTTTTTTACGCTAATCCGACGCAAAACTAACTCCATATTTATACTTTGGCGTTAGACCCGTCTAGCGCCAAAGATCTTGAGGTTTGCGTCATTTTTTAGCGTGGACACCTTCCTTGCGTTAATGATATGCAAGGTAGGCGTTCCCATCTAAAAAATGACTCTGAGGCATGTGCGCCGTATTTAAACTCCCGGGCAAAAATGACGCCCGGGAGTGGGCGGGTCAAAAAAAATGACGTCCAGCCGCTTTTGCGTCATTTCTAAATGCCTGGTCAGGGCAGGCGTTATGGGCCTGTGGGCTCGGAAGGAGCCCAGAGGTGCTCTCCCATGCCCCCAGGGACACCCCCTGCCACCCTTGCCCACCCCAGGAGGACGCCCAAGGATGGAGGGACCCATCCCAGGGAACTTAAGGTAAGTTCAGGTAAGTATTTTTTTTTTTTTTTTGTGGCATAGGGGGGCCTGATTTGTGCCCCCCTGCATGCCACTATGCCCAATGACCATGCCCAGGGGACAGAAGTCTTTGCTAAGACAGGAGTCATGTCAATGGAGGGTGGGAGTAAAAAAAAATTGCGCTAATCGGGTTGAGGCAGATTTTTTGCCTCAGACCGACTTGCCCCATTCTTTGACGCCCAAGCTCCATTTTCCCCTACGCCGGCGCTGCCTGGTGTGGGTCATTTTTTTGACGCACACCAGTCAGCTCCGCCGGCTAACGTCATTCTTTAAATAAGGCAGTTGTGCGCCAAACAAGTATAAATACGGCCCGAAATGTCCAAAACGCGTCATGAGAAAAGGGGACAGGGTGGAGTCACCATGACCCTTTACTCCTGGTGCTGGGGTCCCTGAGGGACCTCGCCAGGACAAAACAGCTTAAAAAAAAAGCATTGGAAAAATCCACAGATGTTCTTGAGATTTAAAAAAAAAAACAGTCTCTTATGCTTTCTACCTGGTACTAAATATGCAAATTGTTATTGCAATGTGTCTGTATTAATTGCCTTGAAATATTTTTAAGTTGATGGATGTTTACAAACATTTTTTATAATATATTATTTATGGGGCATATAATTTGCTTACATAAACTCCAATACATTACAGTATAGTATTTAATACAGTGTGGTGGGTATATAAAAACAGGCTCTCATTTGTCGTACTGTGCTTCCTTCTTTTACTGTGAGATGTATCTTTAAATCAAACTGTTTCTTTCAACAGGTTTACATCCACAAATTGCATGCAAAAATTCTCAACCTTTTGTAACCCTTAAAATCCTGCATGAAAAACTGACCTTCTAATCACTTATGTTTTATTTAAATCGACCTTTGCTTCTTTCTACCTTCTGTCTCCCTCATCTGTATATGTTACTCTAAAAAACTCAAACTTAAAGCTTAATATGGCGGACAGTAGGTAGCTGCAGCGACGGTGTTTTGGCGGCATTCGCGGCGGCGGCAGGCGGTTATTACCGCCATTGACATAATAAGGGCCTGAATGTCTTCAGAATCCTTTTCAACCTCTGCTATAGTACTGTGTTAGAGAGCTCTATTCAAATCTCCTAAACATAAAGCTGAAGTCTTTACATAATATAACCTCCTTACCAAATTTCCTATTCTTAAATGATGATAGCTAGCTTTCTTAAGTGATGAAAATTACTTTGACACACTTTCTTTAAAAGACATGACAATGAATGTCCTTGTAAGTTAGTATATTTTCTAACTTTGCAAGGATCTAATCCTGAAGCATTTTAATTTTTTGTTTTAGTCTTCTCAATTAAAATTCTCTTCAGAATGTTCTCAATTTATTGACTCCTGATGGCTACTACAAATACTGCTATACCTCCATGTGTACACAGGAGCCTGTTTATGTCTTCCTTGTAGTTCTTCAGCTATCATTTTTTTCTACATTCCTAATAGCTGTCTTTTTTTTTCTACAGGATTACCATCTTTCATTTCATAAGGACAACTAGTTCTGTCAACTGCATGTACTAATGCATTCACTTGAAAGTAACTCTCTTCATTAACAAATGGTTCTGTACTAGATAAGTGCATCAATTCACCTTTAAAAAATTTGCAAACATTAATTTTGCTTATAATTTGATTCCTCATGGACAATACTGCTTTATCTACTCTCTTCATTCAATTCAATATTAAAATAAAAAGTTTCCTGTTCACAACAAACGCTTTGTCAATTACGTTCTCAATTTGATGCTTTTGTATTAAAATAGCACTTCTCCTCTTATACTTCTTCATCTTCTGCCACAAATTTTAAAAAACTCTGTTTCAAAACATATTTACTCCTAACTCCTTACATTGTTGCTATCTGAAAGTCTGTGGCTTCTTTGTGGATTTACCAATTCTTACAACATCCATTTTGTTGCAGTTCATCACTACATTCCAAATTAACACTTTTAATTAACGTCTTCCTATCATTTTGCATTTGACGACATTTAAAAAAAAATAATTAGTACTCTTACTAGTATTTCTTTTCTTCTTCTGAACATTTACACCTTATTTTGTTTTTTTTGCTGTCAGTTTTGAGCAGGTAGTATAGTTGTTTCTTTTTGTCCTTGTTTCTCTTTTGACAGGCATTCTCTGTCTTCTTACTTAAATAGAAACCAATACCTGGAAACCAAAAAAGAATACATTTACACATGTGGAAAAAAAAAAAATAACAACATTTTCTAATACAAAGTTAACTTTATACTAAATTTATAAACATATACTACATCAATGTTTCCCTGTATCACTGAGACTATATGATAGATTGTGTATTAGTGCATCAGTGAACACAAGACTTTCTCCAACATGTACCAGTCAATGTAACACTGCGGCCCTCATTACAAGTGTGGCAGTCTTAAAACAGCCACACTTGCGGTGGCGATCAGACCACGGCCATAGTGATGGTCTGACTAACACATTACGGCCATGGTGAAGCTGCCACATTCCGACTGCTGGCACCGCCAGGTTTCTGCCAGTCAACAGCTTGGTGGTTATCCACCAGGGCAGTGCTGCCCTCCGGATTACTAGCCCCCTTTCAGTCAGACCTCCATGCAAAGAGTGGCAGAAAGAGGGCTTTGGGGGCCCCAAGGGGGCCCCTGAACTGCCCATGCACTTAGCACGGGCAGTGCAGGGGCCCACATGGACAGCCTCGAAGCACAATGGTTGCTGTCGCACCGGACTCACCTCACATTCCTGCTGGCTCAATTAAACTGTTTCCACCTGCCAGTCTAGTGGGAAACTCATAATAGGGCCCACAGAGGGACAGAGCAGCCAGCCAAAGTCGTAATGAGCCTCTGTGTCACCATATTCAGAAGTGCTACCTTGGTCATGTCACAATATATATCATTGTCTTCTTCAAATCATATCTTTTGGGGGGTATGTCGTCCCACATGTGACACTCTATGCATCTTACTTACTCTCTTAATGTATGAATGAATCTCTCTCAAGATGTCTGACAGTATTCAGGTCTGGGTGCATCAGTACATATCACTATATGGCTGGGTAAATCAGCCTCGACATAGCTGTATTCCTGGGTGTGTTAGTCTATCTATAAGTGTATAGCTACCTGTCTTAGTATATGTATCAATATGTCCCTTGGTATGTCAGTGCATGTATTAGTGTGTACCTACCTGTATACCTCTATACATCACTGTGCATCTAATTGTCTCAGTATATCTATATAATTGCCTAAGTGTATCAGTGTATGCATTGGTGTGTGCCTTTGTGTGGTAGTGTATACATCAGTATGCTCCTAGGTGTGTGAATGTCACTCTATCCATCTCTCTGTGCCTGGGAATCTCAGTGAATACATCAGTGTACATCTGAACGTTTCTGTGAATACATCAGTGTCCACCTGGCTGTGTCAGTGCATACACCAATGTGTGCCTGGATCTGTCAGTACATGCATAATTGCATCCCCGGGTGTCTCAGTATAAGTAAGAGACTGTGGGGGTCATTCCAACCCTGGCGGTCATCGGGTGGATGACCACGGAAGCACCACCAACAGGCTGGCGGTGCTTCCCTGCCCATTCTGACCGCGGCGCTAAAAACGCGGTCAGAAAAAGGGATCTGGCGGTTTCCCGCCGGATTTCCCCTGTCTGGGCTGAATCTCCATGGCGGATTCCAACCCCCTTTCCGCCACCCTGTTTCTGGCGGTTTTCACCGCCAGTAACAGGATGCGGGAACAGGTGTTGTGGGGCCACTGGCATGGGCAGTGCAGGGACTCCCTAACAGGGCCCCAGCATGATTTTCACTGTCTGCATAGCAGACAGTAAAAATCGCGACGGGTGCAACTGCACCCGTCGCACCCCTGCAACACCGCCGGCTCCATTCGGAGCCTGCTTCTATGTTGCAGGGCTTTTCCCGCTGGGCCGGCGGGTGCTCCTTTGGCGGGCGCCCGCCGGCCCAGCGGGAAAGCCAGAATGGCCTCCGCGGTCTTTTGACCGCGGAGCGGCCAAATGGCGGTGACCGCATGGCGGGCGGCTACCGCCGCCCGCCGCGGTCAGAATGACCGCCTGTGTCTGAATGTCTCAGTGTATACATCAGTGTGTGCCCGGCTCTGACAGTGTATGGATAAGAGTGTATCTCTGTGTCCCACTACATACATTACTGCATACCTAAGTGTCTCAGTGTATATGTCAATGTGTCCTTGGATGTGTCACTTTATGGATCACTGTCACCTGGGTATTATAGTGTATGCATTACAGTGTGCCTGGATGTCTCAGTCTATGCATCAGTGTATACCTGGCTATGTCAGTGCATGCAACAGTGCATGCTGGAGTGTATCACTCTACTCATTAGTATGCACCTGGGTATGTCAGTCTAGTGTGCATAGGTGTGTCTGTGTACAGATCAGTGTGTACATAGGTTTATCAGTGTTTGCGTCAGTCTGCCCCTGATTGTGTTATTGAATCTATTAGTGTGACCCCTGGTGTATGTCTTGGCATGTTTGTTTTCTGTATTGGTGAATACACAAGTGACTTTATGACTGTTTCACTAGATATGCCACTGACTGTATCTTTTCCTTATTAACTATATAAGTACCATATGTTTTAGAAGAGTGCATATATAACTGGGTATGCCCTCTACAACCTTTCATCTAAGTACGTAAAACTAAGAACAAATACTTCATATTTTAATAAACATACTTTCTTCTATAGTCTACATGCATCTCACTTAAAGGGTGATGTTTCTCACAATACACAGTATAAAGCTACTAAAACACATTTTCTAATACCAAGTGAACTTAAAAATAAAACTGTGTACCTATGCTCACCGCAATTTATATGAATAAGAATCTATATCATTGATATAGAAAACTATATATTACATTCTGTATATTACATCCTAAATACATCTCTTACTGCACCTATGTACTTACATTCTCTATGTGCACATCAATATACAAATGGTTGTTTATGTCTCTGAGTATGTCTCCCTTCATATTTGTATTTTTTTCTTTCTGCTTGACAGCATACATTAGAGACTATACATATACCTTAATATAGCAAGTACAGATTTAACACGATAAAAACTAACAACACTTTTTTCTCTTCTATAGACACAGTAACATCCTCTTCAGCCAACACACAGTATATCTGACTCCTTCACCTTCTACAGCACAAAACAGTTCAAGCTTCTTTCACCCAATCTTTTTCCTTAGCTTTTTAGGTATTGTATTTTTCTCATGTTGACTCTGATTCATAGTAAAATAATCTTTATCATCTCTCAATGCGTGTATGACTCTATGCATGAAACAACACTGGTTTTATACATACCTATGTATAGACAACCACATTACATTTTTAGAACTCAAGCTTCAGCATACATGAGGGATCACTTTAATATCCTGATAGAAACTGGAAACATCCATGAAACCCCTTATCCAAGCTCAGCTGAATGCCTTTTTTTTATATATTGATTTACTTGTATAATTGCTTTACATATATCACAAACCTAGTATTCATATCTTTTGTAGCATTTGTTTGTGAACACACTGTTCACTTTTTCACCTTATATTAATTTATTCACATACTAATGCTGGGTAAAATAAAGTACATTTCACTACACATACCTGATGATTCTCTTTGATGTGCTTTATGTTTCTTTTTCAGTATCAGTTAGAATTTCTTCTCACTGAAAAATGTTCAAATAACAACGACAGAATGGAAGTCCACTCTCATAGCAAGCAACCACCAATGGCAACCTCTTCATCTTTCCTTTTAAGGTTAATGAGTCAGTAAACCAATCACAATCTCCCTTTCAATGTTAATATCATGTTCCTCAACTTGTAACTGTTTTCTATAGTTAGCCCTTTGTAGTACTCCTGAAAAGTCAGCCAATACGATGTGAGTTTAACCAGATCAGTGGAGCCACCACGCGCTCACTGCAGCCCCTTGTGTAAATTCACGGGTACATCTCCAGATCCACTGGGAAGTTCGAAAATTATTTTTTGATCTTATAAAACATACACATCCATATAAACACTTTATATATGACACAAAACCAAATCCTGACATTAAATATTCATTATGAATCATTACTGCCTCTATACATGGTAAAAATAAGTCACAGTGTAGTCTTTTTATATATTTTCTTCCCCTACATACTCCTCTAGCTCTGTCACCATGGTTACTCTGGCCCTCATTCTGACCTTGGCGGGCGGCGGAGGCCGCCCGCCAAAGTCCCGCCGTCAGATTACCGTTCCGCGGTCGAAAGACCGCGGCGGTAATTCTGACTTTCCCGCTGGGCTGGCGGGCGGTCGCCTTCAGACCGCCCGCCAGCCCAGCGGGAAAGAGGCTTCCACGATGAAGCCGGCTCGGAATCGAGCCGGCGGAGTGGAAGCTGTGCGACGGGTGCAGTTGCACCCGTCGCGTATTTCACTGTCTGCGCAGCAGACAGTGAAATACATGTAGGGGCCCTCTTACGGGGGCCCCTGCAATGCCCATGCCAGTGGCATGGGCACTGCAGGGGCCCCCAGGGGCCCCGCGACCCCCCCTACCGCCATCCGGATCCCGGCGGTCGGACCGCGGGGATCTGGATGGCGGTAGGGGGGGTCGGAATCCCCGCGGCGGTGCAGCAAGCTGCGCCGCCGTGGAGGATTCAATGGGGCGGCGGTACACTGGCGGGAGCCCGCCAGTGGTGCCGGTCCGACCGCGGCTTTACCGCCGCGGTCGGAATCCCCATTGGAGCACCGCCGGCCTGTCGGCGGTGCTCCCGCGGTCCTCCGCCCTGGCGGTCAAAGACCGCCAGGGTCAGAATGACCGCCTCTGTCTCCAACATTCTGCTGCACAAGTTCACAAGTTCCGAACAGTTTCTGACTAGAGCATACTTGCTTTCAAGCCACCTTTAGCAGGTGAGGTTGAATCTTTCACTTTGCATATATCACAGCTATTTTTACTGTTTTCCAATTTTTCTAAACTCAATCCAACATATACTTACAATTCATATAACCTCACTACCTACCTTCACTCAAAAAATATCCACAACACCCAATGGAATCAGTTCTTCCAGACTGTACATACCACCCTCCATTTAAACTGAATTTCATTTCAAACCAGCCTCATATACTTGCAACTTTCTCCTGGGTGCTACTGCATATTACCACCAAAATGCTCAGACTGTGGATTGTAGGTCACAGCTTTGTGTTTTGGGCCAGAGAGAGTGCAAAAAGAAGTGGAATTGACAGGGACCTAGGTTTGTCTAATGTGAAGATTACTTGGATTGGCCAGAAAGTGTTACAGTGACATCAATTATTTCCTTTGTTTTAAACTATTAGGGATTGCCAACATGCAGACCTTATGATTGTACACCATGGTAGCAATGACCTGGGTGTAGTCACAGGACCTGGTTTGGAAATTCTAAAGAAAGATAGCTTTGAAAAAGTAATTACACTATTCCCACACACCACCTTGGTTTTTTCAAACATTTACCTAAGGTAGAAGTGGGACTAATCAACTCACACATTGTCAACGAAACTGTTTCTGCATTCCTCGGGGACCATAACATGATTTCTATATACCACAACAACTTACAATTTGATATGGAGAGTATATACAGAAGTGACGGCGTTCACCTGACAGAGAAAGGCAACAAACTGTTCCTGCAGAACGTCAGACACTGTATCTTCTATCATGTGTAGTAATTAACCACACATCATAAATACATAGGCTCTTTTCAGAGGCAATCCATTATTCATATACATATATATGTATATACTTTTTTTTTCAAATGTCACTTGGATCCGCCAATGGCTTTGTGGATCTAGTAAAAGAAAAAATAAAATTGGGATGCAAGGGTGGGTGTGAAAGTATCTCTCTGAGTTTGAGAGTCAGTGTGAGACTGTGTGTAGGTGTGAGAGTGGGTGTGACAGTGTCTACCTGGATGTCCGACTGGGTGTGAGAGTAGCTGCCTGGGAGTGAGGATGAGCATCAGAGTGTGTCTCTGGGTTTGACACTATATGTGAGACTGTCTATGTTAGTTTGAGACTGAGCATGGGAGTCGCTGCCTAGGTGTGAGAGTAAGTGTGACAGGGTCTGCCTTGAAGCAAGGGTGGGTGTGAGAGTGTCTGTGTAGATGTGACAGTGGATGTAACAGCATTTCTGTAGGTGTGAGAGTGGGTGTGACAGTGTCTGCCTGGATATCAGGCAGGGGGTGAGAGCAGCTGTTTGGGTGTGAGAGTGAATGTTAGAGTGTGTCATTTCCCAAACTCCGTGGATCCAACCGTGAATTCAGACAGGGGGCCACGCTGAGCCCCGTGGTTGGATCCACGGATCTCTCGAAGCATAAAAAAATCTGCATTTCAAAGCCATTATTTGTTCCATCACCACAACAATATCTCCCCCATGGGGTTAGGGACCATGTACCCTGACCCATCAACTCACTTGCCCCCCCATATTTCAGCCCTTGCGACCGTTTACTGACAAAAGAAAATGGTGGCTGCAACATTTCTCCCAGGTTGCAGGCAGACAATCAGATTCTTTCTGTGGTGCTAGGATCCACGTCCGTATATATCTATACTTTTTGGTCTCAAATTACTTCAAAACTACTGAACCAATTTACACTAAATCACGATCTGTGCAACAGAATCTACCGTCCTGCAAAATATGGTGTAATTCCAGTGGTTCAGGCTGTAGGCATGTCTAAAGGTCCTGTGAAAAAATGAATGAGGAAAATGTGTTTTGGGATCACCCCTTTTTCTCAGCCCCTACCTTACAGATTACCCTTAAGCTTTCAAGACAGAAGCTAAACTTAGTAATGTATATGTTTTAAAGATTTCGTGAAGATTTGTTAAGTGGAGCCTTAGTTATAGACAAAACAAAAAAAGTTCTTCCTATGGAAACTGTTTCCTAACCTACTTAGTGGTGACCGCCACTAGGTAATATATTTTTTTTCACACAGTCCCTTCCATTTATATATATATATATATATATATATAAATATATATATATATAGATAGATACACAATGTGGTCGTTAAGGAAGGAGCGCTCAACAGCTGGTGCTCATTCCAAGACGGGAGACCTCACAAATTTAATGTTTCAAAGGAATTTGCACCTAACTCTGTGAATGTTATAAGTTCTTTTATTTGCTCCAAAACATGCAACTCTACAGACGCGTTTCAGACGTGTTTCAACCACACCAGTCTTTGACACGGCTAGTGTGTACATTTTTCTATTACACCTTTGTTTACTCAGAAGTCACAATTGCTTATTAGGAGGCATTCTGGGACATGTAGTATATCAATAAAACAATATAACTTCTAAAGTAAAACAATGAAAAACATTGTGTTTATCTGAGCCGTTGTTGACCCAGTTTGCCTCTTTAATGAGTAGCATATACTTAAATATATACACCAATTGCCTGCTGTGGATTGGATATGCTCCTCTAAGTATAGTGCCAAGTTGGAAAGTCATGATATGTGTTGTTGTGGATCCCATATTGTTCTACTATATAAGTATAGTACCCCTATTCCAATTCACAACAACAACCTATACCTGTCTTAATTCATAATTAAACATGATTCCAATATCCAATTTTAGACAATCCCATACTAATCTATACAGTCCCTTACTAAGGCTAAACTCTAATAATCCACTTTATAAATGAACATGGAGCTCTTCATCATAATTCAATCCAGAAGGAACCTAGGTTCTTAACTGAATGATATATTTTGACTCAAGTTGTAGCAATGATGTGCTAATTCCAAAAGTATGAAAAGTAAAAACAGATAAACAAAATTCTTTAGGAATAGTGATATGAACAACAACGCATATCATGAATTGCCAACTTGGTACTATACTTAGAGGAGCATATCCATATCTCTGAAATGTTTGGTGGCTCAGCTACTTCCAGATTGATGTGGTGCACCTGATAGTAATTACATTTTATCAAAAAATAAACAAGAATCCCATCAAGGAGATATTACATATTGTTAATACTAAACTAAAAAGCTGGCATCAAGCCTTATTGATTAATGAAGAGGGATTTAAGTTTCTGAAACAGGTGCATCCTAATATGCCCACCATATATTCCCTCCCTAAAATCCACAAAACACTAAACAATCCCGCAGGAAGGCTTATTGTTTCAGGCTGTGGCTCAGTATTTGAACATATTTCAAAGTAGGTTGACTTCTATCTTGCCCCAGTGGTAACCTCACTCAGCTCCTACATTAAAGACACCAGAGATTTACTAAGGGCTAAATCAGACATAACGTGGCAACCCAGTTATTGTCTAGTCACTATAGACGTGTCGTCACTATACAAGTAAATTCAATATGACATAGGTTTGAAAGCCCTGGGATATTTCCTAAGACAAAGGTAGAAAAATATTTTATTAGTTAATGAAAACTATAAAAAAGCTTCTAAAAGATACAGTTATAAATATCCATTAGCCTAAAATATATGCAAACAGTAAAATATGAACAGGAAACAAAAGATAAAACAAGACCCTCATAATTGGGCCAAAGGAAATCCAAATGCGATTCTGGAACCTAAAATCTATTGTTTTAATAAAGCACACAAAATCATCAAAGATCATCACTATAAGGACACATAAAGCATCAATATTAGTTTTATTTTTTTGGCAAAGCAGCCTGTTATCTAAAGGATGCATTCGAGGTATACGAAACCCCTACATCACCGGTAACTAATGTCCGAGGGATGAATTCTGATGTTTATAAGACTGGATAATTACCTTCTTTGCCTAAGGGGTGCTAGATGAACTTGCTGGGGGCGCCATGGCAGTAACAAATTTCAGGAACTGAATTAATCTGATGTTTAACTTTTCATTACTTGGGTCAAGAGCTGTTATGACAGCCAACCCACAGGACCGAACTCCTAGGATGTTAAATTATTTTCTCAGTAGTTCCCTTCTCTGGCGTCCCAAAGCTGGGCAAATGCAAACACAAGGATTAGGGTCTCCCTAGTCTGATGACACAGTCTGCAAACCATTGATTGCTATCCTGCCTCTCTTTTCCATTCTGGGAGGAAATTCGGAGTTGGTTGATCTCCCAACCTCATCCATAAGAGGCTTTGCTTAGTTTTTTGTGCTGATGTAGCAGATGGGATACAGGGTTCCTTATCCCAGGCTTATGAATTTAGGACTAACCATCCATGAGATCTATTCGATAGAGCCTCATATTGTCTAACTGGCTTAAGATCTTAGCTGATTTGTTGACTACTTTTCTGAACGCTGGCACTGATAATAAGCTGCCCCACAAATCACCCAGTTTAAGCCGGGCTATGCTTTTTTCCCAGTAATCCTTAAAAGTGTTGTTACCCCTCTTGATATTGATTTCATGCCAGACTAGGTTTGCTCTTGACACCATAGCAGTTAGTTTGTAACACCCATTAACAAAAGCTGCCGGCCTTGCCAAGGATTGCTTTGATAGTGAAAACTCTAGTCTGACTCGGGCCAGGGAGGCTGATCTAGGTAGCTGGAAAACTTGTTTATAGGATTTCACTAATAGCTTATCCAGCATAACTACCTCTGCCCCCCCCCCAATTATTTCTGTTCCATATGCAAGGGTTGGAAGTAATTTCACTCTCATGATCATGGTCATTGGTTTTACGGGCCGTCCAAGGATGGACTTTGCCAAGTTACTGAAGGCCTGGATTAAGGCTTGTACCTTCTCCCTTATAACTTCTTTGTGGGCTGCAAATGTGCCCTTAGAGTCAATCCTGACCACTAGGTACGTATATGCTACTGCTTCTCCAATATGCTGGCCATTCAAAAACCACTTACGGTGTAAGGTCGGTTTATGGTTAAAGGGGATTATTTTAGATTTCCCATAGTTAATTTCTAAGTCATTAGCTAGTGCATATCCTCCTAAGTAGTTCAAGAGTTTCTGTAAGCCTACTCTGGTGTTACTGAGCAGTAGCAGGTCATCTGCATAAAGTAGATTGGATACTTGGCGACCCCCTAAACTTGTTGGATGGGCTGGCTGCTTATCCAGGGCTGGGGATAGATCCGATATATACAGATTGAAAAGAAGCGGCGCTAGTACACAGTCCTGTTTCAGACCGACAGTGTTTTAATAGGCTTGGAAAGGAAAGATAGGTCTCCCAATTTGATTTTAACCCAAGTGTTAGAATAGAGCATAATAATAGCATTTAATAAATTCCCCGGCAGCCCCTACTTCTGTAGTTTTATCCATAGCTTATCTCTGGGGACACAGTCAAATGCAGCTTTAAAGTCCACAAAGCACATGTAAAGCTCTATTCATTACTAGACTTAGCGGGTCATTCCAACCCTGGCGGTCATCGACCGCCAGGGTGGATGACCACGGAAGCACCGCCAACAGGCTGGTGGTGCTTCATTTGGGATTCCGACAGCCGCGGTCGCCCAGCCGGGTCCAGCGGTTTCCCGGCGGATTTCCCCCGGCTGGGAGAATCCTCCATGGCGGCGCTGCAAGCAGCGCCGCCATGGGGATTCCGACCCCCTTCCCGCCACCCTGTTTCTGGCGGTTTTTACCGCCAGGAACAGGATGGCAGGAACGGGTGTTGTGGGCACTGGCATGGGCAGTGCAGGGGCCCCCTAACAGGGCCCCAGCATGATTATGCAACTGCACCCGTCGCACCCCTGCAACACCGTTTTGCAGGGCCTTTCCCGCTGGGCCGGCGGGCGCTCCTTTGGCGGGCGCCTGCCGGCCCAGCGGGAAAGCCAGAATGGCCTCCGCGGTCTTTTGACCGCGGAGCGGCCAAATGGCGGTGACCGCATGGCCCGAATGACCGCCTTAATGCCATGAGGTTTGTTAACATGCCCTGTTTTTTTGTGAAGTCTGTTTAGTTAATAGGGAGCCTTCCTTTGTCTATGGCCCACCATTCTAAATGCTGCAGAATTCCTATGGAAAAATATTTTAGGTCTGCATCTAAAAGGGCGATAAGGCAATAGTTGGAAGGTAAGGAAACATTCCCTCCTTTGTAGATGAGGTGGATTATTGAGCCCTCCCAGCCCTTACATTTTATAGCGGTAATGTCATCAGAACTCACTGCTGCCAGGTTCGGCAGTGCTTTTATTAAGTTGAGAATAGTGGAACGGTTGAGCACATCTTGTGGGCCTCTGGATTTATACTCTGGAATCCATAACAGCTGCAAGCCCCGATCAGGCATGACCTGGTTTGAGCTGTCTGCCAAATTTGGCTGTGCTGTGGTGGTCTCTGCCAAATCTGCCATTGAATGATGATTCCATACTATTGCGTCGGCCCCCTTTACTTTGATTTTCACTTCTGCGGGCACATGGGGGAGGGCCTCAACTTAACCTGGATGGGTGCATTGGGCCGTAATGTGATGGTTGCTTGTTGGTCCTGGGGGGGGCCAGGCCCTACCCAAAGGTTCTGGCCCTTCCAATGCCAGGTCATGGGGCAAAGTCCCCTCGTAGTCTTATGACCGAAGCTGTCCTGTTGGCAGGGGGCCTGTTGTCCCCACATCCTCTTCCTGTACTACATGAGGTAGAATTTATGTATCAATTCTGGACACCATCAGGGTGATCTTTCTGCCCTTCCTTGCCCGCTTCCTCTCTCTCTAAGTTAATCGGTAGCTGGACTGCCTTTCCGGATCCCTAGGCTCTATCCTTTAGGGAGAATGGTCCAGAGCACCTCCTTGGATGGTATGAACTATTTTCCTACTTGCGTTCCCCTCTAAGTTACTTATCCTCATAGCTAGAGGGGCTTGTGGGCTATTCTGGATCTCCTCTGAGGATGTTGGATGTTTAGGGGTTATAGGCCACCCTGTGGCAAGGGGGACTCCATGTCCATGCTCTCTTCTTTACTTGAGTGGTGAATATCCTTCAAAATGTCTTTAAAGATTACTGGCAGTTGTCCCATACCATCTACTACCTCCTTGCAAGAGCAAATGTTGAAGTCCTAAAGTTGTTTTTTTAGTATTTTTATTATTAGTGAATTAAAAGCTTGTAGTTTGCCTTCTACTCTTGCGACAAAAACTGCCAGGGTGTTTAACAGATCTACCTGAATGTCCGTTTTGTGAGACTTGAACTGTAGGGCTGTTACTGTTGTCTGCATCAAATTCAAGATTGACGCCCATATGTCAGTTGCGGGCGCCAAGGTGGCAGCGTGCTCATTAGAGTCACTTCTTGGGATGCCCGAGGGGCTTGGGTAATCTGAGTGGGTCGCCATATATCCCTAGCTTCATCCGGTGTCCTTGACGCTGGTTCCTCCTGGACTGCATTTTTCGGACTGATGACAAGGAAGTGATAGTATTTAGGTACAGAGCTCGTTGGTGATGACGGTCACCTCTCTCTCCCCACTCCCCACCGGGCATTGCCCTTCTCACCTGAGAGCTTAGTTGGGCTACCCTGCCCAGGGGAGGCAGAATGCTGTTTGGTCCAGCTTCCCCACACCAAGGGTTATAGTGCTAGTTCCTGGCCACTTATAGTGGTCAATGGCCCTCCTGGTGTAGGAGAGCAATCTTTCAGAGTTTTAGGCCCTCATTCTAAGTCTGGCGGGCGGCGGAGGCCGCCCGCCAGACTTCCTCCCTCCAGAATACCGCACCCCGGTCGGAAGACCGCTGCGGCTATTCTTAGTTTTACACTGGGCTGGCGGGCGACCGCCAAAAGGCCGCCCGCCAGCCCAGTGTAAAACTCCCTTCCCACGAGGACGCCGGCTCAGAATTGAGCCGGCGGAGTGGGAAGTTGCGACGGGTGCAGTGGCACCCGTCGCGAATTTCACTGTCTGCAATGCAGACAGTGAAATTCTTTGTGGGGCCCTCTTACGGGGGCCCCTGCAGTGCCCATTACATTGGCATGGGCACTGCAGGGGCCCCCAGGGGCCCCACGACAACCCATACCGCCATCCTGTTCCTGGCAGGAGAACCGCCAGGAACAGGATGGCGGCATGGGTTGTCAGAATCCTCCATGGCGGCGCAGCGAGCTGCACCGCCATGGAGGATTCTAATGGGCAGCGGAAAACCGTCGGGAGACCGCCGGTTTTCCAATTCTGACCGCGGCAAAACCGCTGCGGTCAGAATGCCCTGCGGGGCACCGCCAGCCTGTTGGCGGTGCTCCCGCCGACCCTGGCCCCGGCGGTAAGGAACCGCCGGGGTCAGAATCAGGCCCTTAGTGTTTTTTGAATCCATGGAGCTCGCACTTGTAGCTCTGCCCTCCACGATGCTGATGATAGGGGAAAGCGGTGGAGGCGGGGGATTGTTTCCTTTATCTTCCAGGCCCCTTCTCTAATTGAAGGCCTGATCCTAAACCAACAAGGTGGGAGAAAAAGTTTGGTATTTAGTAATCCTGCCTGTTGCCCCAAAATAGTCTGTTATTTTGTGGGGTTTGGCTGGTGTCAGGACTGTGGAGGCTATCCCCCCAGCCTAGGGTCAAATGACCTCATTGAATGGCTTAACTGTAGCCTCTTCAATTACTAAGTCCTGTATTGAAAAGGGCTCCATAGGCGAAGTGGAAGGGCTCTGGGGACTCATGGAAGGAGCCCTACGTGATCTTGCAGGATGGACTCTGCTGTCTACTCCTGCTCTCCTTTTTATTTGAATTCTGGCTTGCAGTAGTTCGTCCTTTCTCTTTCTCTTACTTGTGAGTGAGGTCCTGCCGTAGTAGCGAAACATCATAACAAACATCACATCACAGACTGGAGAAGCTTGAAATTCTTCAGCCTGGCTCAGGTCAGTAAAAGAGAAAGTGGCGGAGATAGGACTCTGAAACTACAACAACTTGAAAATAAATATATAATTTGACTACGGACCAAGACGCCTTATGGATTGAATATGGATGAAGAACTTTATGTTCATGTATAAATGACAGAATGTTACAGCTTAAAAAGCAGAGGAACCAGATTTGATTAAATGTCATTACTATCAGGCACACCACATCAATATGAAAGTAGCTGGGCCGCTAATCAGTTCAGAGAACACACAAACATGCCTCAGATTTGCAATAAATGGGCATTTGCTGATTTAAGTGATTTGTAGTTAATGGTCTAGGATTTGATAATGTGCTGTCTCCTCGGTTGAGATCATAACTGTAACAATTACATGCACCTAGCTGAGATTTCATGTGACATTCAAAGGAATCAAGGAGGCAGGATATTATCTAGCACAATATCTAATCTGCACTTAGCCAACACTGATTGAACAATTGTACTAAGAATTGTCTTCTGTTGAATTGATAATGATGTGTGTACAGTTTGTAGATCAACCCAATCAGATACAATCACTTAGCGATATCACTTTAAAGCACTAAAAAGGTTGAGATATATTGTGAATACCATTGTGTGACACATTAATTGACAGTGGCTTCAGCTGAACTTTTATATTCATATTATCCATTTGTTTTGGCTTTAATACAAATTACGAGGTCTATAATGCCTCATTATGGCCAAAACGTACTCTCCACTATTTAATGAGAATAGGGGAAGGACTCACTGACCGTGAGCAAGACTCTCAATGAGTTGAAATGCGTTGGTTGTTTCTGAAACATTCTAATGAAGAGATTCGATTTGGACCTTTTGGAGTGCGGTGAGTTACTTTTGCTACAATTGTTGTTTCGAGGGTGAGCTCCTCCGTCACCAGCACAGGCAGTTGAGTGCACCGACCAAAAGCTTGTTCAGACCATTTGCATCACACACATATATATATTTATATATACATATAGGGTTTTCACTACTTACCTGCGATAAACATATATTTTCATTGAGGCATATGAGTGGTAATGACTTGTGTGGTGAAAAGCATATGCGTGGTAACAACATGCATGGTTCCGTCATGTGTGGTTCCATCATACATCCCTACCAAACCATTTTGTTTGCAGAGAATGAGCGGATGCTGAAAGGCTCTGGTTTTCAATGCCACATTTTATGAAAAAAAAAAAGTGTGTCCAGTTGGACTGCTGTAAAGACAACATGAGGTCATCGTAGGCAGTGACCAGTATGCAGAGAATACCACTCTTCATAGTCACTGTAGGTCTAATGTGTATTATATAAGACACCAGTATAAAGAAATACTGGCTATTTTTCCTTCTGTGATTCAAAGAAGTATTTTAGTGCTACAATTAAGGCGTGAGGCAACTGAGTTGCCCAGGGTCAGTGATCACTTTTCTTTTTTGAATTGGAGCCACAGGCTCCTCTATTTAATGTACTGATGATAAACACTTCCCCGCTGACCATGGTGAAACCACTGCTGCTGCGCTAAGGGAGTATCAGTATAATAAGTAGTGGTCGCTAGACTGGGTTTGGTGGACACAGAGAGATGACCTGTCCTTTTAGAGCTCATTAACCATGGAAGGACAGGCCTGGAGCTGTCACCTGATATACAGCCTCGGATGTTCTGCTTCATGCAGAATGCAAATTATTATAATAATTTCCCACCTGCCTTACAAAGCGGCATTTCCTGAACATCACAAAACCTGTTATCTAAACGCTTTTGACTTTTCTCCAAAAATGACCACAAGTGATTTACATTAAGTTCTGTGCTTTAACTAGTTGCGAGGAGAGATGTTATTTTGAAGTAGAACGGGGGCAAGAGAGTGTCAATTTAGACTGTAGTCTTGGCAGGAAATGGGTGTTAACCATCACAGGCTAAACTCCATTCTGCTTCATAAGCCAAACTGTGCCCTCTAAGACAAGTGGCAGTGACAGGAGATTTCCACCTGCTGCCTTGGACATTGTAGCACTTAGCTGATAGGTACACAGGACTGCTGTATGTAGGGAACACATGTCTGAGCAGCCGGATAATGGTGTACTCTGGCTGTACCTGTGCCACCAAGATCAGTAACAGCTGAAGGTTCGTAGCACGGGAGAAGAAGTAGGTTCAGCTCATGTGGTTGCTGTGAGTGGTATACTAGCAAGGAAAAGGTGAATATATACATTATTATATATATATATAATTCACTGAAGATTTGCCTATATCTTCGGCAATATTTGTGCCAAAGATATAGGCAAGTGAAAAAAAAAAATTTCTATGGAAACATGGCCCTACCTATAACAACC